>NC_048893.1:101827318-102194037 GCF_011077185.1 Oxyura jamaicensis | reverse complement strand
AAAAAAAAAAAAAAAAAAAAAAAAAAAAAAAAAAAAAAAAAAAAACAGAACTAGAGGTATGACCCTTTCAGAAGACTGTTGAAGTCAGTGCACTAAGGATTCAGGCTAGTCTATTTAGTAGTCAAGCTTCAGGCTAGTCTATTTAGTAGGCAAGCCATTGGGCATGTACTGAACTAGACTGACATGTTAAGCTGTTTCTTACAGTGCAAGGCCCTGATTTCTCACAAAGCTTCTGCAGACTAGTATCAGAAGAAAGTCAGTGCTGGAACCCAAACTGTGCAACACTGAAAAGGAGCTTAAACAGCCTCCAGCCTCTCTGTACAGGTGAATGTATCTGCCTTTGATAATACTCCCCACAGTCGGGCTCACTGCCACATCTCCCTGAGAAAAGTCCATCCCAGGAGCTCCTACAGGTTACTAAGATACACAGAAAACAGCCTCCCAAGTTAAGTTGAACCTTGATGCTCAGGCAAATACAGACTTACAAAGAAGAGTGGACAAAAACAGGTTGAAATCTAAAATCATTACAGTTCCAAACCATAAATAAAATCATATGAATGTATGTATATACATTCTTAAAACTTTGCCAGTGAGTTGCTGGAAATATTTGCATTTGCTATTCCCCTACAAGCAAGCCATGCTACACCACAAAGCTGGGGGGAGAGTGGAGTGGGAAGATCACGAGAGAGTATTTTTACAGCTGGTATTTACAATTGAAAAAGATTACAATTACGTTTTATTTATTGTGGCAATCACATATAAGCTTAACTCCTACTATGAAATTATTCTCATATTTTCAGTTTCAAAGAACAATAGAAAAAGACTTCCACTAAATGCCAAAAAGAAATCTCCTACATACTATAGGTATGCTAAATAAAACTGCTAGTCTGAGAAAGACTGTTACAGAAATCTACATCATTATAAGTTCAAACTCCAAATAGTATTGTATCAAAATGATGAAAATCTTGTATGGATCAGGAAATGAAGCAAATGGACCTATTTTAGTTTCAAGTTTATTACTGAAAATTGGTTTTATGATTTGCTGTGCATAGTTAAAGTGCTATCGAGACAAATTACAGCTGCTCTTTTAACCTGCACATAAGATGGCACAGTTCCAACCAATCTGAAGTATGGTTTCTAGGCAGGATGTCAAATCTCAGCCCCCTGGGTTCCAGAATGATGGATTGAACCTTGAAAGTTGCAGCAGAGCAGCATATGTGATTTCTGTACTGTATTCTGATCACTCATGAATATATTAAAACATGTCCATGCATGCTATTCGAAGTTTCAGTTTATTGTTTGAAACTATCATCCAGAAAAAAAGCAAATATATATATATACATATATTTGTATATATATGTGTATATATTTTTTTCCAAAGGAAAACAACAAAATATCAAAAATATGTTAATTTAAAGGTAAAATAACTGTTTATATATTTTTTTTCCTTTTTTTACTGAAGAAGACACTAGATAATGATGTAGCCAAAAGTGAAGTGGGAACCACATCCCACTGAATTCTAAAAATTTTACCTAAAATTTTACCTAAAATTTTACAAGCCTCACACAACACTACAACAAAATAAAAAAATAAAAAATAAAAAGCTGTACTTTTTGCACTATAAACTACTGCAAGTGTATAATATCTATTAATATAATGTATAATATCTATTAATAATAACTATTTTTGAAAATAGTTTTCAGTATGTAAATACAGTGTCCAAATATTAGACATTAGCCACACTTCTATACCTGCTCATACTGATGTTCCAACTGTTGCCATTTCCTCATTTATTTTCCTCTCTTCAGCGTGCCTTTTACTTACAAGAGCTGTTTCCTACACAATCAAAATTAAAACAAGGAAAGATATGCCCCAAAATACCTCTTAGAAAGGAAAGGGAAAGTGGAGGATACTAATATATGCCAAGAGTACTGTGCAGTTCTTCCTGATTGTGTGGTTGGAAAGAGGCTCCCTGGGAATGTCTCCTGCTGCTGAGGAGAATACATGCTAAGAAATAAATACATAAGCAATATCACCATACTGCATGTTAAACCTCACTGAAGTCCTTAGCTGAATAAGATGCACACAAAACAACACCATAACATTTTCACAATCATGGCCAGAGAAAAGTTCGTAAGAGACTGAGGCAGATTAAAGTGGAATACACATTTAAGTAGAAGTAAAGACAAAAACGAAGATTATAAAGTTAATATACAACAATCTTATAAACCATTTGTTCAACTCAGCATTTTAAAACATCCTAATTTACATACTTTTCAGCTAGTTAAGGACTGTCTCCAGGACATGTTTTTAAACATGACACTAATAGCGTGAATTTTCTGCTTTTTCAACTTCTGTGGTTTTACTCTTCAGAATCCTGTTTTATAATAATTGTCTTTATGAAAAATGTCTTTGATTTTTAACTTAGTAACAGTTACCAACTTCTACCTTAATAATGGTTTTAAATACTGACCTAAATACATATTATCTGTGTATTTTACTTCACTGAGGTACAAATAATACAACTTCAGAATCTGGTTAATTTGTGATTCTGTAAGATTATTAGTTTAAAATAACCTATCGTTTTAAAAGTTCTTACATTGACCAAGACCATATTATAGACTCACACAGATGACCAAGGCAGGAAAGCATCTCTGGAGATCATCTAGTCCAATCCCCTTCTCAGAGCAGGGTCAGCCAGAGAAGGTTGCTCAGGGCCATGTGCAGATGGCTTTTGACTCATCTCCAAGGATGGAGACTCCACAGCCTCTCTAGGCAATTTATTCCAGTGTTTAACCCTCTTACAATAAAAAGATTTTGTTTTGTTTTGTTTTTCATTCTGTTTAAATGGAATTGCCTCTTTTCATTGAGTACCACTGAGAAGAGTCTGGCTCCATCTTCTGTACTGCATCACATCAAGTACGTATCCACATCTGGCACACAATGTGTTGTATTTAAACATAAGAAATTAAAATGGTTCATTAGTTTAAAAACATGTTTTCCCATCTTTCTAGTTAATTTTTTAGCACATAGTTGATAGCATGATACCAAGAACAACAAAATAATTAGTATAAATATACTAACCTAAGTGTGAAATACAACCCCTTTAGGTTTTTGTTTCTTCTTTAAACAGTGCTATGGACTACAAAATAGGTTTTAAAATTTTACTGCACTGAGAGATAAAGCAAAGTTTTCTGTTTCTAACACTCTTTTGGTTGCTACTGCACTTTTCATTAGAAGGTATACAAATAAACCCTTGAAAAGGAGTTTCAGTTACCAAATTTCACAATTTATTCAAAAAGTATTTTAATAAAAGTGTGGAAAATGATGAATGTGATCATCAAACATTACTTGGAATTTGCAGACTTCTGCAAACTTTTATTTTTAAAAATTTAATTGACTTTAAATGCAAGAAAATGGTTACCAGACACAGTGCATCACTAAGCACGTCTCCTTTTTATTAATGTCATAAATCTATATATGTTACTGTGATATATGTTACTGTGATAAATAAATCTACCAACAGAGTTAAGTAAAACTATTAATTTAGCTATAACATTTGACATGAGGAGCACTATAGTCAATTGATTATAGTCTACATCAAAAATAATTTTGAATGAAATCTGTCTAATATAAGCTGCTGCTGCTGTTGGACATTGAAATCATTCACCCAACAGAGCACCAAGAACAAATGACCTAAAAATGTCCTCAGTGATACCATGAATTTGTTTTTTATTTGCAGTTTTAACATTTGGCATTTTAACTGTCCAGCTTTCCAAGCACAGGTTCCTACACTTTGTCACCCTTATGTTTAATTTGGTGCCGAGTGCTGAACATTTCTTTCTTAGTTGTTTTATTCTTTGAGGAATTACAAAACTGGGAGACTCAAGTCTTACTTCCTGTAAGTTATAGCAGAGGCAACACAGCAGCAGTAACTCCTCCAAACTGCCTTACCAGCACTTCTGGAAATCAAAAGCCAACGAACCAAAGACTAGATACATTTCTAGTATTCCATTTGGCCATTGGGCAACCAAGTAAGGATAATACAACCTGTAGAGGTTGGATCCCTCCGTGATACAGATATAGGGACTATGAACACATCAGTCTAACCATGACGAGCAGTCACCAGGAGGTGACTTCAGACATCAGCCAAGGTAAACCCAACAGGCAGCCTTCCAGTACTTGCAAAAGATTCCAACTCAAGCTTTTACTTACTACACATCACCAACAAAAATCTGATTCTACTTAAATCAATGGCAAAACTCTTGTCCAGCAGGGACAACATTTTGCCTATGTTTATTACTGATTTTATAGCAGTGACAGAATCTGATATCCTATTATCAAATTCTTAAGACACCAACCGCCTTCCTGTTTAGGATCATGCATTAACGTAATGTTTTTCCAATTACTAAATAGATATTTGTAGCCATAAAAAGGATACCAAAGAAGAAATAAAAAGGAAAGCAAAAAAGAATTAAAGGACAACTGCTAACAGTTAGCTTATATGCTGTAAGTATAACAAATGAATTTTCCAGTGTAAAGGCACCAATTTATTACCAAAATATTTCTTTCCTTTGGATGGAAACTAAGTTCTCTTTTGTCTTTATTATTACTAGTATTATTATTCTTTTTTACTATTCATTATCATTAAATTTCCTGTAGTTAAGGCTGCTGAATCAAAAACACATGGTTGCTTGTGAAGCCAATACTGCTCAACATACCGAAATCCCAGAATCATGTTTTGCCATGAAAGAGTAGATCATTTTTCATTATTGCTACAGGATTTATTAAAACTTAGTACAGTACAGCTACAGGTCATCAAGTTCCACCTACTGCCCTAGCATGCAGTTACTGTACCTGTGAGTATATGCACTGTACAATTTCACGGTCATCTTGTAGAATATGACAACGTACTGTTAATAAATAAATAAATAAAAAATCCTAAAATGTGTGCGGATTTGCCTTCCAACAGACATGGTCCATATGATAAGATCAGGATATTGGTTGTTTTAAACTCAAAAACAATGACTTTTATGAGAAAAAAAAAATATGTAAATAGTGTTGAAGCAATACATTTCTATACCTCAGTGGCTCAATAATTTTCCAAGAGTATAGTTTGCCTGCCACTTCCACATATTTATATGGTTTCCTTTTTAATTTTGCAACAGTAGTTTATAATGCATTATTTACCCCAACCTGTACCTATCAGAGTTTTGTTTGCCTTTTTTTGTTTGCCTATCTATAGGCCTAATGAAAAAACACTTATTTAAATATATATATTTTTCATATCACAGTAATTAAATACTAGATAATTCTTTTCAAGTAATATGACAGCTTATTTCAAAGAAACAGAGAATTCTTGTGCCTTGAGAGAGATGCTGTCTAAAGATATTGCAAATACTTGTGCTCACAGCTTCCAATGAGGCTAACTTGCTGTGAAATGCCATTCTTCAGCTACACCAGGGCATTTCAGACCATGTCTACTTGTCAACTCCAGTCTTTCTCTCTGATATATAATAGATGTCTTCATATAAGAGCTCAAGACAAACGGTAGTGATTTTCCTGTTTCTTGACTTCTGTCATCTAACGCACCTGCAGTTGAAGACAAGTTTCTATGCACATCAATAGAGAAACAGGGGCTCTTCCAGAGAGGAATTCTTATTGCTTCTGTTTCTGAATTGTCTTTTTACATTCAGTGATGGGAATAACACCCAAACTCTCAAATAATTTATTCCTGAGAACCATTCAAAGTCACCAAATCACAAAGTCAAAGGATTCCAATAAATGACCATTAATTTCTACTTGCTGTCTGCCAACATTTGGGGCAGAGTAGGTAGACTCTACCTGTCAGGGTAAACAAAGGCAACTCTTCAGAAGCTAAGACTGAAATGTAAGAATAAGGAATTAATGCAAACTATTAGGAAATGCTGTGCAGACCCAGCTGAGCTAAAACCCTGCATTGTAAAACAACACCACCAACAACAAAACAACAAAAAACAAACAAGGATCTCATTTAATCACTTGCATAAATATAAACTTGGAACAATTTAACAACACAAGATTATTTTTTTTTTTAAAGCACTATAACTTGTAACCAGTATTAGATAAAAAAAAACAATAATCAAATGCAAGTAATGTGAAAAGATGTATCTCTAGTGAGTGCATGATGTAAAGGATGCTCCGGGTTTCAAATGATGAAAAAGAGGCAGGAACAACACTGGAAATGAGCTATAGGAAGGGACTAAACATAACTGACCAAGCAGAGAAGTGACTGACAAAACAGAGATAATCCAAAGTAGTACTGAAGCACTGGAGAGTGTTGAAATCCAAAAAAGCAACTTTCTGACTGGATTTGAAAATGAAGGGGTAGCCAATGGAAGTAATCCCTGTGTGATGCCTGTACAACTTCCAATCAAAACAGGCCTATATTGCAGCATTGTGAGTGATTTGTTATTTTTAAGGCAGAGCTCTAAGGAAAAACTTAAAAGAATAAAGTGTAGTAGCTAAATGAGTTAGTGAGGAAAACAGAAAAAAAATCTCACAGAAAGATTTGGGAAAACAAATTAAAACTGAATTCTTAACTTCAGCCCAAAGTTCATCTGAACTTCAGCGAGGATTTTTGTTAGCTTGCTGTTAATAAGGTGGTGAAAATCCCTTTCTCTCCACTTGGATGTTCTTGGAGGTATAGACAGAAGTATTTCATCATCAGTAGCCCCAAATAAGTCAGAAAACATCTGTATAACAAGACCACTATTCTTTCCTAACTTTTTCCCAAGTAATGTGTTGGCAATATGTCTTTGGAACTGTATTCTGGTATATTTTCCACCAGGGTATGATGCACGCGATCCAATATAGTCCATTTGGCTAACTTTCATGATATTAAACTTCTGAGAAGAGATATGTTTTTAAAGAGTCAACTGAACAAAAACTTCAGAGTCTGTTTTCTTGTTTCAACTGTGAGGCTTTGAGTATGTACAGCTATCAAGAAGAAAAACAGAAAGGAGTGTACATAACTGGAAAATAAAAATAAAACTGCTGAACCAGTATTGTAATTCTAGGATAATGGGCTCTGATGCCACCCTTTCTCTAAGGCCCTTTTCCCTTCTGTTTGGTAAATTATTATTATTATTATTATTATTATTGTTATTATTATTATTAAATATTACTTAATATATTTCCCCTGAGTTTTCCTGCTCTCAGTCCTGCCTCATTACCTGTGTTGCATATAAGGAGGAAAGGGACTTTGGTAGCACTGGAAGATATGTTCCTCTGAGATGACACAACTCACTTCAGAACATTTTTAAAATTGTGTACGTGCAAGTAATGCTGACATTTAGCTTGAGATCTGGGGGAAAAGAAAGAGTGTGGAGGGGTTCTTAACACTAAGAATGCCATTCAGCATTGTTTTCTGTGAGTGCTACCTTACAGATGGGGTGAAGCAGCAGTCTCCCTACAGATTCCACCTATCAGTTACTCAAGTCTTATAGCTGTACATCAACCATAAAGCTGTGAGTTCTCATTCTATATGGCATCATAGATAACCTCAGTCTTTACTGGCTCATTACTTTTGAACACACTCTATCAAATTATTTCATTGGCTTAAAACAGATTTTTTAATATACACTTCTCAGCTGGAATGCTGTGATATTTGTTACAGATAAAATGTCAGAGACCAGAGATTTGATTTGGGTATACTCTGAAAACTTTGGAATCTTACCAAGTATTATCCTGCCTCCTTGTACTGTCTCTTCTACCTCCCGGTTTCATAACTTCAGGTCATGACAGACCTGTATTTCTTTTCTTTTCTGCTCCTCAATTTCCACAATCTCATCACAAATATGTCCAATATATATTTTATTGATACTATTGTGGACTTTGAATTCCCACTTCAAGATCAGATTTTCAAATTCTGATTCCTATGATAGTGAACCTCCACAGGATTTTTGGCAATAACAGTCCTTGACAGTTTCTTAATATTTTAAATAAATATATAAACAACCATTTACCAGAAAAAAAAAAATAAAAAAATGTTTTGTGCTCAGAAGATGAGTGATGCTTTGAATGAAATGCAACCCCAGCATGGAAGGGCAACAGAAAGCCAGACATCATTTAATTCCTGCATTCGTCCTTTCATTCCTTCACTCTCATTTATCATCTTCAAGGTGTTGAAATAGATGATATTCAGCACATCAGCAGACCAACCACACAGCAGAAAAGACTACAGTACAGACAATATCAAGTGCACTGTATAAAACCTGAAAAAAAAAAAAAAAAAAAAAAAAGTGTGTGTTGAATCCAGCAGTAAAAAGCTAAAGGTACACCATGGAAAAACATGGGAGTACTGGGACTGATGATATGGCATCAAACAGTTTATGGAGAGAAATAGGCAACTACGCTCTCTTCTACAACTTAAAAGCAGATGATATAAACACTGTAGAAAGTGAGGTTTTCCCTGTTCCTAACGCCTGCAAAGATTTATTTGTTTATTTATTTTTTTGTTAACCATACCCAATAGAGTAGACATTTTTCTACCTGAGGATGTAAAAAGTAGAGTGCATTTTCAAAGTCCATGTCACTTGGATGGATTTCACTGACTAAATGTACTCAGTCACTCACTATAAAATCCATTTTCCAAAGTTCTTTTTGACTTTTTGTGGTACAAACTGTAAACCTCCTCCCAGATGAATTTTATCAAACCTACCTCCAACTATGGACCAGGAACCATGATGATAGGTTGGTCATCTTTTTATGTCATTTAGGTGCTTCTACAAGTATAAATAATTACTTATTTTGAAATTTGAAACCTTTGAATTTTGAAGCCTTTGAAATTATTTAGTAAGTATGATTTTAGTGAACACCTACTTTTCAGTATAATCACAGTCTCTAGTAATTTTGTATATATTATGGAAACCTGCTTCTACCTGAATTTGCTTGCTGGAATCCCTAGCCTTGCTTGCCTTGTGGAGCGTTATGGCAAACAATCAGCCCGTCATGACTGACACATTTGTTTTCTCAGAAGGAAGCAGACAGGTGTTTTTCATGATGGTATGACACATTCTGCCCTACAAACTCCCATAATCACATCTACAGAGAAAATCCAGCCATTACTTTGAACACCTTTGACAAGAAATTACCTATCTACCTATATTACTTTAATGCCATCTGATGCATTTGTCCATGCCCAATATCCCTCATCTTTTATAGGAAAATCCTGTAGTCTTCTGTGGTTGTAGCTCCCACAAGACTTTGAAGTCTGCCATTTTTTATCACAAGTGTGTCATTTACATGTTCTGTAAGCATTTCATAGTATCTTGAATTGGCAAACCCAAACTCCATGGACTTATCTTTTGTATGTGCTAAAGGATTTTCTTAATATTAAACAGAGATTCTCAGCACTGTATACTTTTGTTTCTTTCAGTGGTAGGAAAATGTTGAAGTAAAATCCAAACCAAATTACCAAAATACTCAAAACCCAATTTATCTTCATTTATCCTATTATATAAGTACAGGGGCTTCCTATAGATATGTATTTAGCCATTTAGGAAGCTGCCATCCTGAAACAACTTATGCTTTACAAGGGTTTTGCTTATTTGTTATTTTTTTTCCATTTACGTCCCAGTTCACTAGTAAGTACTCCTCTTTATTCAAACATTACTGAAGTGGGGCTTTCCCATTGAATTTTCAGTGGGACAGGTCAGATGCTTTTGGGTACAATGGACCTGAGGAAAGAGAAAAAACAGAGTACTGAGAATTTTCTCCTGGACCAAGAGCTCCAGGAGGGTTGTTTCTTCTCATTTCAGAAAGCACCTCAGGTATTCAGGAACAGCACCAGGAAATGCAATTGCAAAAAGGAGCCATGACAGAAGCTGAAGAGAATTGTTTTCCCAAACACCACCACTATAGCAGCTCTTCCCTTACAAATCAGTGTGCCAGACATCAAATATTATATTAATGAAAGAAGTTAAATTTTGCTGACTCTTTACAAGCTTCATCACCAGAAGCTCTGTGCACAATTTATCCCTGAAATTTTAGAAAACTGTGTATGTTGTGTCTGGTGGGTGGGAGTGGGAGGGAGAAGTAGAAGGAGAATGGGGGAAATGATGGAGGGAATGGGCAGACAAACTGAAGAGATCACAAGGGATCATCTAGTCCACCATGCTGCCCCAAGGCAGCACCAGTTACTCCTGTCATTCCTAAAACATTTGTCTAGTGTCTCCAAACTTTCCTTGTATATCAGATCTTCAAGACCTCTGATTATCATCATTGTTCTCTGCTTCATTCTCATAGTACAGAGCCCAAAGCAGGATATCGCACACCAGACAAACAAGATGCTCGCAGCTAAGCAGCAAGTGTCTGTCAACAGCAGCTGCACTCTCTGTGCTGACGGGCATTTAAACTGAACTACTGACAGAGAGAGAAACTCATGCCTTGTTCCTAAGTGGCTAAGGCTTATTTCTCAGAGACTTACAATATCCCTTTAATCATCTGATTTTGGAAGCCATTACTAGGAAGAGACTGGATAGCTCAAAATAAAAAGCTCTTCTAGCTGCATGACAGAAAACTGCAAGTAATAAATATTTGGAACATATTTGATCTCCTATGTCTCTAGCAGAGAGGGTGTTGGTTGAATCAGCACTGATCAGAAATAATCTCAGTTCTGATACATTTGATTAGGAAGGAGTGTAGAGATGGTTTTAGCAAAACAGGTGAGGAAGGGATGTATTGGTCTTCGGTGCTAGTGCCACAACTGACAACCTTGCACAAGAATAGAAGGCACAATGCCTATGTCTCTGTCTGGCATTGAGCAGATGTCCCATCGTAAAAATGTTATAAAACAGTGGTAAAATCCATTTGAATGACGACCATATTAAGAGTTGTCTCTTTAAGCTTTCCATAAACATCAAGATGCTCTTAGGGAACAGCAGAACACGAAGGAATTGCAGCCCAGTTAAATGAAGGTCTGATGCAGGGAGGACTCCCACTCCTTCAGTCACACAGACAGTAGCTGGTGGTGACCACCGTTGGTCTCCCAAGGACCCAGTCCTGCTGCTCGTCTCCCTGGAGGCTGCAGACTTGGGCACCTCACAGGGATCCTGGGCACCAGGGGACAACTGAAGGACTTAAAGCCTCGGGGCAGTAAGTTAGGGCATGACTGTATTCAAGCTTATTTGCAGCACAATGGCCTACACCACTGCAAATATGGTTTATTATATTTTTATTACACCATATTTGCAGTGGTGTAACAAATGCTGACCTTGAGAATCAGTAAGCATCCAGCTTTCAGTGGTTTCAGTGGTCTAATTGACATGAGTAAATAAGGCTTATCCACAGCCAAAGCATTTGGGCTAGACTTATGTCTTGCCACCTACTTCATTCTGTCTAAAAAGGAACAAGAAAACTCACCTCTCGAATTGATAATCTGTTAATGTTTCACACTGCACAAAGCCATGAAACAAAAAGATTAAAGAAGTAAAGAATATATAATAGGTTTGTCACACGGTATGGTTAGCAGGAAACATTTTAGACAATCTTCCCTCAGAAAAGGTTGATTCATTATAAGCAATTATTTGCAGGGATATGTGTCAATTCATTTTCCCTTGAAGAAGCAGACAGTTTTGAAATTGCTGAAATACTACATTTAGGCATTGTCAACATGAAAAAGTTCTGATTACAAAGTTCAAAATGATTTTTTTTTCCAAATGCTAATATAGATATGTAGAAAAATAAATCAAAATCACAGAACCATAGAATGGCTCAGGTTGGAAGGTACATTAAAAATCAACTAATCAACTAATTCCCCCCTGCCATGGGGAGGGTTGTCACTCACTAGATCAGGTCACCCAGGGCCTCCTCCAAAATGAAGTATTTAAAAATTACTAATATTAAAGTTGATTTCATTAACCTTTCCTCTGAACTTTATTTATAAAATAATCATTATTTTATGTTTTTGTTACTATTTTAGAGATGGGAAATTTCTTAAGCATCAAAAATTGTTGACACTCAGTATAGTCATTTCTGATCTATCTTCAAGTTCTGTAAAGCCTTTTAAAAGTCAATTCATTAAAACTTTTGAAGATTTTTTAAAGAAATATTTTGAGGGTATCTTTCTTTCTCCTCCTTGTATTTTTCATTATTAGGGATATTTTTATCTCAAAAACATCTTAAAATTTAAGAACTTTTCTGTTTCTGCGGCTTGCTCTTTTTCAAGGCCTTACTCAACTATTTCTAAGATTATAGACTATTTTCCTATAGCAGAAAATTGTGAGGCCACAAACAGTAATCTCTAATTTAAGGTGAAGAATAGGTATCTGAAAGACATAAAATATGCTGACAAGATTTACAAGGAAGTAATAAACTCAGGAACAAGGCTAAAAATATTCTAAATGGAGATAAAATGCAATATAAAGCAGGTCTTTTCAAATTTCTTCTGGGTGAAATAGGGTGCATTGTTGCACTCTGGAATACTAAAAACAAAAAGGATACTGGATATAGGATATATCCCCTGCTGTGGGCAGGAATGACACACACTACATCAGTTTGGTCAAGGCCCCAGGGATGTCCTTGCAAAACTGTCAATAAAAAGCAAACAACAGTACCACACAGTTCTTCAGTTCATAGTGTTTCTCCACTCAAAGTTACCAAGTCACCGTCCTCTTACAAAATTGCACTCAGTATCTGTCAGTGGTTTATACAGCAGGAGGGTATTGCCTCAGCTGTTTTAAGTATAGTCGACAGGTTTGTTGCACTTGAGGGGGGATCTGTGGCTGTTGCATTGTCTTATGCTTTTATCAGTCAAGGCAGCTTCTCTGCCTTCCAATATACTGCCTTCCTCATGCCCTTTGATGCACAGCCCGAAAAGACTTTTGACATCTCTATCAGGTCAGTATTTCATTTTTCAACTAATAAAAACATGATTAATCAACAAGTACTTGGAATTCTGTGGGTAGCAAGGATGTAAACTCCCCACTATCTAAAGAATCTGCTTTTTAGTGAGCCACTTATTTTGTCTTACTCAGAGGCCCTGCAAAAACTGATTCATTATATAAAAATGTAATGCACAAAAATGCTAGCTAGGTTGTAGTGCTGGCAGGGGCTGATCTCTGATGTGAATAACCAATTCAGGGGAGTAATCGCTAGCAAGTCTTAATTGCAACATACTGTGAGTTAAGTGCATAGGTAGTGTTTATTTAGCACATTTTCACATCTGAATATCTGCAGTTTTGTAGACAATTCTAAGCTTGATGTTGAATGGCATTTTGCCAGGAATTAAAAGGAATTATAACAGTTGTGTGCTAAAATTCTACCTTCTGGGCAAACGGTGATTTAAATAAATGTGATGTAATATTAAATGTACGTGCGTATGTTAGTAAATACACACTTGCAAACCAGTCACTGCACAGGTAACACAAATTTGAAGGCTTTGTATCAAGATAGAATATTTATAATTCACGTAGTTATTACAATGTAAAAAAAAAAAAAAAAAAAAAATCTGCTTTACTAGCAATGAATACCACTGAAATCACTGTTTTACTCTGCAGTTACTAATATCCTGCTTATTGATTATGTGTTTCATTGTATCTTCAAGATGCCCCAGGCACATCAGATGCTATGTGCTGTTCTGGACCCTCAGTCCCTGAGGTGAAAATATTCAAGCCAGAGCACTCTCATTTTCTAGCACTAGGACTTCACTGAGTTGTTGTAGAAAAGAAAAACGTGTAGGACAATTTCCTATGTTTGCTACCAATTTTTAATCATGAGTCTCCTCTCACTGAACTTGTCAATGCCTTTGCAAGAACTTTTGATGTTTTATACCGAGACATTACTGTCCTCCGCGGGGGGGGGGGCCCCCCCCACAAAAAAAAAAAAAAAAAATCAGTACAGGCTAGATGTAAAGGTTTATTTTTAAAATTATTTAAATGGGAAAGTCACTTCCATGCAGAAAATTCCATCTAAGAGGAAGCGCCACAAGTCACATCTGCAGAAGTAAGTAAAGAAAATGCTTGCAAAGGTCAGGCATTATCACACATAATATCGTACAAAACCTTCTCTCACTCTTTAGCCACCTGGTCAATAGTCCAAGATACTCAGAATAGTAGGACCCAAACTTTATTTTTCAAACTTCACTGGAAGATACAGGGATCAGTAAGTGAACAGTGCTAAAACAAGCACTGCAACGAAGATGACAGGCACAGCATTCTTCCATGAAGCTTGTTCCAAACAGCGGCAGAAACTACAGCTTCTGGAGTTGCAAAAACTTTCTTCTGAAATGGGGTTTATTTTAACAAGATTTCTAGGGCAAATACTAGCTCTAATGAAATTACATGGATATTAGGACAAACATTTTGTCCTAAAAATCTATATTTAGCTAAATCAAAAGAACTGTAATTTTATCTCAACAATTTTCTAAAGCCTACCACCTTTTCTGAATTTTGTTCTATATTTTTTTCCCAGACAGTTCAACTAAGGATGCATTACATAAGCTTATAACTACAGAGTTCCTTCTGTTTTCTGTTTTGAGACAAATTAAAGGTCATTTTTCAGCATATTTTTCTCATTTTCTGACTATTTACATATTTACAGACACAGTCAAAATTAGAAGATGCATTTTATATGACCAGACTTTAAAATTATGATAAAGGAACTGAAATCTAATGCTTTAGGATGCCATTTACTTCCATGTATTGTAAGGAAAAGAAAACAACAATAACAACAAAAACACCTTACTGCACCTTTCTGGTAGCAAATTTAATACCTAGGAAGGAACCCACCACCTCTCACCTCTCCATGAAATAAATGTTAATTTTTGTCCAGATAGATTTTGCATATTTGCCACAGCTCAGCTACAAACTTACAGAAAACCCTAAGAACACAATAGAAACGTAAGAAGCTAGTATCTGATGTTTAAAGACACCTCAGTTTTACAGCAGGGATACTGATGCTCCCAAATTTTTCATTATCTGAAACCCCATCAACAGCTTTATAATGATGAATGCAACATAGTTCAGTTTGCATTTGCAAAATTCACTTTTAGAAATGGCAGATGTGGGCTAGCACATCTGGAAACCACTTTTAATTATACTTTCCTCAAGTGGGAAAGCAGTAGCTTGTACCCTTAGTGAAGCTTTTATATCTGACCACACAAATACTAGCAACCACCTGTGCTTTACACTGATTTTTGTTATAGAGTATATCACATTACTACCCTATTATTCCAGAATGACATTTGAAGCTGTTGTGTGACTAAGCTGCAGCAAGTGTGGTCTCAAAAAGTCCTCTACTCTACAAAAATATAATAAACTTGGTTGCAGTTAGGGTACTTACCACTGAGGGTATGAGCATGCTCCTAAAGTTGGTTTCTCTTGCTCTGAAAGTCATAAAAGATACACATTAACAATCATGATTACTTGTCTGGGAATTGGAATTTAGTGAACTAAAAGTAAACTTTTATTAAACCCCAAATGAGATACCTTGCAAGTATTTGGAATTCCTTTCCAGTATTTGTTTCTTTCTTACTGTTAACACATGAGTACTATAGTCAAATACTCATGGCTTCTTCAGCCATACTCTGAGATCACAAAAAGCTATTTCAACTGTGATCTGTCAGCCTAACGGTATTTCAATTCTGTCATAAATATTTTCATAGGTTGCAAACATTGAGCTACATGATTAGGTTGGGTTTTCTAAACGTAACCTTCCTCCCTACTCCCCCCACCCTGCACCAACAAAGTGTAACAGCTTTTTTACATCAATGTTCCTAAAAAAAAAAAAAAAAAAAAAAAAAAAAAAAAAAAGTTTCATATTTCTATGGATTCTCTTTTTCTTCTTTACAATGCTCCCTTAATGTTTCAGAAGAGTAATGTTGACACTAAAGATTCAGTATATCAGAGTGGAAGGGAAAGGCTGAGAATTCACAATGCTCACCCCCCGGGAGACCTGTCATGCCCAGGCACAGATTTGTCAGGAACACACACTAGTAGGCGTAACTTTGCAAAGGGTACGGTACACGATTTTACAGCCTACATTTGAACATCATTTGCTGTGCTGACCCGCACTATGCATCCGTAACTAAAAAATCCAAGTATCACTTTAGCATATTTTGATCTCCTTGGAAGTTACTGTGCCTAAAAAAAAATCTCCACAATGTTAGGCATCTCAAAAAAAAATATAAAAAAAAATAAAAAAATGCATTCACCTGCCTAGTATTCTCTGCTTTTAATTCAGGATGCAGGTCCTGCAGTGAGATGTGAAGCCACAGAGGAGCCCCTTGGGACTGAACCCTGTCCCAGCGCGCTGCCCACGCGTCTTTATCGCCCATGCAAAGGGCTCTGGGGCTGCAGCTGCAAGGAAGGGGAAAGCTGCTGCTTTGGGGAAGGCTCACAGAACAGCTGATCCCAGGATCCCACGGCAGCCGCTGTGCTGCCTCTCTATCAGGCAAAGCCACAACCAACCTGCAGAGCTGCCAAGTGCCTTGGCCTGCTCCTGCCCTCTGTCCGCCGTCCCCAGCCCCAGCACTGCCGGCTCACAGCAGACTGAGAGCTGCTCTGGCTGCCCTGGCTCGGCACAGAGGGAGCAGCAAGACTTGCTGCAATGAACCCTTTCTTGTCATCTCACAGGCTTCTGAGACATTTGAACACTCACCCAACTATGTACTAAAATAATGCACAGTGGTGTTCCCTGGATCACACATGTAACTTTTGAAAAAATGTCTGTAATGCTTTAAGAGACTGAATATATTAACGGTCCATAATCCCACCACTGTAAAAGCATAATCTAATTTCACATTGCAAATACATTTATCATCCATGGCATAATATTCCTCCTTCTATTGGATAACCTGTGGTAACAATTTTACATTGCTAAAAAATGTTTCATTTCTGTGAGTTGCTTAAACCTGAAAGAAAAAAGGATCATGGTCTACTTGGAAATAAAGGCACACTGTAAATATAACTTGTTAAAGGTTTTCCAAATCAACACGGTTACAGGGCAAAAGAAGCACTTGTACATTTGAATATGAAGGTGTCCTGAAATCGATCTTAATGAAAGAAAAAATATGCCAAATTACAAAAATAAGAGACCTAGTGTGTAAATTCATTTCAACTTGGACAGAGCACCTAATGCAGCATTTTAGTAGGAAGACACTTGCACACGGGTAGCTGCACTTTCTGCACTTTTTTTGAATCGACAATACAGAGATAAGGAAGGCCAGCCACAGGACTAACTTTTTGAAGGGGAGGACAAGAGAAAAGACTGCAAATGGACAAGATAAGGACTCAGACACTTGCCCCTCAATGATGCCAGGACACATACACCTTTACTCGGTAAGCCTTCCTCTTTGAGGAGTGCCAGTGAAGACGACGTAGCAGCATGGGGAGGATGGTAATGTCAGTGATGTTAGCAAAGCTGGGAAGGAAGGGGAAAGACACAGCTTTTGGCAGCTTGGGGCAGCCAGGTCAGCAGGTGCAGGGTCCTGGGAGCCACCAGGTCAGGGTTTTTCTCCCTGAGGACTGCCGTGGACCCCACATCAGGCGCTCGCCCATACGCATCTCTGGCTACCCCACTCATAACGCTGTCATCATGAGCTTAAGGATGCGACTGGGAAGGAGAGCAGAAACGCCTCTCTTTGAAGTCATGAAATATATCCAAGATCCTGGATATCTGCCATTTTAAAACACTGAGCTGAACACACTCCATTGTAGCAGCAGGTTAAGTGTCTGGAAGCACGGCACAAACCAACTGGGAAAATACCACCACGGGTGCATCCTGCCTGACGCGCCCTGTCTTGGGGCACTGTGGGTGCATTGGCATGGTCCCCACTGCTGCCCAGGGCCACCAGCATCTGCGCTGGGGATAAGGTGGAAGGCCAGGGCCACTGCCCCTGAACAGGGCTGCTCTGGTGCCCCTCTGCTCCCCCAGACGTAGCAGATGGAAAATCCTGCGAGGCCTCTGTCATGCTGTCGGCCCTGCCTGGGGAGCTGGACTGGCACGACAGTGGAGCACTGTTCTCAATTAAAAACGTTACCAGGGTACAGCAACGATTCAAAAGCCCAGCAGAATATTATTTTGTGATTGCAGCAGCACTTTGTCAATCGATACAGGCATCGTGAACTATGAAGGTTTGGTAGAGAAAGCACAGAGGAAGCGACAACAAAAATCATTCTGACTGCACGCAGCCTTTATGCAGTTGGTGCAATTTTACCTGCATTTCCAAATCGCTGCAGAGTAATCACAAACCAAAATCGTAACTCTAGTGAAAATGCCGATATGGAGGGACTTTGTTATTCATATTACTGTATCCTGCAAGTATGTATATTGCCTGCTACATTCTCCTTTTTGTGAGAATACAGAGCAATTGTGGATATTTGAACACAGAAAAATGTGAAGCAGAGCAAGAAAGAAATGAAGAGAATTTCAGTTAAATTGGATTTTCTTGTCTCTTTCTGTAGTTTTTATCACCAAGATGACAAAACATTATCATTAGCAGTTTATGCCAAAAGTTAACATTCACCCATAATTTTCTATTTTCTCTAAACCACAAAGGTTGGAGCCTGTTATGCACTCCCCTTATCTTCCTCTGTTACTTCAGAATCTAAAAGCACAGTGTGCCCATTAATCTTTCATGGCAGAGTTCACTGAAGTTCTGCCAAAATTCAATAATTATGTTCCATCCAATGCAGCAATTTATTTATCTCATTGCTGGAATTTAGAATATATAGAACAAAGTGCCTAGTTTATATGAATGAAACGTTTACTTAAAAAAAAAACAAACAAACAAACAAAAAAAAACACAACAACAACATTAAAAAGGCACAAAGTAAAACAGCCTGGTTTCATTTCTAAAGTTTTAAAGCATGCAGTAGAATCTATTGAGGAATAAAGCTATTTTTACAAGCCCTCATGATATCTTGATAAACTGAAAGTGTTGTACAATATGTTTATTTTTTTCGTATAACTTATTTTATAAATACCTTTGTAACTTTTACTCGAATGTATAACAATATGTACATTTATACTGCTCTTCTAAAACACGTAGTATATTAATGTCTAGCAGCCATTTAAAATGTCAACTACAAAGCAAGAATTTTTATTTTGAATGCAGAATAGATTTGTTTACTGCACTGAAATGGGTGACTGGGAGTTCAACAATTTGTGGAGCAAAATCTAATATACAAAATTACTGCAAAGTTAAGCTTTATAATTGCACCCTTTCATGAAATGTTTGCAAACAAATAGAAAGCATAAAGCCTTCCAAGTAGGAAGATTAGAGACACATTATTTCTGAGGGCTGTTAAAAACAAAAATGCCATAATAGAGAATACTTAGTATGCTTCACCTTTTGCAGTCTCAGGAAAGGTAACTAATCAGTCTTTTACCAACCTAGCTGTAATGAAGAAATGTTAATCCACCAGTTTAGGATTTAAAACTATAGTATAGTATCTCTAAATTTTACGCTTTATACTTAAATATTTATGAATGCAGAATGATTATTTATTTGATGGAAATGTGACTTCTGTGTATATTCATACAGACAATACATTTCCTGATGAAAGAAAACACTAATTTACTGCGTGCTATCAAAAGCCAAATCTATAATGTTTTAAGTTTTTGTGTAAAACTCTTTGTTACTTCATATATTACATTTTTCACTTCAGGCATTCTATTAGACAACATTTGGCTCTGGATTTAGAAAGTGCTCACAAAGTTTTTGGAGCATAACTTGCTGTGATTTATAACACAGTCCTTCACCAACCAAAACAGAACTGAAAATCTCTGGAAGTAGTGCACTAGTAGTGCATGTGTTTGCTATTTCACAGTAAAACCTTCTAGGTAAAACTAAGAATACCACAGGAAAATATTTTAAATTTATCGTTTTGCAGTAACTTGATGAGTATATTCATATTTGAAATTAAGTATACCTAATTTAGTAACTCATAAGAAATTTCTTCCACACACCAGCAAATAAATTTTGTAACAATTTGCTAAAATTCTGCTGTCACGTTTACTTTTGCATCCAGAATGGTCATTTTTCACGGTGCTTTACATGAAAATAGGATTCAACTGTGAAGTATTTCTCCCTGCTGTAACACTTTTAAAATATCCCAGTAAAAATGCAGTGACTCTTATCCATTTTACTTCAGTCTGCTAACACTCTCCGCCTTTTGTTTTCAACGTCTCATCTCGTCTGCTTTTCTTTCCTTGTAAATGCTACATGTTACAATTAAACTCGGAGGAGACTTTATTGAAACTCAGTCTCCTGCAAGGTAACAATGAACAAACCCTTCCAGGCAAGTTAAATGGCAGTCGAGGCGCTGAAGAGTCTGCGAAGCCTAAGTTTTTTCCCCAATCTGGTTATGTCTTGCGTTATGTAATGAAAGCAGTACAGACACCCACACAGACACAAACACCTTACAGAAAACGTACGCCTGAACAGCAGAAAGACAGTACCTGTACAGCCCATTTTAGCTGCAGGAACTACTGCACAGGGGACCGAGCAGGGGGGCAGGGTGCAGGGGAAGGTGCGAAACAGCGGCTCCGCACGGATGCTGCTGCACGGGTATGGCACTGCGTGTCAGTAAGCAGCATGTCGTGGCAGACACAAGCAATTCCAGGGCTGCAACCACAAGTGTTGCCATGTAAAATAAAAAATACCTAACAAAAAGACTGCCTGCCGCACTTTGTCTGACATCGCACATGCATGGAAAAGACAGCAGGGTAGAGCACACACAGCGTATCAGAGGAGGTCCTTAATTTCCAGTTGCTGGGCTGCTTTGTTAGACAGAGATTAAATTCACGAAACCTTTGAGTGTACAATAATAATGTATTCCCTTACAGTGCCAGAGTTGTTTATGTAATATCAGCGAGGAATAATCGGCCATTTATTGCACTGATGAGCTCCACAAGTTTTGAAACTTGGAGCGCACTTGAAACATGAACTTTTGCAGCTCCTTACTCCTCTGTACACACTAACTCCCTTTTCCTCGTTTTAACAACAAAGGATGGCCCAAGTTCTGCTCCCTGTCTTGCAGCTCAGATCCATACCCAGACTTCAAGGACCGAGGATAAATCCAGAGACGCAGCCGAGATATTCCTTGCACATTCCCCCCTCAGTGGATCTAGGCACGTATTTTTCAACTGTCACAGCAAAAAGCTCCACTTATGCAATTCAAACAAAGAAACTTCCAGAAAATGTCATTACTTACTGTGCACTGAGCATAATTTACTGAGATTTAAAAATTAAAGATTCATCTGCTTTACGTCCACAAGCGTTTTAAAAAGCCCCTACCACTGTATCCTGCTTAAACATAACTACTGGGGCCGCTTGGGCGCGTTGGAAAATCTAGAGGTATCAACAACTCCCATTACGGCTTCGCTGCCCGCAGCCTGCTTTTTGGAGGTGCACAAGCTGCGGAAATTCAGCCTGCTAATAGCAACAATTTGGTACATCAGGAAAAAACAGACACCCTCCCCGCCCCCCCTCCCCCCCCCCGAATGCTTCAGATATACTGTATAAAGTCATTCTGACATGCCTACACAACTGGTTGTGGCAGCTTTCAGACATGATTCCTAATCACAAAAAAATGCTTCAGGTTCTTTTAGAGAAAGCTTGCCGTTGGGAAGTTGATCTTGGCCAAGCGCCAAAATCATGTGCAAAAGGGGCCCTCATTACCAATTCATGGCAGCCTTCAGCGCTGACAAAAAATGTGACCCAACAGGCTAAAGCAACAACTAAAATTAAAAAGTACGAGACAAAGACAACTTACTTAATATTCCTTCCATCGCCACATTAAACTTTTCCGTAATTAAACCCTTGTTAGCTCAGAGCGGTTTGCAACTACTTTTTAAGGGACTGCCTGGGCAGCCCGCGCAAGCTGCGAGAGCTCCCTGCGAGCCCTCCTGGCCACGGCGCTGCCGCACGCCTCTGCTCCAGCGGCACAACTTTCTGCCTCCTCCTCACAGAGCTGGGAGGGAAGAGCAGCGCCCCGAGCCCCAGCGAGCCTGAAAGCCACCACCGGAGGAGTGAGGAGGGAGAAGGAGGGAGGAGAGAAAGAGCTGGAGACCCCGCAGAAGCTGCTTCTTAAACTTTCCGAAAAGGCTGTCGAAAAGCTCATGCAAACGTTAAGCACTTGCAATTAACAGAGCTCCCTGTCCCGCAAAAGCAGATTTGATAGACGGCCTTACCTAGGTGTCGTCTGGCTTTGCACTGGATCAAAAAGTTTCCGGCCTAAGCACACAGATATTCTTTCACCAGCCATAAAGGCCCCTTTTATGAATCCGGCACTGTAACAGCCTGCTTTCTGCACCACGGCGGGAGCGGGATGCATCGGCTTTCGGGAGAAAAACAGCCTTACTGCACTATTAGTGGCAGATTGTCTAATAGTGGATTTATCTTAAAGAGTGAAAAGGCATTTTTTAAACAGCAAGGAGGGTGCGGTCAGATGTTAGGCTATCCCTGAGAAAAGGGGCCTAGGCTGCACTAGTACCTAAATACTAGCAGAAGCTGGCTGGGAAGGGAGCCAATGGAATGACTTTGTTTGACCCAGCTGCCAATCTCTCCTGAAGCAGTGCGCCAGACTAAACACTGACACTATTTTAACTCAAATCAGGCTACAGCAGCTGTTTGCTTTCCGGCTCTCAGCTATGCACCGCGGCCGTGATGACTCTGCACGCCGCAGATGATAGAGCCAGGGCAGCTCCTCTCAAATGTGTTCCGGCTTGGGGCTGGTGATGAAGATGCGGGGGGTGGGAGAGCTGCTGGGATGGGGCCTGCCTTCTGTTCCCCCCCCCCCCCCCCCCTTGTTCTTTCTTTCTTCCTCTCTTTCTTTCACACCCCCACCTCCATTTTCCCCGAGGTGAAATAAAAAGGAGACTTGAGGCACGCAGGAAACCCAGCGTTGTGTCAGGTGGACAGAGAGGAGTTGTTGCCCAGCACCAACAACAGCCGAAATGCATTGAAATGGGGGGCGTACACATGCACAACTCCAAAATCCATCCACAGCCTGAAAGTATTTACCTTCCTCATCTCAGTGACACTCAAATTGTTCAGCATAAAAATAATCAACATGCAGATTCTCCCTCCCATTCATTCTTCATTGTAAAACGCAGGTCTACAGAGATACCTAAGAGAGCAGTCGCTGCATGTGTGTATACATGCACACATTTACATATGCATCCAGATTCTGATCTAAATTACAGCAGTGCAAATTGCACTGTAAGCAAGAAAGTTATTGCAGATTAAAACCGAGGGTGGAATTCGATAGCCAATTTCCATATGAAAGTACGTGAGACTGAAAAAAGTACACAAGTAGCTATTAGCAATAGGCATATGGCACGGAGGTTGGCACATCTTTTCCAATTGAAAAAAAAAAAAAAAAAAAAAAAAAGAGAAAAGTCAAAGAAGATTTACAGCTACAGAAAGGAAGCACAGAACTATGTTAAAAACCCATGGAGGCTTCTGAAGTACCAGACTTACAGTGCAGTCCAACACAGCACCTACAGTTTTGCCATATTTGCACCTAAGCTCAGCTGTGGTACTTACGCCAAAACTTTGTTTTTTCTCCCCCTGCCACGGAGGGTTGCTAGCTGTTCCCCAAAGCTGAATGTCATGATAATTTCCTTGTTCAGTAAAATATCAAAAGAACACCTCCACCTAAAACCAAAATGCAAAGAGAGGGAACGTACCCCTTTTATTTAATATAAAACCATGTGACTTATCTGAACCATGTGAAATATTACACAAGCTCAAATCACATTTTCTAACTACCTGAAGCTCTCATTGGTCCTCAAGTGTATGAGCAGTTTAAAAAAATATCTTGGGATATTAAGGATAACACCTTAAATAATCCACCGTAAAGCAATTAAGAAATACAAATAAAAATGAATAATGGCTATAACAACAAATGCCCAATGTTTCTATTGTGCAAGTTGAAATGGGAGATGAGACCTATATACTGAGACTTATATACTCACATATAAAATGCCAAGACATTTATACTACAAAGAAAGATACAAAAAAGGCAGTTAGTTACCAACACCCAAGAAGTCTGAAATCTTAAAACGGCAGACAGGTGAGAAAAAGTCAATGGTGTTTACAGTCCTTCTCTTCTCTCCCTAAGGTGCACAGTAAGCATTTATCGTGAAATGAATTTACTTGCCTCCTAAAGAAAATGAGTCCTCAGTATGAGGACTCACATGAATTCACTCCTTGAATTGCAAGACAAGAAAGGCCATACTCCCGTGATACCTCTAGGAAGACTTTAACGACACTGAACTTAACATGGCTCTAGAAGAACTACGTACAAGGTAAGAAACAAAATATAGGCTGGAGTGAAACTTTGCCAGCATCTTGAGGCCGAGAAGAAGGTAATATGACCAGATCAACAGACAAAGAATTTAGCAACTAAATTTTTGAATGACAGGAAGGGAACGATGTTGCTCCCAGTGAAGCCAGCAAGGAATTTATCCAAGACCTGACAAGATCAGGATGGATAAACTATGGTGGAAAGGCACTTGAAATACTGACAACAAAAAAAGACTGTACATTTAAAGGTGGAACACAAAAGGCTTTCCATTCAAATGCAGTATAATGAGCTGAAAGCTCACGCAAACTTCTTGGAAAGCTAATCAAAAATGTATTCCTGTTTCTGTTTACAAGGGTGGGTCCTCATAGCGTCATTTTGATTTGTAAGTTAAATATTCTTGTCATAATTGCTCCAGGGTGGTTGCGGGAGAAGGAGGTGGTATCTGGCATTTCTCCCCCTTTTAATCAAACTTTAGTCAGCCTTGGGCAATGCATGAAGAAATGTAGGGAAGCACTGGAATTGATAACTAGTAGCACTTTGCTGACGAATACATCTCTCTTTCCTTCTAGAAAATAATTTAAAATTCTTATTATCTTATAAATGAAGCATTAGTACAACTAAGCATATTTGCAGTTCCTGTTGTAGAAAATCTCTGGTTACTTCTAAAAGGGTTCTCTATTAGACATAATGCATTCATTCTTTTTACCTTGATTTTGAGGGTAAGAACCTCAGCGTGTATGTGTTATTACACTGTATGCATCTATGCCATCTAAAACCTCCTAAAATTACTGGCCATTATTGGTCAAATTTAAGATTAGAGGTTTCAGGTGTATTTTTGAGAAACTCGGTAGCTTTGAGATCTCCATCCTGTATCAAATAGAGGTTGAATGAATAGATGAGGGAAGTCTGTCAGCATCCCCATAAGCAAATATGGAAGATCTTTAGAAGACATTCTAACTGGTTCAGTGCTTCACACCAAAAACTTTTATCAAACCCCCAAACTATTTCAGATAGTTCATAGTTTAATTAGCCTCAAGAAATGAATGCATAGGAACGTGGTCATGAACTGTCTTTGTTTTGCTGGCAAGCTGGCCAGCTCATAGAGCATCTTTCACACAATTTCTTTGTTTTGCTTTTTGGTTTCAGCTGTTCAGGTAGAATGGCTTCTCTCTGTCCTCATTTCTTCAACATTTGGTACCATGATTTTGTCCCGTTGCCTTATGACCAAATGATTCCTCACTTCAAATCAATTCTAAAATTCTAATTTCAAAGAAATTGGGATTTTATCCTTGTCAGACCCAAGCTGTAAGCATATTGCCAGAGGGGCCCAGAACAGGATGCACGTAGAGCACTGTGCAGCTAGCACTGTGAGGTGATTTATTGCTTCCAGCTTCCACTTGTGCATCAGCCACTTTGGCAAGAGATGATGGGCCAAAACTGACATAACCTTGCAAGTCATACATGCCATTGCTGGCATTTGAGAGTCTGAGCTCCTACAATGGTCTGTGTTGTTCACCTACTGAGCATTACACTACGTGAACTTTCAGCAAGTATTGCTGCTAGGTTTCATTGATAAATAGTGATTTCACCAATAAGAACCATTGAGGAGGCAGGGGGAAAGCAAGAGAAAAAAAAAATAAAAATAAAATAAAATAAAATAAAATAAAATAAAATAAAATTAATAATAATAATAATAAAGAATAAAACTCTTGTTTCAGTGTTTCAGGTATTTCAGATGGGCAAGTTAGATCTTCAAAACCCAAACTGATGCAACTTTATTTCCCTACATACTCCATTAGTATATCAAGCACCACTGATTTTATTAATATTCTCATTTTTAATGTGAATATTTTAAGCTGAGATACAATGGTGAAATATCACAAAAAATAAAATAAAATAAAATAAAATAAAATAAAATAAAATTCAGGAACACATGCTGCACATTCTATGTAAAAAGTGAGAAATGGAAATAAATTCAAGAGACAGTCACCTATTCATGTTAAAATGGAACCCGGATGCTAACTGCTGAAAAGCAGCTTGCCTCAGAAACTTGATTGCATAAATATCTTTAATGAAGGATTTGCATAAGTCTCTGAATGAGACAGTGCCCACCACAGCACTACCAGCAGTAGCACATTAGACTTTTCCATTGCATTTGGTTGGGAAAATCTGGTATTGCCATAGTCCATAGACATAGTTTAAAGAAGATAGAACATGGCAGTGACTTTTGCAGCTATGGAATTAGTTTAATTCAGGCTCTAAAATTAGTCTTACACAATCTCATCATCTCCAGATGCTCCTTTATGCTCATAAATCCACTAAAATGTTTATATTGTCCCATGCAAAGGGGTGAATGCCTGCTGCGAATTGTTGCTCCAAGGCAGTAATAACTTACTATGCCTTTTCTGTAGCAAGTTGCAGTGGTTTTTTGAAGTACAATCTATAGACATTTGCTCTTTCCATCACACCTCCCACATTTCCACAAACCACAACATATTTATGCTTCAAGACATCTTCTGGAACAAATCAGTTTTAGTTTTGAATTAGAATACGGCATGACATGAGACAGATATAGCTGGGGTTTCTCCTAAGAATAAATTTGTGTGCTTTTAGAACAGAGACCAAGCAAACATCAAGCTTGCATATACTCCTTACTTATGTGCCAAGGAAATAGCTACCATATGTATTAAAAGTCAGTATCAGACATAATTAGATTAGATATAATATAACTGGGCTCCAAAGACCACGATCCAATCTTACTCATTCCATCTTTGGGACCAATTATCATATTATTATACTCAGTACTGCTGAGAAGGAAGAGAACTCTATTGTGTTGCTGAACAAAAAGGCAGTTCTTGCCTCGAACATCATCCTACTATTTTGTCAGTCAAATGCAGCCTTCATACATAAGATCTCTTCCTTGTGCTCATACACAGTTCCCCCTCTTCTCTCACCACCATAATCTCTCTTTATAGTTCTGACTACTGAAGAAGAGGAGATAGATGGTCCAGTTTTTCTTTGTGGGTAAAGTCCATTTCCAATTGATTTAATTTCTATTATTTTTCTAGGAAGAAGTAAGATAAGGAAAGAAAAAAAAAAAAAAGATGATTTTTGGTAACACACCCTTGCAAACATTAGGCAAACATTAACACTGGTTTCGTAAGTAACACTAACTACAAAAATGAGATGGACAGCAAACAAATACTATTTATAGTACTGGGTAATACTGAGATGCCAGCACATCTAGGAATGAATGTGATATAGAGGTTCAAAGGGACGCGAAATCAGGATTCTAGGTGTTTACTTCTGACCCTGCTTCTAGCTCAATGTGTAACATTGGATATATTACTTAACCTCTCTGTCCCAGATCTCTACTGATAAAAATTCATGGTACTTAAAAGGCATTTGAAAGGACTTGCCCATCCTATTTTTTCTAAGTGGGCAGATAATATTTCTATTAGCTGTTAAGTAACTAATAATATATTAATAATAACATTATTAATTCTTGCTAAATGGTTTGACATCCACCATTGTAGCAATGGTAGAAGAGTCAAAGAAAGCATTTTATCATAAATTAATATAAACTGAACTGCAATTTCTGATTTCGTGTAATGTTCTTATGCAGTAGAAATAAATATTAAACAAGTCTCTATTGAATATCCAGAATAAATTTGTGGTCAGTTTAAGTGCTGTTTTTATGTAAATTGGAGAGACAGGGCATTAAATTCAGTTTTTCAATGCATGCTTCACAAAGATTGTCCTAAGCACTAATGTCTGGGTTTAAACTACCTGCTTCACTGCAAAGTTTAAATAACCAATCACTCTGCCAATGTATATGCCTTTAAGTCAGTGCTGTGTTGACTCTTTAAATATTTTCACTTTTTAATATAAACTTTTCAGACAAAAATCTCTCTTAGAGAACAAGGACCCTACACAACCAAAATGGAGAGAAGTTACCACTTTCTGTTTTTTCAGTCTCACCTGTTTAAGTACAGCTGACAGAGCACAGATGCATGCATTACTCTTGTCTGAGGAATAGCCTGTTTACCAACCTTTTAATGACTTACAGTTGAAATTGCTCCACATTGAAATCATGATGGTATTTACCATTAATGGGAAGCAGAAGAGTCTACCAGTTACAGCAGGAGACTAAAAATCTATGTTTTGGTTCTATTCAAAGTTCTGGAGGAGAAAATAAGAGGCAGGTAGGATTTGTGTACATCAGTGATTTCAAAATCATACTAAGCACTCATTTCCATTGTTAAACACAACAAAAACAAACCTCGTAGTATGGGATAAATTATTCAGATCTTTGTGCATACTGCACTAAAATAGCTGGGTTTCTAAATTATTCCACCAGAAGGTTTGGAAATGAAACCCTTTATTTGCTTGTTATAAATCCATCTCTTTAGCACACAACTGAAATGTATCAATGTATGCAACACTATTGTGTTCTCCCTGCAAATCCGTCTGTCTAGAGTTTTTTCCTTTCAAACTCAATGTAAGACACAAAAGACTCTTTAGGCTCATTTATTCTGAACCAGTCGAAGAGATACTTAAACAAAGAAGCAATAGATGATGAAGTTTAGTTACAATCAGTTATCATTGCAAATATGTGAGGTCCCAAGGGAAAGGACCATCAGGACCTCTTGCCTTCTTCATGTTAAGAGTCATAATTTGACATGATTTTGGTTAGACCCCTGGAATACAGCAGAGTAAATCCAACAAGAACACACGTTAGAGAAGAGCAATGTATCTGATCACTGTTTTCATCAAATCATATATATATATATATATATATACTGGAAAATAAAATTTATCAATTTTGTCTTCATATTTTGATGTTCTAAATTTTCATGACTGCCAATACCTGTCAAGTGAAAGTTCCATGAAGTAAAATGTCTAGATTAAATTAGGTAAATCCTATTCAATACCTTTCAGTTTTTTATACAAATGCTAATTTCTCGCACTGCATAGAGACTACCTGATAGCTTTTCGATAAAATGCCTCCTTATGTGTCTAAAACCAGCTTTCAATCCAGCCCCAGATGCATTTTAGCAGTTATTTTAGATGGCACTTTACAGTCACTGGAAAAATTTCAAGTTTAATCTAAGGCAACTTCTGCATCCCAGCTGAGAAAGTAGCAGTTATGAAAAGTAATTTTCAGTTAGTCACATCATCAAAAGTTCGTTTACATTTATACTGTATGAAGTTAAATTACTATTCTGACATGAAACCCAGGAAACTGGAATTCACTTATGGAGAAGTCCTTGCAAAGCAGAAACCTTTTTTAAATGATGAGTATGGTCCCTCAAATGTGCTTAAAGTACATACATCTTTCATTAGTACTTGAGAACTGTATGCAAGTACTGATGGAGAACTCTTAGCTTAGCCTTGTAAGTAATCAAGTGTGATCAAACAAATTTTTTGTTTATTATTCTGTGTACTTCTAAAATGTAGAATCATGGTATGTAATCAGTTGTACAACGCAACAATATTAAAGAGCAAATATCTGACAAATGGGTTTATTGTTCACTACTTTCAGTGCTGTTGTAGGACAAAACTACTAGACATAATGTTGGACATGAAACCACCAGAGAGTGTCCAAAGGAGGGCTACAAAGATGGTGAAGGGTCTGGAGGGCAAGACATATGAGGAGTGGCTGAGGCCACTTGGTTTATTCAGCCCAGCCCAGAGTAGGCTGAGGGGAGGCCTCATGGCAGCATGGAGCTGGGACAGGGGAGGGTCAGGCTGGGTGTTAGGGAAAGGTTCTTCACTGAGAGGGTGGTCGGGCACTGGGACAGGCTCCCCAGGGCAGTGGTCACAGCACTGGGCCTGCTGGAGTTCAAAAAGTGTTTGGACTGTGCTCTCAGACACACGGTCTGTTTTTTGGGTGGTCCTGTGTGGAACCAGGAGCTGGACCTGATGATCTGTGTGGGTCCTTTCCAATTCAAGATACATATAAAAAAAAAATAAAAATAAAAATAAATAATAAAAAAAAAAGAATGATGAGGAACATCCCACAGGTTACTCAACTGTAGAAAGAAAACAATCTGGAAAATTAAAGAAAAGCTTTTCTAGTAGAAAGCACCTGCCAACTAACAGTAATGGCTGTGTCACAGAAGATTCACCAATTTTGTTTTGTTCTCTTTGTAATAATACTTAGAGAGCTTGTCAGCACAGAAGTGCTATTAGTATTCTTATAAGCAAAGTGACCTCAAATATAGCAGAAATATGTATTTAAGTGCAAAATCTGTAGATGCATTGCACTAGCAGAAATGTTGTGCACTTTTGCATGTAAAACACTTTTGTTTTAGTATCATAAATTACACATCATGTGCTTAATGATGACTCGAGCACTAGCAAAAGGGACAAAATTGCAAACCGCTGATTTTTATTTTGAATCTAATTTGAGCTGAAATATGCTCCTTTAAATCAACCACGTTTACCTCAGAGATGCTAAATGTAGCTGTAACATTGAATTGCAGGATATAAGATAACCTAGCACTTTGTAGAAATCACTCTACCTGTTAGAGAAATGCATCTGATACTCTGCAAGAGATTTCAATGACAATGAGGCTATGAAATTTTCAACTAGCTGGAGATCAGCTTCCATACGTATTTCTTCATGATAAAGTGACATGCACTAGTTTTAGATTCAGAGTTATTTAGGAACACTGAAAATCAAAGAAATAATGAACAAACTAATACATAGTTGTTGTTGTTGTTTGTTTGTTTTTTCCTAACTATTCTTTAATTTTGGAGGAAAACATCATGGGAGTATATATTTCAAAATTCATTATCTCAATACTGAAAAGAACCTGCACATCCTAAATGTTATACTCTAATATGGTTTGTAAAAGAAAAGTACCCCAAATAGATTCTGAATATAATATGAAAGGGATGGATATAAAAAAAAAGTACCTTACAGTTTGATGTTTCAGTGTAAAAAAACAGAACATAGCAAAAAAAAAATAAAGATGTTTCTTAGCCATGCTTTAATTAGTAAGTCATGCTTTTCATCCAAGGTAATAAGAAAGCTATTTTTTCAAAAGAAAGAGTTGAGCAACAAGGCTATTTATGCAGTTGTCTCAGCACTCAATATAGGACTAAAGAGCCTGCAATTTTCAAGGTGATTTGCAATTTCCATTAATTTGTTGAAGGTTTTGTAGCTCAATAATGAGACACTTTCATCAGTTATTAGTGAATCAGAGCTGTTTGCAACTTTAATTCAAGCACAGCAAATACAAATGCAAATGCGCACATGATTTTCTATTATCATTTCCAGAGGGTGAAAGAAGGCAAATGATCTTCTGGAGAACGGGGATGTTTACCATTATTTGACTAAAATTGGTTAACTGTTCCATACTGATGGAAGTGAACCGAGAGTAGTTGATTAACGCCAATATATGGGTTTTGATTAACGGCAAATAATCATTTGGTGCTGAGGTGTTGGCAATATCTTCCTGAAAACTGAAAGTCACATGTTTTTGTCTACCTTAAAAGACAAATTTGTGGGTCCACCACAAAGATATGGTTTTATTTGACTGTGTCTTTATTTGACTGAAAAATTGTTGAAATTTGGGGTCCATGTTAATTTTGGCCCTTAAAATTTGGCATCTTAAAATCTTTGCCCAAATCTGCAGTCTACATCTATATTGCAGAATTCTGGTAGAATAGATAAAAAAGTAAGACATTAAAAAAGAATATTTTCATACTTATTCAGGTGTCTGACAATACAAGTGGACACAATAGTTCACAAGGTGGCCAGAGAAAACAGGTTCCTAACACCTATGCGTGCAAAAATCAATGCCAACAAATGTCATGACACTGAAATCCCATTCTCTTAAAGCATCTTTCAAATTATCATTGAGCAGATATCTCTACAAATTTGGTCCAGGGAGCAATAAGCTGAGTTTGTCAGTTAACAAGTATAGTTTCCTCCTTCCACCCAAACTGTTAATTAAAATCAAAATTAACATTTAATTTAAAGATAGATAACACAGAGGTTTTACTCAATAGCCACTTGATGGCAGCGTCATGTATAAAAAGATTAGACTGTGAAGTTAAAACTTTAAAAAGCCCTCAGTAATGGTAACAAGACAACCTAAATGACACTTTGATTACTACAGAATATTACTCTTAATAGAAGACTTTTTAATGTTATTTTGAAGGTCAGCAACTAAATCAATAAGTAAACCCATAAAAATAATTAATTTTAAACTTCAAAAATGTTGCCATAAAGGTTATCCTTTCAAAATAAATATATGAAATATTTTTAGTCTCTATTATGAATTTAATTTGTATTTTAGCACATAACACTCCAGTGATAACTCATGGTTAATGAACCATGAATAATGAACTGGGAAGAAACAAGCAAAAAATTCAATAAAGACTTCCTAAGTACGAATTCATGGGCTCTGATTTAATAAAAATACATGACAGTAGTATTACCAACGCACTAACATTTCTGTAATATATAAATATGAGAGTGGTTTATACTTCCTGCCAGCAAAATGATTCACATTCTTTGGTCATCAAACACAGCCAAATAAAGTTAAGAGAAGAGGTAAAGTAGTTCATGAAAGGGTAGAAGTCATTTTTAAAAGCTGCCTTTCTGTTCCTCTCCTGACTTACTTGTCTACTTGCACTTCAGCACGGAAGAACCCAGCCTAACTGATTCAGCTGAAAAATGAAAAGGGCTAGATCATCATGCTGTAAGTGAAAAAGCACTTAGGATCTGCCTTTGCCTCCCAGGATGTCCAACCCAACTTTGGACAGCTTTACACAGGTCTGATACACAGATACACCTTTATATATATACTGTTTTCTTCTGCGACAGTCAAGGAACCAGCTCCTTCTCAAACCTAAAAAAGCAGTTGGAGTAGATGGAGGATTTCATGCTTTTTAAGGAGAATCTACCTTGGTCTTCATTGACATATAGTGTTGAAAAGGCAGTTCTATGCCAAACTTTGTTAGTTCGCTGTTTGTAAAACATACAAGTTTCATTACCAAAATTAATGGATTATCAACCAGGTCTTATAAACAGAATTTAATGAATTATTACTTACCAGAAGATGAAGACTTTTAACATGAAGTCTTTTAACAGGACACACTGAAGTTGTCCTGAAAAGTCTAGCACTGAAGAACCTAGAGAACCATTGCTACAGATCATAGTCAAGTAGGCTTCATTGCTGTTTATAATCACAGAATAGAATCAAGACCAACAAAAGGAAGTAATTTCAAATTTTAGTGTTGAAATCAAAAAAGAGAGAAATTTTATCAGTTTGGTTCTTCATTTTCCATGTGCAATTTAATTTTATTCCCAGCAAATCACAATTCACAAAGTTATAAAGCCAACCATTTTAGAAGTAATAGGTTAAAATGTTCTCAAACATTGCAGTAAATAATGGTTTAACATTTGAAATCAGATTATGCATTTTGGTGGAAGTTGCTCAGTTGGTGAGTTTAATGTATTTCAAATGAGAGATCATAAGTTATTGCTTCAGAGGGCTAGTATTCTCATTAATGAAAGGGAACAATGCAGAGAGTATAATGCACTAGGAGAGGGAACAAGGTGTCCTGCTATATGCAGCAAAAAGGTGGAAAATGTCAGCAAGGTACAGTGACTCAAGATGATAATAGCCTAGAATGGTGAAGAAGCTAATGAATGAGGAGCCTGAAAACTGATGTGTCAATTTTTACAAAAATCTCTATCCTGACAATAACTAAATTTGTGTTCAGTAAAGGTCTAGGAAAATTTTCACTGTTCATCAGAGTGATTTTTTTTTAATTTACTTTGTTGTTGTTGTTGCTTTTCATATAATTTAAATTGACATTAAAATGACCGTAAAAGATTTATCAGTGGAATAAGGATAAGATGCTTGCAAATATTATTTTAGCTTTGAAGCATTACTGTTGCCCTTCTCTGTCTGATAAGCAGTTAATATTTCATACTTAACCAAATTGTTTTGATTTCCACATGCAACCAGTTTCTTTTTCTTCTAGATAGAACTGATAAGCAATAAGTACAAATATTAGATGCTCTTTAGATATTTCTTCTTAGTTGTTTCGATTTACTTGTTTCTTTTTTTTTTTTTTCTGTTCTTTAAAGAACCTTCTTTGATCAATGTGAGTCCCTTGATAATTAGGTGGAATATTTTTGTACAAAAGTATATGATTGAACTGTACATGTAATTTCAAAAGAATATATTAAAATATTCTCTATTGTGCTATTGGTTATCTAATTATTAATATACATATAATGCTGTGAAAATATTTCTATCTTTACTAGAACAGAATGAGCAAAAAGAAAAAATATGAAAAAAAAAAACATTGTTTTGATTTCATATCAACTACATCTTTAACAGGTACATGGAAGAGTATTTTTTTTTTCTTTACAAAATTTATTTATTTTTCAGATTTCCCCTTTTTCTAACTTGTGGTCAAAGAAACACAACTATCAAATTACATCAAATAAATTAATCATGATATATGCTTAACAGACAAATAACCTTGGTAGGATTTTTTCTGTCCTTTTGCACTGTATTTCACCATTTATATATTCATAAGCACTATGAAGAAAATCATGTATTGTGGTTGGTATCAGTGATGCTTGGTTTCAAACTTGAAAACATTCTCTTAGTTTTTTTTATGCTAAGTGATAAAATGCATATGGAGAGTAAATTTGTTACTCACAAGTAAAATATTTTTGTGGCTGTCTTTTAATATAGATGTGAAACTTATCCCATGTGTCTTTATTGTTCCATCATTTCTTGTGCCAAAGATCACAAATTAAAAGAACTTGTAAACTAAGTGGTCCTCTTTAAGGAGGAAAAGTACTTCCCAAAGTACATTCCCAAAAGTGATACCAGATTTTTTTTTTTCTTTTACGAGTGTATATAAACTCTTCTTTCAGCAATAAAGTGGTACTATACTCCATGTACTAGCTGATATCATTGTTTAAGTTATTTTGAAACAGAGTGGAGACATACTACTTCTTCAATGGGAACAAGGCACAGGAGAACTGCAGGAGCTACAGCAGTACAGAAAACAAGAAGTGTTTTTTAGAACTGGGACTTCTGTTGCTGTTTTGAAATATTCAGAGTTCAGGACTTATTAACAGGCTTCCAAAACTTTTATTTTAAACTCTAATTTATCAAGATACTTTATTACATGCTTTATGGTATGTGAGTAGTCCAATTAAGAACTGGGTAGAAGCTATCTGAAAAATATTTGAACAACATATGAAAACAGCCTGCTAAACTTGAAAATTAAAGCTGCTACTGTATTTTGCTCAGTACGTTTTTCGTAGCTTGCAGTACTTGCTATTCTTTTACTAAGCAACATTACCCCAAGTTTTTTAAAAAATGCCAGATATTTTTACAGAGAAATAGAAAAACAGAACTTTGAAACAATTTTTAGCATAGCACCACAAATTGCAATGAGTTAAATCTAAAGCTGTCTATAATAAGAAGGAATCAAATGTGGCTTCAGGTACCAGCTCCATTTGTTGCACTTACTTTTTCCTTTTAATTCTAAATCATGTACCAATGATCAGTGATGTTTAAACTAAATTAAAAAGCAATATGCATCCAACTATTTTTCAACATATGAAATTAGTTTAAAAAAAAAAAAAATACACTTGGAAAAAAAACTTCCATTACAAGACTAATTATCATAATGACTTAATGTCAGTTTCCTAAAGGTTTTTTTTATTATTATTATTTAGCTAGTTTGATGTTGTCTAATATACACAAGATCCAATGTTACACAATAATCTGTGTCCTAAATTATAATGCTTTTGATATTATATATTTAAAACAAACACAATTATAACTAGTTTCATACCAAGAAAATGTGTATGTTTTCAATTTATAAAGAAACAGACTGTTTAGGCATTAGGAAAACAATTTTTAGCACATAGCTTTCACATTAATTTATAAAGTTGGTAATTTACAAAGAAATAGCAAACCAGTTGAATGGTGGTAGCAGGCTAATGATTATCATCGCTAAGATGATGTTAACTCAGAAATGACATCAACATTTCTGCTTCTGAAACTGATGATACTAATCAAAGAGTAGAAATCACAAAGCCACCTGGGATGGATGGGAAAGTTTAGGCATGATATCCACAAAGTATGTGTTTTAGCAGTGACAGAGCTTTCAATTAGAGAGATGTATTCAAGTGGGGGAAGCTGATAAAAATCACGAGGTGAAAAGATCTCCTTCACAACATACAGTTGTGCTACGGATAAAGAGAGACAGAAACAAGATTTTGCTCTGAAAGTGGGAGAACCTATCAGAGAAAAAAAAATGCTGTCAACTAATATGAGAACAAAACAAAACAAAACAAAAACCTTTCTTGTTACAGAGAAGTGTTGGGTGGCTTGAAACATTCTTCTTTCCAGAGTGGTAATGTGAGGTCTGAAAGGTCCTGAATAATTTTCCTGTGTTTAGCTATTTTTTATCCATCTTCCTTCCTTTTTCAGTAAGTGCTTCTTGCTGAGGAATACCCCTCTCCCTTTTTTTCCCCTCAAAACACAATTGAGATTTGTTTCTGGACATATGCTGGTGGCCACTGGTTCTGATATATAACTACACATTCAGTAATTTGAAGGTAAAATAATTGGGCAAAGTTTTAAGACTAGAACTCAATGCAAGATAGAATACCAAGATTAGAACTGATACAAAGAAATCATATATTGGGGTATGAAGATCTTGAGGACCAAAATATATACCCCACTGAGTTCTGTTTTATGATATCAATTTTCATGTTGGAGAAAGGAGAGGGAAGGTGTGCTTCTCAATGGAAAGTACAGCCTATAACAAGAAAGCATTTAGGACATACCGTTTTCCAGAATTATTTTTTCAAGAGACTGACTCCCCAGCTGAGGACCAAACCAAATACATGCATATACAATAAATATATACAAAGACTTTCCACAAACAGTACTTCATGATACTCTATTACACTGTCACAGGCCAGATGTCTTGATATACTTAAAAATAATCCATGACTGGTGGCTAATCAGGAAGCATCCTGGAAGGATTGTCTAAGGAAGCAAATATCTTGTAATTGAGATTGAAGGATGTTGGAAATGAATGAAAAAAAAAATGTATTATGGGTAACAAAGAGTAGCTCCCCAAAATAAATGGCAAAGTACTTATACAAAGCATGAATCTAAACCAAATGAGTCCCTCCAGGATTACACCTAGTAGTGTCCTCCAGTTGCTTCTGGGCATTCATTCAGTGGGACTAGAACAGAGCCAGTATGAAGCAACCTCCCTGCTCCCCCAGATCCCTACAGTTGGGAAGTGGGATCCTCAGTACCAACTGTTTCGCTCTGAAGATCAGCTCCTATTACTCCTCACTACATGCTAATGTAGACATAGCCGAAACTATATTTATTTGGAGACTGAAACAGGGCTACATATGGAGAATTTCACCTTTGACAAGTACTAACTTCATTTACATTAACACCTGTCTAGACTGTTTTCCTAAGTATAAACATAAAAATCTCCTTAGTGTATTTGGGCCCTTCTTACTTAATTAACCATATGTGACGTAAAGTGATACAACCCAGTTAAAGGTATGTCATTGTTGATAGGATCAATTACAGTCAGACATAAGTATTCATTGCTTACACCATCTGTGCTGTACTCCTAAGTGCAGAACCTTGTCAATGAAAGTATACACAGATTAACTGTATTCAGTTTCATTAAAAAACACCAATCTGTTTTGGCAGCTCTAGGCAGTTTCTGTGAAGAAGTTGCAATCATATAATGCACATTCACCTTCTCCTTCCAGTATACTGTGGCTAGTAATATACCATTTGAAAGGTTTAGAATAATATTTGAGAATACTGCATGATTTCATTCTTAACTAGTGTCAACTGTAAACATTCTACCAAAACCCACTTGTATACCAGACTTTGAAATCTTTGCAGTCACTGTAGGAAACTAGGTCTTGCCCTTTCTTCTACGTGCTCATCAACATTTTCTAATGCTTCTGTTTCTCACAGTTGTTAATCCAAACTTCAATATTATACAATCTGATTGTATGACATTTGAGGGGAAGGAAAAAACAACAGTAATTCAAGCCTTTGAAACCTTCAGTTGCCACGTAGATATGCCTACAGACAAATACATACATGTATGTAAATATACTATGATCAATTTCACACTTTTAATATTAGTTGCAATGAGAAATTACAGTTAGACTAAATTAAAACCCATTTTCTAAAGTTAATTAACAATTTCATGGGTGATTTTTTTGTATAAAGAAGCTATAAAAGGATCTGTACAGATCAGCATGGCTTGAAATGGGTCTTACTTGCATTCCTACCATTATTAAGAGATAATTATTTTTTAGTTTAAAATATAAACAGTCCTAAAAGCAGGTTGAATTATGATTTACATTTTTTTTCCTCAGAACTGGGGAAACAAATTGATGGGATAAAATATGCTTCTAATCAGGCTCCCTCCAAAAATGACATGTTCAAGGCAGATTAGAATCCACTGCGCTACTGTTAAATGACTACAGTTAAAACTGTAATCAATCCAGGTCACTTGAGAAAGCAGGCTGTTCATCTTAGCATACTTCCTTCTTATAGATTAGTAGGAAGGCCACACTTAAGGATTCTCATGACTAAAAATCAAGAAGGGATAAATAAGTTGCACTTTTACTGCTGTTTGAATACGTTTTTTATATCTCTGTGTTTAATTTGGAAGAGATTTAGAGGCACACCCATACAGGAAGAGCCAGGTCAGTTTAAAACCAGAGAAAAAAATATTTTGGCTAATAAGTTTTCCTTTTTTTTTTTTTTTTTTTTTTTTTCTGTGTTTATTTTAAAGTTAAGTCTATGGACTTGGTCTCCAATTTTTTAACATATCAGAGATACTACACAGTGCTGTTGAGGATACTTACCCAATATTTTAGAAACTATCTAGAAGTCAAATTATGGACGAGAGCTTAAAAATGTTACATACAAAATAGGAAAAGCTAAAACATTAGAAAAAAGCTAAAACAAATTAAGATTTACGATTAGTATGCTTATTGCTTTAGTGTTCAAAGGAACTGAAAGCAAATCATGCTTCAGTGTTGGAAAAAAAAAAAACAAGAATATGGAAAAAATTGCTTGATATCTAGAGTATGCTGTTTAGAATATTTTTAATGATTTTATACAACACAAATGCAAATAAAATGCTGTTTAGAGCACATTTTAAAAAGGAAAAAAAAAAAATGAGAAAATGAAATTTTGCCACAACAGAAAAAGGTTCTCTTTCACCCCACCCAATACACATAAGAAATATTTTACAGAAGCTCTATTTGGAAAAGAAGGATACTTGTATTCTTCAAAATACAAAATGAGACATTTAGGGCAATCAGCAGAAAGTTATCTGAAATCGTTTACAAACTTCTATCAAATTTGTATGCACTTTTCAACAGTATTTTATATATTATACTAAAATAAAAAAAAAAAAAAGGCAACAAAAAAGACCACCACAAACCAACAATAAATAAAAATAAAAACTTGCAAATCTCCACACAGAAAATCCTGAAATGATCTTTTCTTTTCGGTCCCTTCATTCATAATATCAAAATCTTACCTTGTAACAAATATATATATATATATATATATATATATATATATATATATGTTTTACCAGTTCTAGAGGAGCACACTAAATCTGATTTCCACATTAATTTCTGGCAGATTCACCTTTGTAGAGGAAGTGTTTGAATCTCACCTGGAGGACAAGGGTAAAGTAAACTAAGCAGGAAGGTTTGCTGTAATACCACTGAACAACAGTTAAAAGATTATGTGAAGCTGTCAGAGTTGGCAGGTTCAAAATCCCAGTATAGAACCCAACAGCTTGCCTGATTTGTGAAGCCAAAGAAGTTATGTAACAAGAAATTTGTTTGTGCTGGAAAAACAGTCTCTGTACCCTTTTATGTCATCAATGAGTATTTTTCAAAATGCAAGCAGTGGTATATTTGTCTTGAAAAAGACATGTTTTCTCACATTAGATAAACTAAACGCACGCATTTGAAAGGAAAAGACTATCTTCTGCGCAGTGCAGACATACAAACATTATATAATGTTATTTTTTTACAGATACTCTACAATGAGGCATGTACACTTACTACAGTCGGTGCTATACAGTTCTAGAAATGTGCATTTTAATTAAAAGTACACACTTTATTTAATTGCACCTGTTCTTGGCTCTGCTCTAAAGTGTCTGGTTGAAAGCTTGCAGTTCAGATATCTGATTGAAGCACTGCATACCAGAGATGATTATGAAGACTTTGGGCTGGAGGATGAAGATAAAAGTGTTAGACAAAGGCCCCAGAAGTTAATCATAACTGCTACCCAGCAGGTCTCATCACACTGTTTCAATCTTTCCGTGTCTCCTTATTAAAGACAGACTAAGTGGAAGGTAGTGCAGCAATACAGCTGTAATAATTTGGCTCAGTTGGTCTAGAAAAAAAATACAACTTTATGAACAAAGAAAATTAGAATTTTGCAGTTTCTTTTCAGACGGTTACATCTCTTCTTGGGTATTGCAACTAAATAGCTATTAGGTGTGTTATGTGATCCTTCCTTACAATTCACAAATACTACAGAAGGCATTTTAATAACTGTTACATACAAAAAGTTAGTTTTTCTAATGTAACAAATTTTGCAATTATCACTATTATCCTTAATGATCACACTTCATGAGAAATTGCCCAAGGAAACTTAATATATTAAGGTATCATTATTATAAAGGGGCCAATGCTGAATTTAAAGTGGATTCAGGTGTTTGCCTAACAATTTGAACACTGTGTTTTTCACAGACATCTCAAGCACTTTATACATTTCAATTTCTAGCCCTGGTTATCCACACTGATGTCATTCATGTCTTAACAGGAGTTTCCTCATGATTGCCATTATTTCTGTTTCACATTTACACAATTCTTGAGTATTTTCTATTTTAGTACTGCCTCTTACTAACTACGCCTTTTAAACACTGTACCCATCAAACCTTAATACACTCAGCTTCAGATGATGACAATCTAGTACTCAACAAAGCATTCAAAGATGATACATGTTTCCAAAGCCCTTCTGGACAACATTCGTTATCTGAACATACGAAAAAAGCTAAGGAGACAGGGAATGAACCAAAATTAAAAGCGAAATAATTCAATATTCAGCTGTGTGAAACGTGGTGATCCAGAACACATTTATCTGCCTCCCCACCTGCTGGCCTGTGTGTCCTTAATGCCCACACAGAACAGCCAAGGGTCTTTTCCTTCTTAGTGCAGGTGACTGCAACTGACTCACTCCTCCAATAACCCATGCCAAAGCCAGATTGCAGGATGCAACTGACCTTGCTAAATTGTATACGATGTCACAGCACAGTGACAAAACAAGTTAAAAACATCTTAGGTACAACTAACATCTTATATTGACTCTTCACAGTTTACATTATCTCCTCAACATGGTCTTTACACTACTTCCCTTAGAGACCTGGCCTCCATAACTACTGAGTTCAGAGCATCCCGGCTGGCACTGCCCACCTCTGTAAACAGAGTCCCATAAACCAAACAGAGACTATAAAAGCAGTTTATTTCCCTAGCTATGACAATTATTTTCTGCACAGTCACATGAGGAGACATACGTAAATTAACTCCCGCTATTTCCATGGTACTCTACTGAAAATATTTTTAAATTAAGGAACACAAAAATGTCATTGAAGCAGCTGAGACTGTTATTTGCTTTGCTACAGTGGAATATCATACTTGGTTAGATGTGGAGAATGGATTGGATAGTCAAGCAATAATAAGGACTGGAGTAATCTTCTCATTCTTGCCAAGACCAGATATTTTGCCTTCACTGGTGGGGGGACAGGGGTAAAAGGAGAAAGAAAGAAAGAAAAAAAAAAAAGAAAGAAAGAAAGAAAGAAAGAAAAAAAAAAAAAAAAAAAAAACACCACAAAGTAAGTCCCATTCTTTATATATAGGTTATATGTGTTTAATACAGATGAACAAGATTCAAAGTTTGGTACTGGTGTATCAGCCTCAGCTTCAAAGTTTTCAATATAATTAAATGAAACCAAATGCTGTTAAATGAATGCTAACTGATTTCTTATAAAACACTGAATTCTTGTGCTTTTTGTGGTTATCTGGTATGCACTTCCAATAACTGAAGCCAACAGAGCTCAGATCTGGAAAATGAATTTTGCTGAAAACAGACAAGCAACTCTTGTCTAACATTTACACTAATATCATCTGGGGAAAACACAAGCACACACAAAAATGAAACCAACCAACCAAACAAACAAAAACACAACAACAACAACAAAAACAAACCAACCAGCAATCTTTTGTACTTCATTTGAAAGGTTTGAATAAATGTCAATACTAGGCAATCTTACCATTCTCAACAGGACTGGCTATCCTCATGAAAACATGTAATGACTTGTACATAAGATTGCTACTTACCTGCCCTGTCCTTTCTTCAAGCCACCACTGAGTACTTACCCACATCTCACTGTTTGTTACACTCCCCAACAGCTCTGAGTGAAGATGATTGCAAAGTGAAATGGAAAAATACCACAAGGTTTAAAAACAAACTATCTTATGTCTTTTCTCATTAGCAGTTACTCAGAATTTCTTTTGTAACAGCCTCTACTTTTTAAGGAGACAGTTTTATTCAAATGGTCTTGTCTAGGCTTCCTAACATTAAGGAGGGGATTTTATTATTATTATTATTATTATTATTATTATTATTATTATTATTATTTTACCCAGTGTAAATACTTCTTGGCGTATACAGCAAGTATTGATGAATCCATTTTTATTAGATGTCTCTCAAACTCTACCTGGCTTCCAAGCAGATCAATCAAAAATGAACTAGATGTCACTCACATCACTGAAAAAGCAAACATACACAACACTTCATCTCCGTAGAATATACATGGAGACAGCCAATTTACAACTCACATACTCATACAATCCCATATTCTTTTTAATCTTTAGTTTCCTTTTATCCAAATTAAAACTCTCACAGTGCCTTTCCGTTATCTCTTTATGGACATCTGGTCCCCACCTCAAGCTGGGCATGGCTAAACCATAAGTTTCGGACTTTGTTTCACAAAAGTCCCAACCAAAGTTTTTTTTCCAATTTTTCTAAAACGTTTAACATCTGGCCTTCACTGAGAAGATCACAGACTTCCCCTTTATGCCTTCCATAGGCAGGATACTCTCTCTTTATGCATCAGCTATATGTATAACCTTTCCCACCTATCTCCTCAACCAAATGCATCTCCCATGTTCCAGAATACCACCTTTCAATTATGTCAAGGCATTCTTCTCTAGCTGTCACAAACTTTATCCTGACATGCTCTAATCTGGCCAAGGCCTTTACTGCAGATGGATTATTCCTAGCCCAGAGTTTGTCCATGGTGTCCTATCTTATAGCTCCCTGGTCACTGCTTAACACAAAGTCACACTGATATTGATCTCTAGAGCCTGCATGTTCTTAGTACAGTTTGGAATTAGCATTACTGTTTTTCAGTCTGCTTTCACTTTACATAACTACAAATAATAAGAGAACAACGGCAGCAATTGTTTGCTCCACCTGCTTATCACACTAACACATAGTCAGCTATACATTCTCTCCCACCATTCTCTTTCATTCTTACTTGAATTACTTTTAATTCCATATGCCTTTAGGTTGGAAATGTGTGTGTCTTCCATAAAATGGTTCTTCAGCAAAACCAGGGAAATAATCAAAACCTCTTGTTCTTTCTGTACTATGACCTTTTGGTGAACAAGACAAAGGAGAGAAAGGTTAACAAATTACACATTTTGGCACATGAGTTACATAGCCAGTTAGAAGCTGTCACCTTACTAGGGCTATAAAATACCTTGATTTTTTCCCCCATGTCCAACTCTTGTTAATGGTTGCTCATTTTTCCTAATGACCAGTCTCAGTTTTGGTTTTGCAAAATTGGAATGCCATGTTAATAATAATTACACTGATCATTCTTGAATAAAACAAAATCTCTGATATATGCCTCTGGGTGAGACATAACACAATAAAAATGATGATGCATTTATTTGTAGAGATTTAATAGTGTTACTGATGTTATGACATACATTTGCATAATCATGTTGACTTTGAAAACATCACTTTAAAAATAAATTAATAATGCCTTTCACTGTTACTCTACTGGTATCCATTGTGACAGAACAATGCTGAGCAGAATTGTCACCAAATTTTAAAGATGATTCAGAAAACCAAATATAAAACCTTTGACTAAGGAACATAAACATCTCCTGAAGACTTGAAAGTGAAAAAAAATAATCTTGTTTTCTCTCAAATTTTCATCTAACATCATATTCAACCATCATTTCTGTAAAAAGATACCTCAAATGAAGTACGCTTAGAGAAGCTGATCAAAACCATTGACTCCAAAGGTTCTTAGAAAAACGTTATTTGAATCTGAACCTTTTAAAAATTGTATACAAGGGCTGCCAATAGAGTACCTATCAGAAGAAAAATAAACATTTAATATCTTAATAAAATCTATCTATATATTTCCAGATGTGTGCATTTATAAAATATCTTCTGCTCAACTTTGTAACCTCAACATAAGTTCAGAATATGGGGTTTTATTTCATATGCACAGGCATTAATATATATCTAATATACACGTATCTTCTACTATGAAAACACATTAGGAATGAGAAACAATCCTGGACAGCTAGTCTTATTTTATGTTCTCATTGCAGAGCAGTCTTTATATGACAATATAAAATCTGACAACTTTCCTTTCTGAGTGAGGCCAGTTCAATGTCTAAGCACCTTTCAGCACATCTTTTTGTCTCATTCCAATCACCTAAAACTTATTATCACATTATTAATTTCTAAAAGAGTGGTTTTTATGGCAAATGTTATACTATCCATGTGCTCCACAAACCTTTGTCACTTATATGATGCATACATACGTGAGACCCTAGAATGGAAAAGTACCAGTAGCATTACTTCTGCTTTACAGGCACAAAACTGTCAAGGTCAGCTTATTTTGGGTATGCAAAATATGCTTCCTGTGGACTGATGTTTTTCAGAGCACCTGTTTTTTATGTCATTTTTGTACATTCAAAACGCATCTCCCCTGTTGTCTTCTGCTGGAGTTTTGAGGTGCTGCACTGGAAATCTCCGGTGCCTTCCCTAAGTGCTCTGGAAACAAGGAACAAATGATAGATGTCTGTCTGAGCAGGGGTACATATGCAGAGTATCATGCATCACCTTAGTGATGTGGCAGGCACAGCAAGAAGACCTAGTTCAAGCTATCGAGTAATCTTGTGCTGTTTGGGTATTGTGTAGAGAAGGCAGTGAAGTCAGATCTGTTAGAGTTTACCAGCTCTAGCCCAGTGCTGCCTCTTGGTGTTTGCATGGTAGCTACACCTGACCTAATATCTTTTGGAAATAGAAGTGATAGTGACAGTAAATAGACTCTTTGTGGATTTGGGACAGTTTACATTGAGTCCAAACTAATAATACCTGCTGGACGTTCCTCTGCATAACTTTTCTATGTTCCTCTAAATGAAGACCATATATAGTAACATCCAAGTTAACTCTGCATGGAGCCTGATAGGTTCATACAGGGTTTACTAGTTAGAGTTCCATGCAGCAGAAAATCAGCTGATCTCTCTGTGGACTTAAGCTGGTTTTGTAATTGATACAACCACATTAATATAAGCAGTGAGATTTGAGATACAAAAACATGTCTGCATCTGTGGCATGGTTAAGCCAAAAACGGAATGACCACATAATAATGAATGTTAACTGAAGCTCAACCATCTAACTTGAGTAGTCACCACAAAAGATACTTATTTTGTAACCAATCAATTTATGTTATACACAATTTAAGCACTATACAGCTCATAATAAGCTCATTCTTGGCTATAGACTATAGCCATATAGTAAAAGACTATAGTAATGGCTAAAGACTGTATTAAAAGATATGATGGGCCAGCTTTCTTGTGGATCAGTCAAGCATACCTCTCTAAGTGGAAGGATAACACATGAATAAAAGGAATTTCAGCATGGTGGTATGTTATTGAAACCAATGTTCCCCAAAATGCAGTTTAACCACATCTTTAGCAAACACAATGTCAAGTTACTAAGTGTTGCTTGAATTCAACTAACCAACACTTCTGAATAACTTGAGTTTTGAGTTCTCTTACTAAATAGGAATAAGAACAGCGTGAAGTTCACAGAATTTTGTTTTACTTGAGGATATTTGTTCAAGAACAGCCAAAAATGCTTAGTATCCTAGACTAAATCACTTCTCTACCCCAGAAAGAGGGTGTTCCCTCTAAACCAGAGATGACAGCACAACAATTGCAGAATGTATTGTTTGCATTTTACTGACCTTCAGCTTGCTAATACATAGGATTTTCAGAAACAGAACTGGTAGTCTGAAAGTTATAAAATATTTAAATTATTTGGCTTTAAAAAGTAAATAAAGCATCCCTAAAGGTATTTAGTATTCTATTAGTTGTGTATGATTGTTTTACTGTCTTTAGTACCAGGTTATCTAATCTAAGTACCCTCAGTAATCTAAGAGCCAGAAGCAGTTTCTGCCATGGTTAGTTCATTTCCTCTTTTCCTAAAGGGAAAATGAAAAATAGAGCATAATATTTTGAAAATGTTTATTTCACTTTATAATTTGAATAAATGTGTATACATATATACTTCCATGTCTGTGTTAAACAAAGACGAGTAAAAGAATTGTGCCTTGAGTAAAAGATCCATAGGAAGTAATTCTCAACACCCTGAACCATCCTTTGAAAGGCTGAGCAGACAAGATGAGAAAAAGTTCTGGTGTTCATAAACTTGAGTTCATTGTATTGATTTTCTACCTCAGAAATAAGGCTTTTTTCAAGCAACTTCATCCACTTATCACCTTCAAGCTAAGAAGTAGGATCTTGAGCTTAAATCTCTGTTGTTTGAGAATACCTTCGTCATTATAAGCCTAGATTCATAACATGGAATCATGGAATAATTGAGGTTGCAAAGGACGTCACTAATTCAATCACCTGCTCAAAGCAGATCTAATGAGAGCATGTTCCTCATGGTCTTGTTAAATCTTGCAAACTCCTAAGGATGGTGATTTAAATATCAAATACAAATATCACATCTAGCAGATTGTTCCTGGAGAGAAGCATCCATACTCTCATAGACTTTCAAGGATCACTATGATGCTCTGTTGAGGTTTCCTGAATAATGAAGTAGAAGAGTCATTTCTGCAACAATGTCTCATTAAGTAAGGATATGTATGTAGTCAATTTTGATTTAAAGAGATTAAATTTGAGAGATTGTAATGCATTCTAAATTCTCAGTTAATTCATGGCATATAACATTAATCTCTATTCCATCATAACAAACTGTCTAAAAGGTGATCTTTTTTGGTTCAGAAGTTACAACCTCCTAGCCTTGTCTTGCATTCTATCATCTTTCACTACAAAAATGTTCTCTTTTATAATTCAGTTATCAGCACAGATGGCAATTGCCTTCTAGCTATCAAACTACCTATTAAGTCCAAGGGACTATAAATAAATATGTGAAGCTATATTGTGGGGGAAGAGGAGAAAAGAAATTCCAAAAGCTTGAATCTCAATAACACCAAGTTTTCAAAAAACAGCTAAATGCTGGTTATTTTATCTGCAGTAGCAAAAAGAAAAATAAGCCAGTTTTGCAATCAAGAGCTGATCAAACTAGGTACTTCTGTTATACAGTACAAAGTACACTTTATGTTGAGAGTTGGAGGCTGCAAGAGGGAACCAGGGATTACTTTCCTTCTAAAATGTGTTTTGCTTTTATGCCTTGTGCGAACTAGCCTGAGTCAGAGAGAGCTCTTTGCACTGTACGGTTGTCTGGTAAGCAGCTGTGGGCTTGGGTTTGAAGGACTTTCTTAATATGTGGTCATGTACCACCCAGTGCACCAACTATTACAGGTAAACCTTTACAGTAAGAGTCTTACTGTGAAAAAAGTGTCTGTCTCCTTGTAAAACAATTAGGCAATTACATTGCAAAGTCATGAAAAAATACTTCCTCTAAAACCTATGAAGAAATCAGACACCTGCATGTGCAACGTAGTCTTAAAAGCAGAATGACAGGATTACAAGGTCAATGGTTTTCTTTTTGAAAGATGTTATCTGGGCAGGATTCCGACTCCTAGAGAGTTCAGAAAAAGGAAGAAGACAAAATACAAACAAAAAACTACAACAGGCAGCAAAAAACAACCAAGTAAAAAAGAATTTTAAACAAAATAAAAAATAATGATGAGAGATGAGAGACATCTTTTTCTGCAATGACACTTAACTCATTCACAGTAACTTCTAAAAGGTGTGCAGAAAACCAGTTATGATCAGTTTGGTTTTTGTTTGTTTTTGTTTTGTTTTGTTTGTTTGTTTCATTAAACTCAAGGATGAAGAGATTCACAAAATTGGAGGACCCCTTCACCTGCTCTTTTAAAAACATAATTGTCGTGGCTAAGAACAAAAAGAATCTGGCTTCTACACCAACCAGGCTTGATCATGCACTTTGTAAACGTATGAACCAAGAATCACACGAGCAGCCCCGTATAGGACAGGAATGGAAATTTTCTCTATATAGGAAGCAGAGTTCCACATCTTTTCAACCAAGTGAGCCCCTGCAATTCAAGCTAGACAGTCTGAAGAAATGTAACCTACAGTCAAGCAAGCATTCAGCACAAGGCCTCTTTGGGATGTCACTGCTCAAGCCATTGAGCAGACAGAGAAACAAAATATTTCTGTAGATGACAGTGTTAGAAAGCCCTCTGAAGCATGATTTACACAGAAGAAAAATGTTCCTGACCAAAAATAAATAGGACTATGTAGAGAACATCATCAGAATAATACGTAAGTAGAGGATGAGAGCATATAGTTACCCCTTTAAAGAAGAATCTAACGTTACTCTGCCACCCATCTTGGCGCAAGGTATGAAGCAAGCATCCCCAGTGACCAGAATTACCCGGACTCAGAGTGCAGGGGCCTCCAGGCCCCTCAAGCTGAGCACTTCCATGCATCACTGAAGTCTGGAGACAGCCATGCCTGAGCAATTATGAGGCCATTTGTGCCTCCTCTAGCTTTACCTCAACCAACATCAGTGCTTGCTTGCTGATAAAAGCTGGGCTGCCATTGGGGGCTAAGCATGCAGCCGGAGGGCTGTAGCCAACACAGGAGTGCCAAGAGTTTGACTAAGCTCCTATGAACCATGTAAGACACTTGGATCCTCCTAACGTTCCTTTGAAACTCAGCATCAGAGAATGGCAGTTAAAAGATACACTTTTGATATAAAGCTAATAAAACATGTTTCTATAGTAGAGAAAATGACAATTTATCCCTCAGATTAAGAGCAAAGGACTCCTTCTACTGTTCTCTACCAGCAAAAACTCCTTGTTTATAAAGGAGATCTAATCTTGACTGGGGTCTTCTGACACTATAGCAATGAAATAAGAACACATTCTGCATACAAGCTATTATTCTTATATGGTACTGAGCACCTTATTACTATGGATAGCTAATTGACACTGTCTTCAACAACTGAATCTCTCTCTTCTATTACCATTTTGCCTATCATTCACTGCACTGTTACATTCAACATAAGAGTGTTAGCTCCTTGAGAAAACAACCCAATTAATTTTATATGTGTAAGATGCCCCCCAGTCTGCCCTCATGCACTACTTGATAGAAATACAAATCTATTCCTATGGAGCTGTTAACTCAGGAATCAGGCAAAAGTTAACAAAAGTTTGTGTCAGGATTCAAGGAGGACCAAACTTGCTGCACCAAAGATAAAATCTAAGAACTCTGCACTAAGACAGAGCTAGCTCAGATGTTTTCGCAGCAATAAGTAGTGGTAATCTCTACCATAGAAAGTGCAATACAAAATAAATAAAATGCATTAAATGTAAAATCTCCAACTGTACAAAAGGAATCTTCTGTGAAAAAAGATTTGTATGTGATTATATATTATTAATCTACACATATACACATAACACACATAACACATTCACACAATATTCACTTCTCAAGGGTTGTTTTTTTCTTTCCTGGAGATTCTAATACAATTACTTCCAATTGTACTGATATAATACTATTTTCCCCACCAGATGGCAGTAACTTCAACTTAATATAAACCAGACTGGATGCCATATGTGCAGCAAACAATGGCATTCTTTATATTTAGGTTTTTCAGTAAGAGGGAAATGATTTTTTTTTTTTCCCAACATATAGAGTTATTCCAGATTCATTCAATTTAATGAAAAATTGGAGGATATAAAGTTTTCTAACAGTTAAACTCAACTTTGATCAATGTATTCTGCAAGCTTTTTTTTTTTTTTAAAAAAAAAAAAAACATATCATTCCATATTGTTAATTTTTCAGTATACTGCAATTTTGTAAAATTTGTGAAACATTCAATAGCATAATAAACTTAAACTTTTATGATATATGCTAGTAATTAAAATGACTAAAAGACTCTAAAAAAGGGAAAGAATGGAAAATATCTTCTGCATACTGGTTTGACAAATACACAGAGTGCACAAACTTCTTGACTTACAAAAAATTCAAGGTATCATCTACACAAAAATAATGCAGATGGCACATATTACATATAGGCTACATTTTCTTCAATGCAGAAGTTAACCACCACTTCTGCTGGTAAGAGGAGAGATCTTGTCAGCATAGTCCAATAACTGTGAAAATAAAGTAATCTGGTGGATGGGGACTACGTTGTAGGATACACATTTTTTAGGAGTGGCTCCTCCATAGTTCCAACCAAAGTGTGACATTTTACCCTCTATTTCTTTAGCTCCTCCTTAATTTTGAAAGAAAATTTTCAGAAGAAAATGTCATATATTGTAAAAAGAGGACTTCACTCCTGTTCTACCAGTACTAGTATTCAGAATGATTAAGTGGGTTTATATTCAGCTCTACGCTGACTGCAAAGGAAATATCAAAAATGCACATTCTTATTAATAAAACACACTTATCTTCCAATAAATTTATGACCAAATACGCAGTCTGTTTGGACAGCTGGCTTCCACTATCCTGCAAGTACAGATGCAAATTCTTTTGTCCTTCATACTTTTTGTAGCTTCTAGGTAGAAAGACAAAATAGAACAAATTTTTTTTGGATATACAAAACAAATAAGTACAGTGATAGAAAGAAAAGCCCACAAAGTAACACAAATGATCTGGATTTTATGGGAACGTACAAATACAACAGAAAACAAGAAGAGCAAAAGAGAAGATCTGATCTTAGAAAAATCAAAAATGAAAGAATGGAAACAAGACCTAACAAAATTCACAGTAAAAGGAGGAAATGTAAGCAGGAGGAAAAGAAATCATGATTGTGAAGCCTTTGGGATGAGAGAGGAAGAAAGTGAGGGAAAGTCAAAAAGTGTTGCCATCAAGCCTTGCTTTAGGAGTGTCATCACAATGAAGACCAATGTTTATTTAATAGAAATGCTAGGCCACTATCACCTGCTTTATCAGGAATGCACTGGTGGCTTGCTGCTTTTTGAAAATACAGTGATATGACTACTTTCTACTAATTCAACATTAAGCAGTCTGCCGTACTTGTCCTTCACACAGCAAATAGTCTTGAATATTTCACTTTTCATAACCAACGCCTTTATGTAAAACAAAACCGTAAGTACAGTTCACATGGATGTGTACTAGTTGCCCTACATCCCAAATCAAAATCATTTGAACTGAAGACGATCAGTAGATATAGTATAATTCAAAAGATCTTTTCATAAGCTTTTCATTATGTCTTGCTATTCTTCTGAACTCACACATCCACATCAGCTGGAAGTATGAGTAGAATCCACCATAAAAGCAAGTTATTCCTAACATCTGAAGAAAGAAGAAAACTAAAGGTAACAAGGAATGTTGAGTATGAACCTAGCCAAAACGGCTTTAAGTGGAGAAAGCAAACCTGTGAATAATCACACAATCAAAAATCATCCTTAGATCAGAAAGAAACTGAATGAGGCACTGTTGAAGTGGACAGGGAAAACAAAACATCAAGGCCCCAGCCTACAAAGTTTAGGACAACACTGTGACGTACAAAGGGCCAGTAAAGTAGGGGTTACAGAAAATTGTTTTTTGCTCCACTTGCAGTAGCAGTAGTAGTCATAGAGATTACTACTGGAAAATATGTATTACACTGAATCTTATGAAATATCAAATCTATTTTAGCTGAGTTAAATATGTAGCAGTGACTATGGAAAACAACTACCATCTATATGTGCCAGCAGAAAACAATAGCCCAAAGCTGAAGCCAGATAAATTTAAATCAGGTAAAAGACACAATTGTTGACAGTTTGTTTTGGTAATTAATCTCTCTTGCTATAATGAGAAATAGTGGATTAAATAAAAAATAAATCATTTTCTGCTTGAAAGCCAAAATGCAAGGTACTAATGACACAAAATATAAAAACTTGTGACTTGGAAGCATTTAAGTAACGTGCCCGTAGTACATTTTGATTTTAAACATTATGACTCTCCATTAAAAGACTGAGGTATTTAGTGACGTCTGCTAGGAAGAATGTTTTGAATCACACCAAGACAATCCCAGCCTTCCCACAAGCACAAAGGTAGCCATTTAAACTTTCTTAGAAACTTGAGGTGAAATTTTCATCCCAGTGAAGAAGACTGTGACAGAACTCATACCAATTTAACAGCTCAGAGACCGCAGGCTCAGTTCTGGTGCTGCCAATGAGGACCTACATCCCCCCCAGGACAAACGGGCAGCACCACCCTGGCCACACCGGGGCCACAGGTGCCAATCATGTCGGTGGGCCCATCCTGCCGGCAACCCCGTGTGGTGGGGCTGAGTTCTGTGGCAGCCATTTCAGATGCAGCAGGAGCCTTGTCTACCCCCATTGCAGGAAAGCCACTGCTGCATCGTGAGCAGCTGCACTGTCTGCAGTCCATGCATGCCTTAATTTGTCAGTGGTGACATGGCAATGGAAACTTTAAATAATGATCTCAGGACTTACCTGTAGGTTGTGAGGTGGTAAAAATGATTCCACTGCAACACTGAAAGGCAAGCAGGCACCTGAAAGAAACACAGCACATCAAACAAGGATAACGGAGTCTCGTAATAAACCAGATGAGTCTCTGAATTTAATCTTGTTATTTTAAAATTAACCTCGTTGCAAAGAAACATGTAAAGTTATATCACATAATTACAAAATATACCAACAAAAGAGAGAAATATAATCTTTTTTTTTCCAAGGCTTGATGAACTTCAGCAAGTTATTGGCCTCCATGTGCCAGCAGGTGGAACAATCCAATGACCCAGTGCCACCGCACAGCCTGCCTGGCCGCACCTGCACCTGGTTTGGCCGGTCCCGTTCCCAGCCCCACTGCCCCACGGCCACGGCGATGCAGGCAGGCAGCAGGCCACAGGTGAGGAGAACTTCATCACTCCCCCACTGCCTTCTTTCTTGCAGGCCCTGCAGCCTTTTATCACATTATGAACTGGGGGCAATCTTGCAGGCTGAGTGTTCAGTCATGTGCTGAGCTATGTATGCAAATAAGTCACAATTTAATTACTTTTTGTGTCACAAAGATACATCAGGACACAAAGGTACATATTAATTTTGCTAGGTAGACAGCTTATTTACTATATCTCCGCTTATTAATAATGAAGTCCTACAAGCCAGCACAAGCTGACTCTGCTAGAAAAGAAAATTGGGTGGGACAGGAGACCTCAGGTCATCCCATCCAACCTCCCACTCAGGCAGCACCTCCAGAGCCAGTCTGGTGGCTCAGGACCTGATCTGGCTGAGTTTGGAGCACCCCCAAGGAAGGAGAACCTGTGGGCTCTCTTCATGACTTGTCCCTCTGCTTGGCCACCATCATGATGGATTTTTGTTTTCTCCTGATACTACATCAGAACTCATTTTGCTGCAGCCTGTGACCTCTGTTTTTCATGCTCTCATCAAGCACCTCAGCATACTCCACCTTGATCCTCTCTACAACCCAAGGCAGTAGACAGAGGAAACCCCAGCTGGGTCCTGTTGTGCTCTCTCTTCTCCAAGCTTGCTGAGCCCAGGTCTTAGTGACCCTCCGCCATTTGTTAGAATAGCCTACCCAGGGGAGCTAAAACTGGACACAGCACTGGAATGCCAAATAGAGGGCACACAGAAATGTGACTAGAGCGAATGCAGGAAAAAGGGAATTTAGAAATGCTAAGAATAACTTTAAAATCTTTTCCTTAACTAAGCTTTAAGTTAACACACTCTTGCTTTTTTATAAGTAAACTGGCAACCAATATATTTTAGACTTTATTATAGCACCTGATTTTTTTTTTCTCTTTACAGATTGTTAAATATATATATAGCTCGAATGTACTCTTTCTTTCATGGACAAAACAGTATGATTTTTCTCATTTCTACTAACACCTGTACATAGCAAGCAAAGTGTTTAATAGAATATATTAGGAAATGTATTAATCTATAATTACATTTCTGGTACAATGAATACAACACTAAGGGAAAACACATGTAGCAGAAGCAGTATTCTGGCAAAAGATCTTTAGTTTATGCAGTAAAAAAATCTACGTGCTGTTTGTTATCAACAGATTGCATATAGTACCATCTTTTCCTTAATACAGATTTTTTCAAGAAATAGGATGTTAGTAAACTGTTGTTACTTTCAGCAAATGCACAGGATTTTTAAGCATGGAACCTTTTCAATTCTGAAAGCTCAATTAGTATTAATTACAACTTTAAAGAAGCACCACAACATATTCACATTGATAGTATAGGCATATCTACAGCATAATTACTGTCACTTCAGTGAGCGCAGCCATGCATACACATCCCTTTCTAGGATCAAAGTGGTGGCATATCAAGTCCAGTCTCCTGCCTTCAAAGGCAACCAAGTTTCACACTGCCTTTCATAAATGTATCCTTTTCCCCCTTGAAAACAATTATACATGTGTGGAAAAAGAGCCCCACAACCTTACTGGGAGAACACTCCAGAACACTGCTGCCTTAATGGCGGGAAATCTTCAAACTTCTACTAACTGCCATTTGTTCCTGTCCCAGCTCTGTTCTTCAGATTAAATAATTGTTCTCCTTCCTTTGTGTTTGTAATGCTTCTCTGCCTCCAGCATCTATTTCCTCTTGGCTTTATTTTATTGAAGTTAGACTTTTAGTACCCTTATAGTAATCTCCCCCTTCCCACCACTTATTTTAGTAGCCTTCCTCTATGGTTGTTCCAAATGAGTGTGTGCTTCCTAAGCCTGGGCGCTCTGAATGCTGGGCAGAATTCCTAGCCAGGTTGTTGCAGTGCCTCCCATGGAAGTGTTAATGATTTTCTCTCTTTTTTTTTCTGAGACTTCTAACTTGATACATTTTTAAATGGGATAAATCTGGTTTACAGATACATCTCATCAGTGTCTCAGCCATTCTGGATCACATTCATTTTCCCTAGTTTTAAGCAGCACCTCTGAGCAAGTCACCACAGGCCCTTTTTATAATCAGAGACTTTACAACATGATTCATCTGATCTATTTTTAGGGATTCTGACTGGATGAAATCTGCTGTGCCCTAGAAATACTCTTCACTGACCATGCCTAACCATATATCTCAGTTGGAGACATTTATACTGGATCGGCTGAACAGCTTATTTTGTGGTTTATTAATGTAATCAGCTCCTTCATTTCCTTCTTAAAATCACAAGATATGAAAAAATAGCACAAGTAATCCTAACCATAGATATAACCTTGCATTCTGCACTTGAGACTTTCACCCTGTTTCTGTTCCTCCCAGTCTCTGTGTTGTGATGGTTTCCCTGTTTTATTCTGAGTTGGCAGTACTTTTTAACTGCATACCAAAAATGACTCTTCTAGTACACCTTAAAACAACAGTAACTACAGGTAGCACAACTTCCCCTCAAAAACCAATTGCTTGTGTAATGATTTGACAGGATTATAGTTTGACAGCTGATACTCAAGACAGGGACAAGAGCGACAGGTATTTTAGGAAACAAGATTGCTGTAATATTCAGAAATAAAAACAAGATGCTGAGTTTTGTTCAAATTTTCACCTCATAAATAAAGGGATGTAGCTGTGGGGAAGTAGGCAGGATGATTTTTTGTCAACCCATCTCTATAAAAGCTCCTTAACTACACCTTTTAAGCAAGTGGGCTGGATTGTTTTAAAAAGTTAAAGATAAAAATTAGAATCAAACTAAGAAGTACAAATACATATTTCTATCATCTTCTCAAATGGAAAAATGACATCATTTCACTTCCCCCCCCCCCCAAAAAAAAGGAAATCAGAAGATAACCAATACTCTCCCCTAGCTCCGCAGAGAAATCCATGCAGTTACCATACCATATGATCTCACAATGGCTTAATATTTAAAAATTGACTACTGCTGAATCTTAAGAATTTATCTCAAAACCTCAAAATACAAACTATGCAATGGAGAAAGTGTTACTGCTATATTAATGTTTCTTTTGTGTCTGAGGGAAGTACCAGTATGGATAAATACGTTTATCTCACAGGTTTTGCAATATCTAGTAGGCTGAGCTGAATGTCTCAGGAGTTTTGGTTTTGACCAACAGGTACTCATGAAGGTTTTTTTCACATTTCATCAGTCTTGTTTGCATACTAAGATTTAAACAATACTTCATGTGACACAAGTGTTTGGATAAAATTCCACATGATAGGAGATGACTGGGCACAGTTTTTATAAAAAAAACACTGCCAATCACCAGCTAAATACAAAATTCAGAGTATTTGGAGGATTAGTGAACACATAATAATGTATATTTGAAACAATTACTATGAGTTATTTACTTTAGTTGAAGTAATTATGAATGATTTTCATCTTACATAGTGCTCAGACACTAAACCTCAGGAAAGTTTTTGAAATGCAAACACCTAATGACTTAATTTCCTGAACTACTCAACCAAAAGGATTAACTTCCAGATAAGCTCAAAGACAAACTTCTGGAAAGGAGAGCCATAAACAGATATTGAAGGGTGAGGGCAGGGATGTTCCCTCTAATATCACTATCTAAAAAACTATGGATGCCAAGAGGAAAACATGGAAAGCTGAGAGGACCACGCACTCTCCCTAAATTGCATGCCCTCTCATAAAAGGAGCACAAGGATAGATAGACTATTAGTCCAGCCAACAAGAGCATTCTTTAATCATCTTGTTACATGAGCAAAAGACAGATGGATTCTAGTATCACCTTGAGGAAACTCAGGTAATATTGTGGGAAAAAAATATTTGTTTAAACTTCTTAAACACTGTGAGACAGTCAGAATAAACAAGTGAATGAATACTGTTAAGATTGTCACAAAACACTCATTCGGACCCAAAAATCACACTCATAACAGGATCAAAGATATGGTGTTTCACATAAATATGAAAGATTTTCTTAGGATCTGATTTCAAAGAGGAGGCTGAGGGGAGACCTCATCGCAGTCTACAACTTCCTCGTAAGGGGTTGTCAAGAGGCAGGAGACCTTTTCTCCATTAACACCAGTGACAGGACCCGCGGGAACGGGGTTAAGCTGAGGCAGGGGAAATTTAGGCTGGACGTCAGGAGGGGGTTCTTCACAGAGAGGGTGGTTGCACACTGGAACAGGCTCCCCAGGGAAGTGGTCACTGCACCGAGCCTGTCTGAATTTAAGAAGAGATTGGACTGTGAACTTAGGCACATGGTCTGAACTTTTGGGTAGACCTGTGCGGTATCAAGAGTTGGACTTGATGATCCTTAAGGGTCCCTTCCAACTCAGGATATTCTATGATTCTATGATTCTATGATTTTAATGACAAACTATCAGTCATCATGCCCATAAACCAAAAATCATCAGATTTTCCATTCTCTAGGAAAATTGTATTTTCTTTGGCCAGAGCTCTCACAAACAAGTCCTCGACAATGGCATTTGTTAAGCATATATGCTGACCTCTTCAAAATTTCTCTTTTTTGAAATTACTGTTCTCGTTTTGCATTCTGCTATGTATCCTTTCACATATTGCTAACTGAAAACTTTTAATACTTGCCCTAGTTTTCATGATCCTTTAATCACGAGCATGCTAGTATTACAATATTTCTTTAGAATTCTTTCATGTCAGTAATGTAAAACTTCCAGAGCTCTTCAATAGATACAAGTACAGGGGAAATTTCTAGCCCAAATGCTGGAACAGGATGTAGTAATTCTATCAAAGGCATATCTGTATATAATATTTATTCTGAGAATTCCCTTTTTCATGACTATCTCTTGAGAAGAAGACAGATGAGAAAAAAAAAAGTGATTTCCCAAACAATGTGATGTTTTAAAAGCAGGTCCAACAGTATCTTAGATACACTCTTGTCCCTCATAAATCCTGTTAGATATTCCATAAAGTCATTATTTAGCATACAAGAGGATTGTGAATGGAAAGCACATTCTGATGAAAAGTACCTCTAGGATGCTGAAAAATTATTCTGAAAATATTTAAAAGGTAAAATCAAGCTAACCACTATCTTATTTATTTATTTAAAGAAACATTTATTTATTTATTTATTTATTTTGCATTAGGATGACTCATCTTCTGTTTGGCATGACCAGCTCTTATCAGGAAATACTTTTGCCATAGGATCATATCACAAAGTTTTTGGCCTTAAGTTAGTTAAGGTCTACACAAGAATGAAAATGTTGTTGCTGTTCTATTTCTGTCTGTTAAAAAGCTATATGAAATACCAAGTTATTTCAGATTAACATTATATCAACAATGCTGAAGCTTTGCTTTCTGTAAACAGAACATAAGCATTAAAGGGACTTCTGCTTATCTATATGAGAGACTTGGAAAATGACAGTACTGAAATGAACACACATATTTCAGATGCTTCTGGAATCAGACTAACTTCCATTTCAAGAACAAAATATTGTCAAACTATGCCAGTGAGTGAGAAAATATGTCTTTCTGGTCATTTGACTCAGTTAATCCTGCATCTGTTATTCATATCAAAAGTATTTGGAAGGAGATTTGAATAAGGAGCAAGGACTCCAGCAGACTTTCTGAGGCTTTTTGTGATGGTGATTGTAGACCAAGGAGAATATTCAAGAGCTTGAGAAAGTGAATTTGTTTTGCATATTAAATTGAAGTTGATACAGTTAATCAGGCTAACTTTATAATTAAGCAAATCCACATGCAGTAAGTATCATGTTACTGTCTTAAGTTACCTATCAGGTACACTGGTTTTGAAGGAAATAGTCTAAAGACTTTCATATACTACTAAAATTCAGTCAACACAGCTTTAGGTTTTGATGGTTCTTTGCTAAGCTGGGTTCTCTAAGCCCTTTTTCTCAGCAGCTCCACAGTCAAGGTTGAATATTCTCTGTCATTAAGGAAATGTAGAAGAGGATAATTCTGGAGAAGCAAACCAAAGGACTTTTGGTGAAGATTAAATCTAGCAGCACATTTAGAAACCCTGAATTAAAAAGGTATATTTCCATTCATAGTTCAGTCAATTATAATTTCTATTGAGTCACCAAACAAACCATAACCCAGGCTCTCCTCTGTGTTTTTCTGCCTTTACTTCATCCAGTAGCTTCTTAGGATGTGCAACATGACAAAATCCCCTCCTTGAAATGAAGATTTAGAGAAAGGTTGCATATAATCATAAAGTGACAATGTAAAATTGCTTAAAGATGATACCAAACTTTTGAACTCTTATCTCCATGCAGCAAGAAGAGCATGGACTTTTCAGAGTATTTGCTTTGTTTTTTGTTTGTTTGTTTGTTTTGGTTTGTTTGTTTTCAGAGGCTTACCTGGGTGACTCAGATTAAAAGACTTTTTGTGAAATAAATGAGCCTGTTATGAACCTTTTTTTCAGTTGCCTGAGTTCTCATAGGCCAGATGTTCCACATTGGTCAGCTATGTTATCAGATTTCCATATATATATTTTTTTAATTTCATTATGGGAGGAAAAATGGAGGGAAGGAAAGGTAGATAAACCATTCTGGTAGGACTGGTACCTCTCTTGATTCAAGTGTCGTATTGAGTCTAAAATTCCTCTAAAATAAACTGATGACATGGCAAACCTTGCCCATAGCATACTGTGCTAAATCTTTGTCCACCTATCTTGTAAAGAGAAAAAAAAAAGGGGGGGGGGGGGGGGGATTTAGTTGTGCAGACAACAGGTCCACAAATTACACTGAATATGAAGGAAATTGTATACGATAGTCCTTGGGCAAATCACAACCCTTCACAACATTCAGGAGGCATCTCCAGTATTAAAAAAGCCCTCCTTTTTCCTATCTCACAATCAGTGATGTACTCCTTTTGCTTAGAAATGATGAACTGGTCTCTATGTCACAACAGAGTTTATAAGATAGTGTTGCTTCTTACAACTCTTAGAGCCCAGGTATTCAAGAAGGGAAATACTACATTTAGGCTACTTGCTCCTTCTTCTAAATGAATAGCTCAAAGGCAAACCAAGTAAAGGGAAGCATCAGTCTCACAGTCATCTCTGGCTTTAATAGAGTGAAATGCCTCCAACCAGCAGACTGAACTTTATCTTGAACTAGCTAGGTGCAAAGCTAGCACGTCATTCAAGCAATAGCCCAATATAACGCAATGGGTTTTTAGAACTTAAGCATCAGCAACAGAAAGCAGGCCACAAGCGTATATATTTTGGAGCAGCACATCAACACATGGTAAAATCCACCCCACAACAAAATAACAATAAACATACTGGTTTCACAATCATATTTCCACTGCTAATAGAGATGCACCTAGAAAAGTTTCTCCTATATGTCTTTCATTGCAATGCTCTATCCTCAGCTCCTTACAGGAGAAGACTAATTATTCCAAGAGATGATCATGAACATAATTAAGACCAGATCCTCCCCTTGGTACACTGTGCAGACTGCTGTGAATCTAGAAATGACTTTCCTATCAATTACATTAAAATGAACAAGAGGGAGGCCTTTATTTAAAAAAAAAAAATAAAAAAAATCTTCCTTCCAGGAGCAAATCTCTCTCCCTCTACTTCCCCCCCCCCCCCCCCGCCTTTTTTTTCTTTTTTAATAAAATTCATCTTGTTATTCGCATGAGAATAAGTGATTGCTGCCATTGCAGTGCTGAATTTCAAGAAGTATTTGGATACAAAATGCATCAGCACTGAATTCAGCACTGTTTATGCTGTCCATGTAAGATGGATCTTTTCATTTATTGTTGAAGGCAACAGACAAAAATTAAGAGAATCTAACAGTCTAAATAAAATGTAAGGCACAGCATTTTTTGTACCTTGCATGAATTTCTAAACTGCAGACATTATATGAACGTGTTTGTCATCATTAACGTGCACCCACAGTTCAGCAGGAATACCAAAATGTCATATTACATGTAACAGCCTACACAAAAGACCAGCAAATAGATTTTTCTCTTAAGCTAATAGGACTAGTTAATGGACCTTCTGGAGAAAAGGAACAATTTGCAATCATGTCAAAGGCAATCTGAAAACTAAATTAATATGCAGGATATAAATTATCCAGAATGAATCCAATGAATCCAGATCATGATCATTTTAAGATAATGGCTTTCCTACTTTTCTTATTAATATTTAATTGCTTATATAGCATACTTATATTGTCCTACACATTTTTTTGTTCCTTTCTTAGATAACTTTGGCCCGTAAATGTGCAGGGTAGCCCCAGATACTTTTTTTTTCTTTTTTTTTTCCCTTAAAAAAAGTTTCACATATACACTTTCCATTCTGACATGTAGCGCTCAGTCTCCAGTTAAACCAAACCATCCTGTAGATCAACATAACTTCAGAAAATGGAGAAACTACTCCACTTGATACACTCGTAAATATTTGTAATATTAATTACTTTTATAGCATAGCAATACAAATTCTACCACATACCACAGAACACTTCAATTATTAAACAGGAACAAAAATACTTATGGAAATGAGGAGAATAATTATTAGAGTTCCTGAAACTGTTCAACAACTGTTCAAAGTCTGTTCAACAGTTTTCCAGATATTTGCCCGTCCTTTCAATTTTAACAAGAATAGGTGGAATAAAATTAATCTTGCACCAGTAATAAGAACACAAATGCTGTAGCTGGTAACAAAACAGCACATACGGTACACAGCACAAGCCACTGGTCCTAAAACAAACATTTTAAGAGTAAAATTCTAATAAAAATAATAGCCAAAGTTCCCAGACTACCACAAACAGTTAAAATTTCACAGAAGAGATTTAATAGATATAGTTAATAAAAGAAGTATAATTATGCTGGAGCAAATACACTGCACATTTTAATTTTTCAAGAGGAAATATAATACACTGAAGCTGAAGGTGTAAGAAAGCAAAAAGAAACAAAGTACAAACATAATGATTTCCTAAGGTTAACGGTTACACCACTGCCTTAAATTCGCATTTTCACTACCAATAACCTACAGATATTTTTTTCTTCCTGAAAAGGTAAGATTAGCATGGACTGACTCATGGGCACCTTTTATTATCTAGCTTAGGAGTGCAAATCTCAAAAATTAGCATTTTAGATACAAAAAGGAAAAAAAAAAAAAAAAAAAAAGTGAAAAATAACTGGTAAAAGATTGGAACAAAGAAGTTATTGCAGAGATATAGAAATTCATTACTTTCATGCTCTGTCAAACTTATAATAATATGCACTTAGAAAGAAAAGCAAAATCTTATTTTAAATGGCATTTGCTAAAGCTACGCTAACAAAAGGATTTGTGGCCCTGTCACGAAAAAACATTGACCCTTGACCTTTTTTCGGTTTAGAGAAGGAGAACAGCCAGAATCTGGTGTATCAAGCGAATGTTTGTTTTGCATAAACATTCTCCCAACTCTCTTAGTTTGCTGCAAAAGACCAAAAATAAATAAATAAATAAAAATCCAACAACAAAAAATGAAGAAGAAGAAAATGCCCCAAAAGAAAGGCTCTCGATTCGGAAACAGTGCAAGCCTGCTTCTAAACAGTCATGTGACTTCTTTTTTTTTTTTTTTTTTTTGCTAACAGCCATGTGCTCGCGTATCATTTTACTCTGAAATAACTCTGCGGATTTCAGCTCAACCTGCCTTTGCTTATAATGCATGACATAGCCTGTGAGGGAGCCTGAGAACCGTCCCTCTTCAAAAGCAAGGTTCCCATGCTTGGCCTGTAACCATGGAAGCAGATGCCTTTTTTGCTTACCCCTGCTTACCTCTTTGCAGCCACGAGCTGCTCCCTATTGTTAAAAGGGGTACGCCTTGATTTTTCTTCATCGTGACCGAACTTGCCTCTTCTTCAAAGGGCATGATGCTGCAGGTCATTGGTCTAGACTGTTTGCACGGTCCAGAGAACAGCCTTGATGTAACCCTTGCTCCGTCTGTGCCACACCACCAGCCGTGCGACTGCAGACTGTAGGGGGACATCGGAGATCTGTATTTGAAAAGAAGTCCGTCCGATTTTGCCATTGTGCCTTTTCAGTCATCGATCGAATGAATATCGAACCTTCTGTCGTTGCATGTGTGAAATAGATAGCTTAGCAAGCACTTTTGTGCCCAAACCTGTTCAGTGGGCCAAACTCTTCTCTTTTATTCACGAGTTTTTGTTTTGTTTTGTTTTTGCAATATACTAATTTCTTAGGTACTTTAAGCAACCGTGTCCTAATGTTAGACCAGCCTCATAACAGATTTTTTTTTTTTTTTTTTTTTTTTTGCTTCCTGAAATTTGCTTGGTGTAGCCAGTACTGATTTGAGGGGTAATTTTTAAAAAGTTCTTTCTATTTTAGTCATTCCCAGGTGAACATCAGCCCTCCTAAAAGTACAAGGGGAGGCTGAATCGGTATGAGTTCCCCTGAATTGCAAGGGGTTCCAAAACAAAATACTGATTAAAGATTTGCTACCCTAAGGAATGAAATACAAATAACAGAGAGGGGAAAGACAAAAAGTGAACTTGGAAAGCTTCCAAATTACATTCAATAAGTAAAATAAATAAATAAATAAAAAATCCAGCAGACAAAGCACTTTAAAAAAAATACAAATATATATATAATGTATATATAAATAAAATAATAAATATTTTATTAAATAAATAATAAATAAAATAATAATATAAAAAATATATATAGTAGTAAGAAAAGGCAGGCATTAAATAGATTAATATCCCGGGAGTGGTGGCTTAAAACCTAAAAGAATCACATCTCCTTTCTTCCTAGATATACTAGATAGACAAATAATTTGGAAAATTAACATCTGATAGCATGGGAATTCTAAAATACTTCTTACTCTTCTGTACCTTTGTGCAAATATTTTCAGTCATCACCGGACAGCTTTTTTTGTTACTATTAAAGACATTCATTTTAACATTCATATAGATAGATGTCCAAACAACATCAAGAAATTCTGAAAATTTTGCTAAGACAGTGAGGAAAGACAGCTGAAGTCTTCAGCCAAAGAGTTCAACAGGACTCCAGGAATTGCAGTGCGTGTGTGTGTGTGTGTGTGTGTGTGTTGGGGGGTGGGTGGGGGGAGGTGGGCAGAAAAAAATGCCTTTAAAAACACCTTAGAACTGAAAAGACCGAAAAGTAGTTAATGTGGAAAATGATACATTCTTGAAATCAATCGGTAAGCAAGTTTTTACTCTTCTTTTAATAGAACAGCAAACTCTCTGACTGCTGCCTGTCAAAAAACAATAACCTAGTGACAGCCATCAGCACCTACTCATTGTAAAATATGCCTGCCTCTACTCTGTTCTAATAAAATGTGGATTGCATCAAAAAGGGCATATTCTTCAGGGTGTTGCTTACCCGGCGTTGTCTGTATATGACATCAGTATATATATTTTTGAGATACCACTATCTCGTACTTCAAGGCATACCTATTTTCTCTAATTGCTGCAGGCAAAGGGGAGGTGCACTAAAGAATAAAGAAGGTTATTGTGACAGATGAAACATAATTCACAATGAGTACTCTTTTCATCCAGCCTTAAGTAGCAGAGGATTACTCCAAGCTGAATTTTAGGGGAGTATGTATGATCTGATTTAATAATATGAGGACAGGCCACAAGCTGAAAAGCAATATAAACCAATTATGCTTTTCCTGAATGTTTAGTTGTTTTTTTTTTTTTTTTTTTTTTTTTCCCCATTCTTTTCTGGAAGAAGAAATGTTAACGTGAAGAGGGTCTGAAGAAACATGGGAAAAAGTAAGAAATGCCGAGAAATAAAAGTTGGGATTTTCTGGAATGGATATTGATAGATGATTATTCTATATCTCTGCTTCATGGCACTTAAATGAAATAAGATCGTGCTATTTCTTCAGTAAACATGCGCTGTGAAAGTAGGTAAACTAATTTTGATACACTTATTGAACTTGTATTGCTTCTGAGAAATTCATACTTGAGTCTTCTAAAAATACTGCATGATATCAAGTTTAGATATAGATAAGTGTTACCGTTAAATAACTTTCTGATAAATGTGTACATTGCTTTGCTAAGTCATTGCTTTAATATTTAAACAGTAAATAGGTAAGCTTGCATGTGTATTTTTTGTTTGCTTCCCTAAAGTGTGCTTTGGGAAGGACAGCATAAATTGCTGTATTACATTCTAAAATGATTTTTTTTATTATTATTATTATTATTATTATTTTTTTTTTTACTGTTTCAGCTTTCATACGGCAACTTTTGTGTGTGTGTGCATGTGTGTGTGATTTAAAACTGCATTCAGAATGTCTGGATATGTGTAGATAGATAAACTGCAGAAACTGGTAAGGCACTTGGCAAAAGGAATAAATTGTATCTGGTTTTGTCTATAGATATGTTAATTTAGATTAATTACTTTTTTAAAGTAAAAGACAACTTAAAACATATATATATATTTTAATATAAGTGTTAATGAAGTAATCATTGATCTCAAAGAATGCTTCTATACATTCTATACAATTTAGTATGCCAAATAAAACCATTTATAGATAGATTCTAAATGTCTTTTTCAAGTTTTTCATCTTGTTTGTTTTAAAATCACAGAATACAAACCAAACAAAACCCATGAGCTGTTTTCATACTTTTTTACTTTTTAATTGCACAACAATTGCTTAGTAGTCAGAGCTAATAAAACTACTGCCAATTGAAAATAAATTCTTGCTGGGGTTAGTTGATAGCTTTCTGAGTTGGTGCTGAAATATGAAAAAAAGATTATTTGGAACAGGTTTTTGGTTCTTCAAGTGTGGCTATATATCAGACCTGCTAAGACCATTTAATACCTTAAACCAAATCTTAGATAAATAGATGGCAAGGAAACTGCATTCAAATATGCATCTGAAATAATAATGAGTTGCATTTTCTAAATCAACAAGGAACACAGAAAGTTTGTCTTTCTACAGGCTGTATAACTGAACTGTTTAACATTCTTAAAAGTAAGCATAAAACCAATGTATTTCATAAGCCCTAAAATTAATCAGTTAGATTTTGGTGAGTAAGCAGCATGAACTAAGCACATCTCTGTACTACGCTCTTAAAGAAAGTATGAACAGCCAGAAAACTTATCAAAATACAATAAGAAAACTGCTAGATTGAAAGCATACATTTTAATATTTTAGTTCGCAAAGGGAGCAGCAGCCAAAGACAGTTCAAACCACCTGACAAATAGCAACAAACAACAGCTCTCGAGTCAAAATATTTATTCGGGTGTCATGTCAATGTACAGGCTAGCATATGTGCTAAGGAGAAATTATTCTATTATCTTCAGATGAGTGAAGCAGTAACAAGGGATGTAAAGATTTATAAGTATATACAGAACTGAGAATGTTTCTTTCAAATCACAACCATTTAATTTTTGTTGATCATTTAAAAGTATATCAAAAAAGTGTAAAATAAAAGTTATTTAAATTCCTGTGACAATTTTAATCTAAATGTTATTCTTGCCATGTCATGCTGCACTTGCCATCCATTGTAAAGTTTCTTAGTAAAAAGTACATGCTTAAGCATGTTTAAGGAGCTGAGCGTCATCTTTGCTACACTGAATGACAATAATTTAAGCAACATACCTTCTTCTAATAAACTTTCAAAAGATGTATTTTTGACTTGGTATTAGAAGACTGGTTGCATTCTCTTTAAAATTAGCCTTAAGTAGAATCTATTATTGACATTATGGCACATAAAACTTTCAGTAAAATTGCAGATGAAGGTTTTCTTCGGAAAAGCAGGAAAAAGGAGTATCTCAGATCTTGCTCAGGACTAACAAACACTGTTTTAATGCTGAATCAAACAATGAGCATTCTTTTTTTTTTTTTTTTTTTTTCAAATCTAAAAATACAAGTATTACTTGTTATTTTAATTCTTTTCTGTAAAACATACATCAGCCTTGTTGATTTTAACTCTTTTCTGTAAAACATAAATAAGGCTGGCTGGATGTATATAAAGTTCACTCCATCATTTTTAATTGCCAGCGTTAAGGTTTTCTAAAAAAGCAGAAGGAAAAAAGAGCTCTTCCCCCTTCAAGCTTCAAGCAGCTTTGATTTTAACCAAATCTTAGTGCACAGGTGGAGTGGTCTCAGTCCATACCCTATAAAGCTTTAAAAAACTGTGAATGAAATTAAGATTTGTAATATTTTGGGAGCTACAAAGAATACAGCAGCTCAGGAGGCAGCTCCGGGAATGTAAAAAACACAGACTTTGATTCTTTGCGACAAGCTGGATAGGAGTCAAAGCTGCCACATGTGGTGTGAAAAAAATGCCACCCCGGTGTGAACAAAGGGTTTAAAATGGAGTCAAGAAGCGTGCAAGCTCAATGTCTAAGCTTTTCCTGTGAATTGTACTGCCACAACCTGCAGGATATCAAGCGGCCTGGGAAGAATAGAGTGCCTTTGGAAGCTACAATGGAGTAGCGGTGGCCGTCGGGGCGTTCGGGTCGCTATTGTTTTGGTCGTCGTGTTTGCGCGTCCTCACAATGCGCTGCTTTCCTTCAGCGAGAGAGCAAATTCCGGGTGCCAAAACCAAGGTCGCAAAATTCACCAAGGAGCTCATGAGTGCAGTAACACCGATCTTCCTCACCGGAGCCTGAGTTTACAGCCAGAGGCAAGGCTTTACCCACTAGATCATTTGCTTGGCTGGGGCCTGAACCATAGTCTCACCCACGCGAAAGCAGAGTAATAGAGATTGCTCACAAATACCTCTGTGGCCTTTTACTGAACTAATAGTTGCAATAATATATGCATTTGTTGGGCTTTATTCCCATAGAAAGAATGCTGAACCTTACTTCCATCTACAGCTTTCCTCCTTTCACCACAACATAAAGCTATTGATCTGCACATTCAGTTCAAACCATCATCTTTTAGAAATGTGATAAATGAACACATTTCACAGAAATAAACTAGAAAAGATTGCAATAGCAACCCAAAAATGTATAGGTCATAGACTAGCTAGCACAGATGATACACTAACAATATTTATCAGTGAAGGTACTGAAAATCATATATATTCTACTTAGATAAAGAAGGCATATGCCGTATATATTTAAGGCACAAGTAAAGGAATAATATGGAAGGAAACAAATCTATTTTCCCAAAAGATGTAAATAGCAAAAGTATGAGTTCCTCAAAGAGAAAACATAATACACTTATTAGAAAAAATCAATTAAAATCCAAGGCCTGCAAAACCCAATAAACAGTAAATTTTCTAAGAATTAAAGAAACCTTCTGATTTGCTAGATTACATTTGCATTTTTTATTAAGGATTAGGTCAAAAGCCACTGATTTTTAGTTTATGAATGCAGGTCAAGACAAGAACATTTTTCTATTTACTCGGTGTAACTCTGTATAGAAATCAATCTGTTACTTTCATTACAACCACACAATCAATTCCATTTAAAGCACAATGCAACAGCCAAGTCCAAGGACAATATGGATCGCTGAAAATCCTTCATACCGGCTACAGAATTTATTCAGTATGACCGGGATGGTTTTTCTTCTCATTAGTATGCAACAAGCTTTTACAAACAAACTTACCCTAGCTTCATCTGTTTTTAGTTCAAAGCATAAAACAAAACAACAACAAAAAAAGCATACGCTAATTTACTGATGCACTGGTGCATAAGTATTGCTCTTCAGTAAATAATATAATCTATTAGAGAACAATTTTGTGGATGAAAGTATCTAAGTCACACAGTCACGATAATTTCTACAGCTGCAATAAAACAGGACTACATGCTAGATAAACCACATGACATACATGCATATAGACGTACACGATGAATGTAGATAATGTATTTAAGCAGTCTTCCTTAAAAGGGTGTATTTTATCAACCTACAAATATTTGTAAATACTTCCCTGTCATTTTTCTGGTCTCCATAACACTATTCTGAGGGTCCTAAGGGACACAAAGCCACAGCATTTAAAAACTGCAAAATATTATTCATGCATCTCCCTGCACAAAGACTTGCATATTTGGACAGATACAATTTAGCCATTTTTATAAAGATATTGAATGTTCATAATCACTTTTACAGTCCTAGTTCAATATATCAAAATCGTCATAATGTCAAATTTTAAAACTGTAAAACTGCAAAGTGTACTTTGAGTAAGTTTATTCAGGTTTCCTTTGCATGTTTTTGTTTGGTTTTAGCTCCTAATTTATATTTGTGTGTATCTTAGTATATGTAGCTTTTTAATGTTACTTTTTCCTTCTTCCTGCCTGAAACATGGGTATGCGAAGTGAGTATTGCTGTAAATGAATGGAATAGACTGAAAAATATTATGTTCAGAGATTTCTGCAGAATAAAGCTGCCTGCAATTCTCAATAAAAACCCCACCTTGAATATTCCTAGCATTTGTTCCTTATTTGTTCTTTTATTGATCACTCTGTTCAACTACACATCTCCCTCTCCAACAACATATCAGGGAAAATGAAAAATGAATCTTGGTGTACTGCTCAGGAGCGTGCAGCGGGATATCTGCTAGCACAGCTGAAGCTGCATTCAGATGTCCCTCTTTTCCCCAGCTTTGATCGTTTCAGATGGCACTGATAGAAAATCTCTGGGTGTTTCTTATGGTGTCATCTCTGTTTTAATCCAGTGTAAGTTTTTAAGTCAACCTTAAATCGTTTTTTCTGCCAACTGGCGAACCAATTAGCAGCATCCTCTCTTGGGGTAACGAGACGGCATGCACACATACACGTACATGTGTGTGTATACATAAACATATGAATGTGTGCATTCTGCTTGTTGTTGCAGCTGAGGCTCAAACCGCGACTCTCATCCACCAGTTAAATTGTCAAACTTCACTGCATTCCAGCCAAAATAAAATTGCATAATGCCATATTTCTTGCCCACATATAGCGGCACATAAATAGACAACGGGTTCACAGCACGGAGAGGAGAGAAACTGTCCTGACAGACTTGCATTTATCCCTGCTGCAAACCTTAAATAAGCGTACATAAACATCTTTTTCCTCTTGTTCAGCTGTGTTTACTTGCCACTGCTTCCCTCCCCTAGCTTCCACAAGCTCATTTTTCCCCACGTCCTGAACGTGTTTATTTTCCCTCTCCTGCCTGTCTGCCAGCAGCGGCGCTGAAGAACCCCCCAAAGAGCTGCAGCCCCACTCGCCGTGGTCCCAGGGGCATCCTGATCATGCGAGCAGAGCACAGGAGTGAGCTGGTTTGTTCTGCCCCACACTGCCGGGACGGGGCTGCCTCGGGCCTTGGCCATACGAGGCCGGGCTGCCTGGGAGGGCTGCACTACGTGCAAGATGCAGTTATCTGCATGCAAGATAGCAGGGACGCTGTTGAGAGAGGAAAATTCCCTTCGCCGGAGTACCCTCCACCTATCCACACTAATGTGTGGAAACAGGCGAAATGCGGGTGCCACAGAGGTCACGCTTGCCAGCTGGGAGCTGAGCACTGCTCTGCTCGGTGGCCCGAGCTTCTCCCTCCAGCTGCTCCCTGGAGAGCCGCAGCACCCGTTTTACCAGCAACTTGTCCCTGGGGGCAATTTTAAGGCTGTACCAGAATGACCTGCAAAGCTGGCGACATGCAAAGCTGGCCCCAGAGAGCCGGCTCAGGGCTGTTGGAAACACTGCAGAACAGCCACGTAATCCAGCTCAGAGCCCACAGACAAGCCATGCAAGGGACCCACGCTGGTTCCTCACCCCTACATGAATTTTAATAGTAGCAAGGAAGACAAAAATGCACAATGCCAGGGCACTTAAACCACTTTTCAGGGATGAGTAAAACCCAGGTCTTAGAGGAGGGGTGCCTTTTCTTGCAGCAGAGAAATGTAATAACTGCCTGCATTTTTAGCAGGAAACAATCCCAAATTTTCCTGACCCTACTGTGTAAGTTAACAAGCACGTTTTTTCCAAGCCACACCAGGCCAGACCTGCCAAAGCTGCTCCTCCATTGGACAAGAAGACATTTCTTACGGCAGCACCTCCTGCCATCTCCCAGAGCCTACTGAGTCTGCACGAGCCTCACAGGCCAGTCGAGGTGAGACAAAGAAGAAGCAGACAAAAGGCAGAGAAACACGTACAGAAAACAAACGCTGACAGACAGTCTCCAGTACAGAAACGTCCCATCGAGCAGCTGCTACAGAGCACTTGGCTGTGTATGAAGCTCTGCCAGTGTGATACCCACAAATATTAGGGCCTCTGAAACCCCCGGGAAGCCAGATTCTGTGGGCTTGGGTGCTACTTCCTTCCCCTTTGCCTGGCTCCTGGAAAAGAAGCTCAGAAAAGCACTGGGAAAGGAAAGCACCACAACTCCCTTCTGCTAGAGCCTGTGCTGAGCATGTACACAGGGTAGTAAAGGCAATTCAACCTTCCTCGTGTGGAAGTGCTGGAGGTCATCTCTAGTAGAAGGGGCAAACCTCTGCTTTCTCATCACAAGGTAGGCTGTTCATGCTGCTCGACAGTTTGACAGGAACAGCATCAGTGCAAGCACGCGCTCCAGACTTTAACCACCCTGAGATGCTCAGGACCAGAGACCAAGTGTAACATGAGAGCATTCTCTGCTTGGAGAGAACTTTTCACTGCCTTCCTTAATTTGTAAATCAACTTGTGTGTGTTTATTTTAGTACCTTGATTCTATTTGAACATAGCTTATGATGATTTAATTTCCTCCTCTCTTTTTTTTTTTTTTTTTAAACAGAGGATAGAAAAGAAAAATAAATCTCATATGCTCTCAGCATATAACAGTTGATATAATAGACTGAAATGGCTCCTTCTAATCACTCGGGGATTTTTAAGTGCATTTTATTGACATGATAAGCCATTATGAGTCCTTCAGACTTGTTATGGTTTATCATATCAAGGCTTATGGTTTTAAGTAATATTCCTAATATGCATTCACAGCATCCACTCCAACAGCTTCTTTAATCTCAATTAAATACCATTAAAGATATGTATGGTACCTATGTATAAGTGGCACTACAGCAGTATTTATATGCACTAGTAACAAAATAATGTCAGACTGGCTCAATTGGTTTCTATCTCATCCCATATCCAGGAGTCTTATTTCAAAACACAGGTTACAATGAAAAGTTAACATAATTCAGTGGAATTATTGGGGGGCAAAAGCTTCTGGTGGTGGTATTTTTTTGCTAGGGTTTCTTTCTTTCTTCAAGTTAGTCATTAAAATGAGATCCTTTCTTCCAATCTCAGCAGCTGCCCGAGCAGCACTTAAAGCCTCTTGATATATCCTAGCAAAATGAAGGTGATCCCTGGTGTCTAGGACATTTGTTCTCAAAAAGAAATAAAGCAATGCCAAAGGTCATCAGGGAGGGCAAAACTCTGACTGCATGGAGCACGACAGTGCAGCCATCCTGAATGGCCACACAATGCACCTGTGTCTTCCCCAACCTGTGCCACAGATTTATAGTCTGCCCTTTTATGCTTTTTGTACTTCACACTACTCTGTTTTCCCATCTCATCTTCCTTTTATCTTTACATTCTGGCCTCTCCACAGACATGGGTCTCCTGCCCTTAGAAGAAGAAGAAAGTGAGAAGCACCAAAAAGAGATCGTGTCGAGGAGGAAGAAAAGCAGTCAAAATGAGTATGGCTGCCAAACTGTCAAGACCTTCTGGTAACAAAAGACCAGGAGTCCTACACTAAGAGTAGCAAAAGAGAGCTAATAGAAGGTTACAAGACCCTAAGAACCTAAGCATTACAAACTTAGGGCAATTGGTGCAACTCTGAAATGGAAAAGGTGACAATCTGAACTGGGACAGAGAACAAAGCAAGACCCATTGAAACAGCACAAAAAGGAGTGGGTAGTCTGGCAGGGCAGGCAACAAAGTTGGCATAGGTGCAGAGTTTAAAACATCCTAATTTACAGTGGGTTGCCAGTGGTCCATCTAGCCATCTGGGGCAAGGACAGAGAGCAAAACCCTTGGGAGGGGTACAAAACCAAAACAAATCTACAGCGCAGCCCACATCCAAAATAAACTGGGAGCGGCCGCCATGCATGGAGGAGGTTGGATGGCATTCATCAGCTAGCTCTGCAGCATCTGCTTCTTTAAGTAGAAGCACCAGGCACACTTGCCTCCAATTTAAGGAAGAAAGATACATATACATAAAAGATTAAGAGCATGCTTGTCATTTAACTAGTTATGCCAACAGCTAAAACAAAGATATACAAGATGCAAAACTGAAGGATGTAGACACAAACTGCAGTTATGGTCAGAAACCTACCCAACCCCCTAGTTACTTCATGCAAAAGAGCTGCAAAAAATGAACTAAGTTTTTCACTGTTCTCAGAGGCTGACCCACTGCTGAGGCAACCCTCCGTACAAAGTGCCACACTTCTACCATAATGGATTTTAAGTTTATGATGCACTCTCAGAATCATTTCAATAAAACCAAAGGCTATCAAATGATTTCATAATCAATTAACACTACAGCTTAATTCCAGTCTGCTACATCCTTCAGTGCTGCTGTGCCACATAATTGACATCTAATTTGCCATACCATACAAACGGGCCTTGTTTATTCTCATTCCATTATCAGTAACTAACTCATTATTCTAATGCACTCTGAAGTATTTTAAAAATAAATGTGAAAGCAAGTTCCACTCTATTCTACATCCATTAGTTATCCTTCCAGGTTAGAAGCCATTTGCAAATCCTCATAGCCTCCTCTCTTTATATGTACACAGTAATTTGTAGCAGAATACAGTCCTTATTTTAGGAAAGCTTGTTGGGGTAACACAGAAGCACACATCAGCAGGCAGCAAGAGTGATTAAATAGCAGTTCTCAAAAAATAAAATAAATTATGATCATTTTATAACATTCTACTTTATTTTGATGGCTGGAGCCATCACAAAAAATAAAAATAAAATAAAATAAAATAAAACACTTGTAGCAGCCACATACTTCTACAGTAGCAGAAATCCCCTCCCCTCTGATCTCTGCTGATGACCCATGAAAGGCATGCCTCCTTGGTAAGGAGACATTTCTGTATAGCTGTAAATTCATGGATGTCTGAACACCACCACCACAAAGATGTTAAGGCCCACTTTACTTTTGTATCGGATGAAAAGTCAGGTAACGTGTCAGTGGTGAATGGCTTAGATAAGTGGGTAACAACTGATCAAAAAAAAAAAAACAAAAAAACACAAATTCCTCTGCTGCTACTTAGGGAAACAAGCAGAGCTGGAATTACTGAAAATAATTTATTGCCCACTTAAAGTCAGAACAGATACGCTCTTGAGTTTCCTGGAAGGACCAGCTGTAGAGCAATATCTGATTACGTATTTCTATATTCATTCAGCCAACTCTGAATCCAAACAGAAATCCACAAAGATAATGTCACTTGCTGGAACCCTGGGCCTTTGGACTTCTGTCTCATCTCTTTGTGTGCCATTTTCATAAACTGTTAGAGACAGTATTGTATAGTTTTTTTTGTTTGTTTGTTTTTTTCATGTTGTACTCTGTCATTTAGTATTTACTTTCCAATATTATCTGGTTTCTTAAACAAACATTAATGATCTTCAGTTGTACACAGACATTGTAAAACTCCATTACAAAGCTCACACTGGGAGTCAAGAACTATTTCATACATAAAATTGCTTAAGAAAAGAGAAAGTTTGACAAAAGAATGGATCAACATTTAAGGCTCTCCGATTTAAATTTGCCTTCACTAGACAGGGTGACCAGAGCTCCGTGTTGCTTGCAGTACCTGGTGGTATCAGCATCTGCATTCTCGCTCCAGTATCAACCTTTTGGAAACAGCCATGAATTTTATTTCATATACATATACAGCTCCAAACTCCTCACTCCCCTAAGACTAGAATAAAGTTTTTGAGTCTGATTGCTACAGATCAACCATTCTGATCTTTCATCCCATCATTCTACATCTAAATATAACTAGTTGAGGATTTTCCAGTTTTACAATACAGAAGGCTAACCATCATCTAAAGTATATAGAACAAATAAAGTGAAGAGGAAGGGCTGAGGGGGACTGAGTCTTCATGTTTGTGATTCACCTGGGCTCAACTTTATACTACACTGAGCCTCCCTGTAGCTTCATCAACATTAATTTTACTGTCAAATAGACTTCAAGTATTTAATTAATTTGAGGGAACTTATATATTCTCATATACATAAAGTAATAGAAACTCTTATGACTGCTATTCTAATTTTAAGTTTTGCATAGTAATTTTTCACCTTTGCATGAAGTGGAAACAGATACAGATAACAAAAAAAAAAAAAAAAAAAAAAAGTGAAAAAAGTGTGACATTCGTGCCCAAAAATATTGACTATGCTCTTATAAACACATTTTTGTATCCATAGGTATACCCATCCATCTGTCTACCAATCCAAGATACTTGAAAGATAATGTACACAGGCTGAGCAACCCGTAAGTTAAAGAGAGCACAAGGAACTATTTTAATTTCATACTTTCTCTGCAATGGTATAGTCCTTAATACTTTGATATATTTCTAAGGGAATCTAGAAAGCATTTAGAATATATGCTGAGATAGAAAAACTAATGCAGTCCATGACCAAAATGGGAGGTTTTCAGGAATGTATTTGACTACCTAGCTTAGCAGTTTGAGAGAATCTTATTTTTAAAAGAAACTTGAATCTCTACTCCCAGAAATTTCAAGGAAATTGTTCCAAATAAGAGGTGAATATTAAAAACACACTGTTTTTCTTTTTAATTCTTGGAAAATGAACTTGGATTCCTTGAATGTTTCTTGTAGCACAGCCAAACAGGAAAGCAGGAAAAGTAAAAGGCTATTGATTTTTTGTTTTCCTACCAATACAAAATGAGCAAGAATAACTTATTTCATTGTGGGAAGATGACACTGTGCATGGAGACAAAATCTTCAAAATTTAGACTGAATTTAAGGGACACAAACAGATTTGGAGTGAATGCCAAAGCACATTACAAATGACAGAAGTATCACACCAGTTTATGGACAGGTCACCTACCGAGCAGTGACAGAACCTAAGCCAGCGTGGCACAACATTACATTAAAAAATAATAATAAAAAATCCCTCACTGACCTTCTCCACAGAGAAACCCACAGGCTTTGGCTAAAAATCTTTCTTGACAGCAGCCAGGAAACAGCTGTAGTTTACTTCCAGCACTTATCTCCAACTTCTGCCCGTGGACAATAAATACTCTTTCATTTCAACAGGGTTTGGTGAGGCTGGAGCTGCCCTTCAATTAGCTGTGTATTCTCTTTACTCCTAAATATTTGCATGCAGTCTGGCTCCACCATTCCAGATCCTGTATGACTTATAGTGGGGAAGCCATGATGTTATTGAGGAGACAGAAAATGAAATGTAGCCCCATTAAGCAGTAGCCTTTAATGTTGCCCACATTCACAACAAGGTACAATCATTACTTCACTCCATCTAAAGCACCTGCATTTCTGTGAATTGGGCAATCATAAAAGGCACAGACAACATTTTGTGGTAATTTCAGATACCTCTCCAGAACTATGCAATGCTATTCTTCTACTCACGGAGTTACCCTGTGTCCCTTTGGGTTTGATGTTACACAATTTAAGAGAACACAGCATTGTAGGAGATGAAGTACAGTGAGCAGGATTCACACAAGAACATCATGTAATGTTCTGTAAAGACTGCTATGATTTCAGAAAAAGACAATTACAAGTTCTGTTCTCTGGAAGAAAATTAAAGGAATATTTGGTCTTCCTCCAACAGGACAAAGATGCCTTCATCTCTTTGTTTCTTCTAAGAACAAACAAGATGTTTGCTGTTCAGGCATAGACATGGCAAGGTTTTAATTTTTACTGTGCTTTTATTTTTGTTGGAAGTATTGTGGTCCTTCTGCAAGTGATTTGAAAACATACAATCACTAGTCAGCAGCTCACTATTCCCAGCTTAAAATGTTTAAAGTATGGTCTTACAAAACTGAAAGGTCTTTCTTTCTGGGAGCATACAGAAAAAGTGATAATGACAAGCCATCAAAAGCTTCTACAGGTGTATCACTGAGAAAAGGAAGACTAGGGAAACTATGTGCCCTCTCTGGAAGGAAACAGGAGATGTGGTTACCTGTGACATGAAGAAGGCTGAAGTACTCAATAACTTTTTTTTTGTCTTAGTCTTCACTGGCAAGAGCTTCAGCCACATAGCCCAAGCTCCACAAGGCAAAGGCAGGGACTGGGAGAATGAAGAACAGACCATTATAAGAGAAGATCGGGTTCAAGACCTGATCTTCTTCTAAAGGTATACAGGGTATTTAGGTCTATGACCTAAAGGTATACAAGTCCTTTCACAAGGTGCTGAAGGAACCGTCAGATGTAGTTGCTAAGCCACTGCTCATCATATTTGAGAAGTCGTGGCAGTCTGGTGAAGTTCTCACTGATTGTAAGAGGAGAAACATAACCCCCATTTTTAAAAAGGAAAAAAGGAAGACACAGGGAACTACAGGCCAGTCAGTCTCACCTCTATACCTGGCAAGTTTATGGAGTAGATCCTCAGGGAAACTATGCTAAGGGCACAAGGAAAATAAGGAGGTGGTTGGTGACAGCTAACACAACTTCACTAAGGGCAGAATGTGCCTGACAAATCTGGTGACCTTCTGCAATGGGTTTATGACATTACTGGATAGGGAAAGAGCAACTGACATCATCTACCTGGACTTGTGCAAAGCATTTGACACGGTCTTGCATGATAGCTTATTCTAAATTGGAGACATGGATTTGGCAGATGAGCCACTTGGTAGGTAAGACTGCATGGTCGCACTCAAAGAGTTGCAGTCAATGGCTTAATGTCCAAGTGGAGATCAGTGATGAGTGGTGTTGCTCAGGGGTTGGTGTTGGACCAGTGCTGTTTAACATCTTTGTCAGCAACACGGTCACTGGGTTTGAGTGCGCCCTCAGCAAGCTTGCAAATGGCACCAAGTTGTGTGGTACAGCCGACATGCTGGAGGGAAGGAATGCCATCCAGAGGGACCTGGGCAGGCTGGAGAGGTGGGCCTGTGCGAACCTGAAATTCAACAAGGCCAAGTGCAAGATCTTGGGCCATGGGCAATCCCAAGCATGAATACAGGCTGGGAGGAGAACGGATTGAGTGCACCTTTGAGGAGAAGAACCTACCCCCATGTCGGTTGATGAGAAGCTCAACATTAGTCAGCAATGGGTGCTTGCTGCCCAGAAAGCCAACCAAAGGCCTGCATCAAAAGAAATATTAATATATAATGTATATTAATATAATAAGAAAGAAAAAAATATTTATCGATGATCTGGATGAGGGGATCAAGTGCACCCTCGGTAAGTTTGCAGATGACACCAAGTTAGGTGCGTGTGTCGATCTGCTCGAGGGTAGGAAGGCTCTGCAGGAGGCTCTGGATAGGCTGGACCGATAGGCTGAGGCCAACTGTATGAAGTTCAACAAGGCCAAGTGCCGGATCCTGCACCTGGGGCACAACAACCCCAAGCAAAGCTACACAATGGGAGATGAGTGGCTGGAAAGCTGCCTGGCAGAGAAGGACCTGGGAGTATTGGTTGATAGTTATCTGAATATGAGCCAGCAGTGTGCTCAGGTGGCCAAGAAGGCCAAAAGCATCCTGGATTGTATCAGAAATAGTGTGGCCAGCAGGGCTAGGGAAGTGATTGTCCCCCTGAGTGATCGTCCTCTAGTGAGGCCGCACCTTGAGTATGTGTTTGGTTTTGGGCCCCTCACTACAATAAGGACATGGAGGTGCTCGAGCGAGTCCAGAGAAGGGCAACGAAGCTGGTGAGGGGTCTGGAGAACAAGTTTTATGAGGAGCGGCTGAGGGAGCTGGGACTGTTCAGCCTGGAGAAAAGGAGGCTCAGGGGTGACCTTATTGCTCTCTATAGGTACATTAAAGGAGGCTGTAGCAAGGTGGAGGTTGGTCTATTCTCCCACGTGGCTGGTGAAAGGACGAGGGGGAATGGGTTAAAGTTGCACCAGAGGAGGTTTAGGTTGGATATTAGGAAGAACTTCTTTACTGAAAGGGTTGTTAGGCATTGGAATGGGCTGCCCAGGGAAGTGGTTGAGTCACCATCCCTGGAGGTCTTTAAAAGATGTTTAGATGTAGAGCTTAGTAATATGGTTTAGTGAAGGACTTGTTAGTGTTAGGTCAGAGGTTGGACTCGGTGATCTTGGAGGTCTTTTCCAGCCTAGACGATTCTGTGATTCTGTGAAATATGACCAGCAGTAAGAGAGAGGTGACTGTTCCCCTCTGGTCAGCACTCATGAGACCCCACCTGGCGTACTGCATTCAGCTTTGAGGCCCCCAGCACAAGAAGGACGTGGACCTGTTAGAACAGAGGAAGGCCACAATGATGATCAAGGGGCTGGAGCACCTCTCCTATGAAGAAGTTGTTCATAGGAGGGGGTGGTATGCTACTAGCTTTAGTTTATTCAATAAAGTGAATGAAGAAAAGAAATATTCCTCTTTTCACCATAACACAAAGATTCAATGAATGTTCACCATATTCTGGAACCAAATGTCTTTAAAATTCAAGTTCTCCATGATCAATTGTCTGTCTTTCTCACTAAAAATGACCTTAATGACCAAATAGTGGGAAAATACTTCACATTATTTGCACATTGAAGTCATAAAGGGGTATTCCGCATAGGAAAAATGTGATCGTTTACTAATCTACCTACAGTTAAATGTCAAGAAGTAGCAAAACCTAGGAATTTGAGAAGCCAAAAAATAATGCCAAGATAAGAATATGTTTTTCTTAATCGATTCTATTTTCTACATCAATACTATTATTTTCTACCCTAGTTTTGTTTGACAAGTAACTTGTAACTTCTTGCTGCAGTTGCTATAGTCATGAAACTTCATTTATTGGGGGACATTTTTTATTTTTTATTTTTAAAGGCAAGCTTTGTTAAAAGTTCTGACTTAATGTTTGTCTTACGTATTTAATCCTAATTCTCCATAAGCACTTGAAAGGAGAAAAAATCCTTGCACATAAATTAAACATTGAACCCTAAAGTCTTCATACAAGAACAGAATATGACAAGGTTTAATATACTTTAGGGTTCCTTTCTCCAAGATTTGTATACATAATGTCGGTTATAATTTTGCAGATCCCTTTTAACTCTGCGGTGCTGCTAACAGAACTGCAGCTGTTCTTTATTTATTTTTATCTTTTTGTCCCCTCTCCCCGTTCATAATACACAGTCTGTCTGGCTCATTTTCAAGCTATTGAAATACTTAAATTCTAAAAAAGTACAATAGGCCATAACCACTTATGTGCTTCTGCCTTCTCTTCTCTCCCCCACCTTCTGTAAATTTCTAAAATCTAGAAACAAAACTCAAAATTCAAGTGGACTTCTCAAGATGGCAAATTTATAGTGTACTGTTAAAGCTGTTCTCTTCTGAGATTAAAACACTGCACACACACACACACACAAAAAAAAAAAAAACACTTAGTCTTGTGGTTCTGTGCTACTACTTCTGGCACTATGAAATGCAGACATTAAAAAAAGTGTGAAAATTAACTCAAAGCTGTCTAACTAAACTTTTACAATCTTAAGGTCTGGGTTATCTGTAGGAGAGCTGGAGAAGTACACCTTGATGAACTTTCAGCAGGTCAGGGAAAGATGAATTTTGTGATAGAGTAAAAAGCTTCCTTGAGAAGGCAGAGTAGAAATTACCTACCAAGTTAGTTACTCACTTTTATGCTATCAAAAATCAATGAAATATTTGAAAGACAACAAAATCATGCATATATTCACAATAGGAGAAAAATGTTCAGATTAATCTTTCCTTTAAGTTTCCTTCTATTTTCTTAAAAGTTATTTTTCATTCTTCCACGTTTTTATATTTTCATAAATGAGATAATTATTTATTCCCTGCCATTTGTCATTTTGTTCTCTTACAAAAATATGAACACTTTTGTAACTATGCTTTAAGTATGTAATACACATGTAGTACACAGAGAAAATAACTCTCATGACAGATGTAATTTTTTTTTCTGTTAGGTTAAGTAACCAACCCATGCTTTCAGAAGTTAAATATAATATGAGTTATAATTCGGACCCTGCAGTCTTATATGCTATCTATCTTACTACAGTTACCTCACTGGAAGTATAGCTTTTAACCAGGCCTGTAAATTGATTTTGTGAAACCTAAAAGAGTAGAGTTTGAGTGGACAAGAAACAAAGTTTTTAGGACTGCATGGAAACAAAATACAAAATAAACCATGATGGAGAAGAATTTTGATTTGCCAGTTCCTGTCCTGTTGCCAGGACATCAGGACATGATATAATTAACCATGATAATCCCTATTTTTTGTCAACTACAAAAGAACAGATGTAAGAAAAATACATATTTTCTCCTACAGATTTCTAGTGTTAACTGTTAAACAAGGGAATATGTAGAGCTTATCAAGTAGAGCAGAATTTGGAGATTGGTGTGTTTCCTTTTTCCTATCATTAGCTTATTGATGGCTTTTGAGACCTACTGTATACTTAAATGTGCCACTGAATAAAATCCAGAACAAATCATGGTCAACCTTTACTCCAGTTATAATTTTTTTGTATGGCCACAGAAAGGTCCCTCAATCTGTTCATTCAAAGTCACATTATTTACATTATTACATTATTTTAAAAAATATTCTTCCCTTTTTTTTTTAAAGCTACAAATATTTTCCATCCTGCAGATAAATCAGCACTATTTCAAAATGCAAAGTGACTCTATATGTTATGTTATGCCAGCCTGCAAAGCCAGGAACAAGCAATGCAAGTCCTCTCTTTGGAGTGCAGAAAAAAACAGAAACCTGTGCCTAGGCAGGATGTTAAACAGGGAAGGGCTTTAACTGCATCATGCTAAGAAGCTGTCTAAACAGCACTGGCACCCAAAGCTTTGTGACCTCTCATAAAATCTGCAGAACACATTTTGCCTTATACACACACTAACAATTTTAATTTCATATCTGAGTGACAAATGCAGAAGAAATGATTTATGAAATGGTAGAGTATGGAAAGTCTCCTCATTAAAGAGAGGATGTTGCACAAGCAATGCCGTCTTTGCTACAACAATTACACTGCAACACACCATCACTAAACAAAAATAATGCAACTTTTGGAGGATAGGAACGTAAGTTGAGTCCACCCTACTGTTTTTATTAAAAGCTATTTCCAGAGATACTGGAAATGGAGCAAGTATTCAAGCTGCATATACTCAGTACCCCTAAATATCTAAGAACTGCACATAAGGGAAAGGGAACTAAATAGCTGCAATTTACCTAAGCAACCTCCCAGTGCCAGACCAGTCCACAAGTCAGAGCAGCTCCAGCAATAACTCAAAAAATCCTGAATGTACCTAGCATTGCTGCTGGGTGGAAAACCAGAAATGACTGGAACTGCTTGAGGCCCTTCCTCATTCTCCCGCCTGGGAGGCCACTCACACCTTGCTGGTATGCTTACTTTCCTGGAGTCCTCCGAATACAAGTTACAGGTGTTTTCTAGAAATCCTGCCCAAAAAGAAAGAGACTTTGCTATGTCATATATTGCTCTAAGAAAGGTGTTGTTTTATTTAAAAAAGAAAATTGATGCAAATTATCCTTATGGCAGTATAAACATTGCTGAACATTTTAGCAACATTTTATTAATCTTATTATCTCACTTGTGTGCTAATAAAACTATTCTGAGAAAACTCCGTTTATTGCACTCCCAACCTTGCAACTGAAATTTGGCAATTCTGAAAACTGAAATTCCAGCTGAGTTGTGCTTTTCAGACTCATAAACCTGGCCCTGAGGCCCATAACTCTTGTAGGCTCTACAGAGCACAATGTAACTACATCCAACCTGAAACACACAAAAAAATCACAAACAAGCACTCAGAGTACTTCTCCAGATAAGAATGAGTAAGAGGGCTAGAACTGTGCTCTTTGGTTTATAAAACTAGAAGTCTCCCAAGCCTCATCACATTTAAAATGTAACTTAAAATTTAATTGCCTTAAAACTTAAAAATCTCAAAACTTAATTAGCTCTCAGTGTAATTAATAACTCCCACAACTTTAACTGCAGATTCAGTAACAGCAGTTGCAAGGAAAATACAGCCCTAAATATCACAGCTCCAAGATTTAGCTAAGATGTGGCTGCTAGGGATCCTGCACTCGCCTCTCAGCCCCCAGGACCAGTGAGGGATAGAGGACTTTGGGAGCTGCAGGAGAGCCATGAGGGGGGAAGCGTCCCCACCAGCCAGGCAGACAGAAGCCTGGCAAGCTGGGAGTGTCAGCCTATCAGTGCCTGGGCACAGCTGCAGACCTCAGAAAACCAGGTTTCCCAGAAGCTCATCCAGCCAGCTGGTGGGAATCTATTTGTTTTGCTTAGATTTTGGGGCATTGTTTTTGTTTGTTTGCTTACTTGCTTGAGATGGTTGCAATAGCCAGATGTGTAATCTGTGAAGTCTTTTGGCTCTGGCCAGTTGGCTTCTTCCCATGTAACCCCATTTCAACAGAAAATCCCAAACCTGCTATGTATATTACCCTTCAAGTTGTGACCCCTGTATGTCCCCTGAGAAGACCAGGAGGTGAGAGCTGCCATGGTCTTTCTCCCAGGGAACTTCTGGGTCTGACCATGGAGCCTGTAGCAGGTGTGACTACAGAAGAGGGTTCTGGAAATGGCCAGTGAAGCCTAGGGCTACCTTGTTCACACTATAGGCAGAAAAATGTGAGTTCGATTGAAAATAATTTATTAGTTCTGAAATTACCACAGTCTGAAGGCTGGGTGAGAGGCTCACTTGTTCTGAATTGATGTAGTTCTACTTAAACCTATGGAGCCAGTCCCAGGATTTTTGTATTCCATTTACAGAACTGCTCAATGATTATTTTTTTAAACCATATTAAAGTAAACAACAGACTGAAATGAACAACCCTTATCTTCAGATGTTTATCTGGAATTACTGCCTTAAAGCATGCAGATTAGTTTCTTAGGAAAGTAAATCCTTTCATTTCTTGAGCCCTTTCTGTCTGTGTACTAAATTCAGAAGAATCAAGTGTTTATTCATAAATTACAAACAAGATCTGGACCAAAATAAACGTTACCCCAATGAACGATGGGTGAGACGTTTCCAGATACTTAGCAAGAAAACACAGAATGCTAGCTCAGCTAATATTGCTTTTCAACGTACATTTAGAATAACGATTTTTAAAAAAGATAAGTTTGGTCTGTAATTCAAATCACACTGTATCTTTGATTTGTTACCCCCTCCTCCTCTCGCCCTTCCTTTCCTCCTCCCTCCCCCAAAAAGCTTTACATGGAGAGGCTGGAAAGCAAAGTAGGAATCTATGCAGACACTATCCATCACATTTCTGTCTTAATTGAATGACACCAGAATGAGATCGATAAAATGTAACAAGAGACAGCTTTGCATTTCCACACTCACTTATTCTCCCTCTCTATTACTGCCAGCCATCACCGTGACCAGAAAGCCTAAGTACGGAGCTTGAACATTGCTGCCAAGCAAGCTGTTAGTATATGAATAAACTTGTCAGGAAAACAATAAAACTTATAATACTGGGAAAGGCCAAGTGTCAAAAGGCCACTGCCAGCAGCATTAAATATGCTGCTTTTTAAGCTGTACTATGGAAGCATATGAAGAGTTTCTGAATAACATGGGCAGTGGCAATGCTTCAGATATTATCCCCCTCATTCCCCCAAGACACGTCTGTGTGCATGTGTGTGTGGCTGTCTGACATGCAGTTGTTGTGACCTCTTGGCGCAAATCTGCAATTTCGACAATAAACCCAGACCAGCTGTGATTTCCCTATGTTCAAGGATTCTGAGATCTCCAATGCATTATTGATAACCTCATTGCTGATCTAAAAGCTGAGGCTGATGCACTCATAATCCCAGACTTTTCCTGAAAAGCTCCAGCTTCACATACCAATCAATCATGAGAAATCAAATTGAAAATAACAAACAAACAGACAAAAAAAAAAAAAATTTCAAAAGAAGGCTACATTTTGTGCATTGCATCCATTTCAGCATAAATGGTCAGTAAAATATATATATATAAGCTTTTTTTAAAAAACTCTTCATTTTTCTATCATTCCATTAGGATGATCATGTACTCCTGACTGTGTAAGGGTAATGCTAGATTATCAGGAGAATAATGACTATGTCAGCTTTGGAGTCACATTTGTGTTTAAAGTCCACATGGCCATTGCAGATGGGCTCCCCAGGCAGATCCAGGGCACATCCTCCTCAGTATGCTGCTGACCACAAAGCAAATGGCAGTGCCCAATACAAACAGCTAACAGCAAATAAATAAATAAATAAATATAAATAAAAATGGAACAAGCTGCATCAAGTGAATATGGTAAACAAAATGAATTATAAAGGCAGGAAGAGGAAAGAGGTAACAATAGTAAAACTGCACAGGATACAGCTTTAGTTATGCATAGTTAGAAGGCTCCAGGAATCTGAAAACAAGTATTACCCATTTTCTACTCTCAGTTTAGTACCTAAAGAAACACTTAGACGTTGCTTCACACAAAATGTTCTCTTCATGTTTCAAGACAGACTGTCATATTTCAGCCTGAAACTCAATTAGATATTAAAACAATAATCCAACTGATGAGACACTTGGCCTCTTACCTTCAGTGGATAATTCTTCATGCCTGGTTGACTATGTTGCACTGTTTCTTCATTATTATGTTCATGCTTAGTCTTAGAGCACCTTCCTCTCCCCCCCTTCCCTCCCCCCAGTAATCAAATACTACTTGGCTGTAAGTGCAAGGCTGAGACACTCGTGACTCCTCAAATGAGAAAGATTCCTCTATTAATCACTATTAAGCAAAGTTAAGCATGTAGTAACTTCAGTGTCTGTCGCTATTGCTTTTTCAGATAGTGTATTTATACAACAGACCTCAAAGTAATTAATTTTCAATATTATACCAAAGTTACAGCATGATCTTCTGAAAGTAGGGAACCTTACATTGCTCTCTGGTGATCACCAAACATGCAGTATTATTGAAAGTTTATGGAAAGGTTGTCATATATTCTCCTTATCTTTCACAAGTGTATAATCCAGAGTCATCCTCAGAAAAATTAAAATATATGGGCTTTTCAAACACTCACCAAGGCCAATACATTTTCCTCATAGAATTACTGCTGAAAAGCAGAAAATTACTGGGGTGTCATTATACCTTTCTATCGCAGAAATCAGAGATAAAATATCTTATGCCTATTGGAGATAATGCTTTGCAGTCAATATTATATACTAGGTATCACCATCATAATCTCGCAGAAAAGTTGGCAACACTAGTTGAGGGACTGGGACAGTATTAATGCCAGAGGTTCAGGGAAGTCGTAATGCCACAACTTCACGGTGCCTACACAGTCCATGAGAGAGAGGTTTCTTTAAAATGGAGCTCTGAAAGAAGGTGTGCAACATCAGTGCTCAGGCCGGTTTTGGGAGAAGCTTATCGAACAAAAAGGAGGCATACAGAGACCAGCCTCCCAGCTGAGGCACCCAGTTTAGGTATAAGTTTTATTCTATTGCCCACTCTATGGATCTAGGGGAAAAGTAGCTCTTTCCATGTATGCAAGAGACAATGCAAGCTGAGGCTGAATGCAGTAGGCTTCTTCCTCTCCTCTTCCCTTGCTCACACTAGTGGATGATAACTATAGAAAGAAGCTGAAGAAACACACCAAGTATACACTATTTGCCATTTATGCCAACTGTAGCATATATCACTTCAAGACAGCTCCCCAGGAAGCTAGAAGAACAAAAAAAAACAAATCTAAGCACATGTATCTATTCATTTTTCTTTAGATTACATTCAGAAGATCTGGGATTTCCAAGACCAACTGCAAATTTCATCAAGTTTCCACGTAAAGACAGAGCCTTCATCTAAACCACTTTGATACATGTGGTAAATTTCTCTGCACTTTACAACAAATGTTTGATCAACTCTATGTTTCACCCCAACACATAAACAAATATTAGTCTTTTAATTTAATCCCTCCTTAACATCAGTTTACAGAGGTCCCATTTTTGCTTCCTAAAAACCCCCAAGAAGGAATTCCCAACTCTGCCATTCCAAGGTCTCTTTTGGAAGGGATGGTCTTACAGACCGTCACCTTGAAACAAATGTCCCTTCTCCCAGTCAATTCGTTCTCATTGCATTTCATTCTGCAAAGGATCATAAAATGGCTGCTTGAATGGTAGTTGGAGAAAGGTTATGTTACTCCAAGCACTAAGAAATGAACATTGTGGACTCAGATTCTCTGGCAAAATTAAAATCACGTTTTTACAACATACTGCCATTTATTCACCAAGTTCTAATGATTCTAGCTATTCTCCTTTCCTTTCATTTACTTGTGGAGTTTATACTTCTCACATAAGGTTAACTTAAGTAGCTATGATGCAATTCAAAACATTTAAGTTTAGGACCTAAACTCTCATTGCAGTCACTGCAAACAAGTATGCATTTCCCTCCAGAAAGTCAAATTCAGAGCACCTAGGATAAACAGACATTTGAAGTCCAATAATACCAACATCCCCACATTCAAGCAAAATCACATACACACAAGTGCAGGTGAGAAAACCTGCCAGGGTCAGGCATTGAGCTTTTTCTCAGTCATGCCCTTTCACCAACAGACATGAGCAGTGAAAGCAGGGCTGCCTGGACAGTGGGTGTCTCCCGATGTCCAAGTGAGAGGAAACTCCTGAGGTCCACCAAGTCCCTCAGCGGAAGCCTACTGCAATGACAGTGACAACAAACTCTCAGCCTTACTGGAAAATGAGTCACCTCCTGTCTCTGCAAAAGCAGAAATCAAGGTAAGTGACCTGTGCTCCTGTATAAACAAGACTTCAGCCTTCTTCCCACCTTGCTATTTCAGCATACATGGCATGAGCTATAGGCTACCACCTTCTTCCAGTTACTTCACTGACAGGTGAGAGCCATGAGGTTTTCTCCAACAGACATCCAGGAGACAACACTTTGGCAGAAGGGCACCGCTCCAAGATCCCCCTCTGCAAGGCCACCGCAGGGCTGGGGCAGGGAGGATACTCTGTAGGGGCAGCCAGCAGAGCTGACACAGTGCAGGACCAGCTCCCGTCCATCCCACTGAACCAGGTGAATCTGAGCTGCAGCTGAATGCTGCCCCTGCATTGTAACAGCCCAGAGCTTTGCCACACCTGAAACCAGGCAAGGGTTAATGTTAATAAGCTAAGAGCCCTTGCACCACACCGTGTGAGGTGATATACAGCACTCCCCTCAGTGATATATGAGTAAGTATTGATGTTTTATACCCATCTGAGCACTCGTACACACTCAGTTGTGTACTCAACTGTACAAATTACAGTTCTAGTCAGAGAAAAGATTTTAAAAACCCATGATGGTGCAGGAAGGAGAAAGAAATAGGATATACATAACTATTCCAGTTAAGGAATGTGGGTAGAAACCCAAGCAAATACTGACCTACTCCTGCCTGTTGCTGGGGCAGTTTTCACATCCGATAGTTCACTAAAAGAACTCAGGCTGTTTGCAGGATATGGCTCTTTGCTAGGACTCTGAAGAGCTACAGTTTCTCTTAGCTGCCTTTGTAACATAGTTATGTCCATGTATTTCATTCCAGCTACAAGGAAGAACAAGGCACTCAGTGGAAATCGGGGATGGGACAGAGTTCAAAATTACTGGTGCTTTTCTACTCTGCCACAAAGTTTTCATAACTGATAATGCTTTAAACAAATAAAGTAAAAATCCTTCAACAATTTTAAAATAATTCAACATGCCAAGAATCTTATTTCCCTTTTTTATTCTTATATTCCAAGAAAAAGTACTTACGTAACAATAAACATTTCTAACTCCAAATGTCAATTTTCTCTTCTTTTCCACAACAACTTTTTTTTGGGGGGAACAAATTAAAAAAAAAAAATCACATCAAACATAGATATAAATTTGCTTATTAAACTTAAATTATTAATCTAAAGATTAATTTGCATAACATACCATTTTCTAATGCTTTAACTGTATAAAAGTATGCACTTTATTTTAAAAATAATTTCTAAATATTTTCAAAATCTAACTCATGACAAAACATGAAAATAAGCATGTCAAGGAATAAGAAATCATAACTTTGGAAACTTTCACTTTAACTAAAGTTAAAGATAAATCTGGGCAACAAACACAGAGACAATATTTCACCATTGATACCACCCTTAACCAGTGAAACAACAGATGCAGTTCTCAGAGTTTTGTAATACAGGATTAGACAAGAGTGAAAACAAGTATGATTTGTGAAACTATAAAATGTTTTGTCCTATATTTTGAAATCTTTTTTTGGCTTTCAGTGTTATTTTTCATTATTGTTTTCTTAAAATGCCATCAAAACTCCCCCTTTGTAGTCATTTAATGTTTATCTTCTTCTTTTTCTATAGTATATACTTTGGTATATGTTAAATACAGCAAATTTTTGTGGCACATATTCATTTCCAATGTTTTCCTGAATTTTTAGCTAATGAACAATGAAATTACTCTCCCCAGCCACACACACAGAAACTGTTTTTCTGTAATGCTTGTATGAAAAATGAGAAGTGGCTTTTCCTTATTGCATTTATTCTAGCTTTAAAATATATCCACATACATGTACACATTTTGATAAAAAGAATTAGAATAATATCATTTGAAAAACATGGATAAGCACCACTCTGTATGAAACGCCAGTTTCTTTAACAGGTGAAAAACATGACAGTAAATTCTGTGGGGTTATTCAGGTCCAGTGAAATAGAAATATTTAATCTAACACCCTGTAAAATAATAGGAGAGAAGGTATGGGGATTTTTAACTTGCACAAAATGAAACCTAGACTTAGTACAGCAACTGCTGGGAAAGTTGCTAAAAAAAAAGTATCTGGGTAATGTTTTAATAAGGTAACATTTTTCCACATGAATCAATTAGTACTCTATACTACTAATGTATTCCTTCATAGGAATATGAAGTGCCTTCAAGCTCTCAAGTAGTTACATATTTTATTTTTTTTTTTTCAGGAAATATTACAACAGAAATCTGTCTGTTTTCACATTTCTGTAAAGCAATCATTGCATATGTTGAAAAAATATATATATTTACTCCAACACTTTACAACGAAGAATACTTATGGAGAAGGAGAAATGCAGAAGAAGTTTGAGCTTAATAATGTAGGGCCATTAATTAGCATCAAATGAAAGAAAAGCAATAAAGCAATTTTGTCACCAATTACTGACAATTTGCCTAAGTACAACCATTAATTTTGGATAATATAACCCCCATAAAATTAAGGGAACAGAACTATTTGAGTCAGTGTCCTGTGCTAGTCTCTTTCCACTAAACTACTTTAAGAACTATCAGAAGTTTCAAAAGCTTTAAAATCTTTAAGAAAATGGAAAAACGTATTGTTCTGATTTACTACCTAAAAGTTGCTGGCTTTAGGTGTTGGTTGTTTTTTTCTTTTTTTGTCTGAAAATAAGGAAAACTAGGGCAATTAAAATTGTGACTCTTTGGAATAACCACAGTCAAAACATCTGCTTATTTCTTTTTTTTCCTACAGCTTTAGAGCTTTCATGAAAGGAGGTCTGCTTAGGAGTGTCAGAAATATCAATGTTTAATACTTTGATTAAGGGATCTCCAGCATTTACAGGCACTGCCAAGGTTAACATCAGGCAACGACGGGAATAAGAAATCCACTTCTGCACTGTGATACAGCCCTCCTCGCCTTTCCCACCTCCTCTCTCAAGCTGGCGACAAGGGAGAGAGGCAAAGCCCCGCCACGGCTCCCAGTTCTTGTTGCCAGCCGGCAGCATCGCCCACTGCCTGCCATTGGCGGAGAGCAATGGCCCTGCAGATGTGGCCACGGCCGCCCTGCCTCTGCCGCTCTTCATCCTCCCTCTGCCCGGTGCTGCCTGCTGCTGGCTCCCCAGCACAAGGTCAGTGGAGCACGCACACAATGCCCTTCAGCTACTCGGGAGCAACCTTCCTGAGCACTGGCAAGGCTCGGCCACCGTCTGTGCCAATGCTTCAAAGGCTACAAATAGGCACCACATCCAAAAGCCAAAGTTTTGCAAAACTCTCCTCAGGCTGGTGACAACTTTTGTTACAGAAGGTGCTTTCTGGAGCACCCTCTCCCTCGGCACTCGTCTGCCTTGGCTCATCGGGAAAGCAGAGTGACGTTTTGATAAATATCAGTACATATGTGGGGAAGAAAATACTGGCAGGATGCACCGTGTCCCCCAAAAAGGCTCGCTGAGGGAACTTGCAGTGTTTAATTGGCATCCCTATCAATTCATAAACCTCGGGTGCTAGAGTACAAATAAACACTCTAAAGGGTTTTAGCCACAAGGAGATAAGATCTCTCTCTGGGGAGACGGCTAGAAACTGCTCCATTGCCTTTGTGCAGACTACTGGAATGTGCTTGCTTTTCATTTCTTTCTTTGTGTCTGGCACTCTGGCCTCACAGGCAGTGTCTTAAGCCATGCAGGGTCAGGGCAAACAGAGAACTGCATTCATGGACAGATCAAGTTTATGTGAGAATCTGCTCCTCCTGTGCCCTCAATTTCCATTTGAATTGTTAATAAAATCTCAGCCTGAAAGCACATGATCCCATCAGTGGGGAAGTCATGCAGAGAATCCTCTAGCTCAGAAAAACAAAATTTCTTTATCTTTTTCATCCTCCTCCTACATTCGTGGGAATTATGCCATGTAGCCCCCTACTAAAGTAACCCCCCTCCTCCCCCAGCACAACACCTGATCGCCAACCCACAGCTTGCACCAAAAAAAAGGGGGGGGGGGGTGTGCAGAAAAGGGGAGAGAAAGAACGGAAAAAGATGCACAAGCAACACTCGGCTACAGCAAAATCACAACCACAATAATTGCACCTTTGCAGCAGTTTACAGACTCCCAGACACGTTCAGGCAAAAGGAAACACAGATATTTCATTTTTTTAAGTTAATTTCCAACAGCTGATAACACTAGCTGCAAGACTTTCCCACAGCTTTATGACACTGCATGAACTACAGGGCCACAGAGATAATAAAAGGTCACACATAAAGGAAAGAACAGAGCCATACCCCAATTAACTTGGTCTCCCCATGCAAAAAATGTACAGGAACAAGAGCCGATATTTGCTGCAGGCGTCAGACATGCATCTCCTAACCTTGCCACGGTCTAACTGGGCCTCTTGTTTCTTCTGCCTTTGCTCCTCGCAAACTGTTTTAATATTGAACGCTTTTCAGAGGGATGGGCTGATGAACGAAAACATGAATTTCCTGCTTGCCCTTTAAGGTGGGTTAAAGGGGGTGCTAGTAATCAATTACAGAACAAAAAGCAAAAGAGAGACTAAAGATTTTACAAACTCAGTGTCTTACAGTTTACACCCTGCATTCTAATCAAAGTGTCCCCCTTTACTCCTTCCTCAAAAATATTTATTTATTTATTTATTAGGGACAAGTATAAAATGATATTCAAGTAAATCCTGTGTAAAATGCAAGAAGCCAGGGAGACTGCTGCAGTTCTTACTTGTTCTTTAGAGTAGCACATCAGCCCCTGACTACAACAACTGTTCTAAATACACAATGGAGTTTAAAATCTTGTGTTTCTGAGTTTTGCCTGCTCCCAGCCCCAGCCTTCTCTCCCTCCTTCTAATAGGATGGGAATATGTTTGTTTGCAATAGTCACTGGAACAAGAAATGCTGTGTGGAAGCTGCATCTCCGTGACCAATCCTGCCCCGCACTTTGTCCCTCCCTCATGAACGCTTCCTCTTCTGTCCAGTGGCTTCAATGGACTTGCTCCTTGGAGCAAGTACAAACTCCTAGAAAAGCAGATTAGACCTTTGCCTGTCTCTGAAATGGCTAAATCGTTATTGAATATCTTTAGTCAAGGAATATAATTATTGTGACAGCATCTCATACTCAAAATCTAAATAAAAAATAATGCAGGTATGTGAAGGTTCTGGTGGCTTGGGCTTCTGCTGGTTTGGACTGAGAGGGATGACACAACCAAGCACAGAATCCATCCAGCTACGTTCATATCAATAAAAGATATAATGCAGAAGGTGTTTAGGCATGGGCACTTTTACTACATGAAAGTTTCTTTTCTAGTTTTGATTTTACACAATTTTAGTTAGAGCTGACAGAATTGCTCCTTTAGAATTGTAACCAAGAGATGGAGCCCTTAAATCTGTTCACCAGGTGTCTGCAAGTAGGTCATGGGTGTTATTAATTACTTCATTAGTCACAAGTCCTTGAGCAGTGTGTGCAAACATATTTGACCCTCTGACACAACTTTTAACTGGCCGATATGAACAATCACTATTCGTTATTCCCGATGCGTGACCAGTCATTTAATTCGCAAAATTGTGCCCTCTTTCCCTGATTGGTAGCCCATGCTGTGTAGAAAAGAAAGCCTTTTTCTGTTCCCTAATTCTCCACAAATGCTTTTAACTGTCTAAGGAATGAGTTAAAATGCTTTGTTCAAATGGGATTTTCAGTGCAACTGCTCTTACAAGTACTTGTTGCAACTCCCTCCGCCCCCGGATCTAAGCGCGGTGAACATCTATGGCTTTGACTTCATGCTATGAGTATCTGAAGAGCTGCACAGGGAGCAGAGGAAGAGTGGATAGCTTCATTAAACCAAGAGGTGCACACTCACAGAACACACTGATTGCAGTGCGGAATTTACAATTTCAACTTATCATCTAACCCCATGACAAGATGCTTACAAGCTTTCTTGCCCAAATGACCTTCTCCTTTTCTCCTCAGTGCCTTTATACTCAGAGAACTCTCCTTCCTTTTTTGTACGGTCATCCTCTCCTCATTCAAATACCTCCTTAAAACTCCTTTCTCTTGGATAGCTTATTGATGCTTGCTCATATTTTATGGATACAGTGAAAGCTGCCACATCAGAGCACTAAATACAACAACTGAGAGCAACTGCAAAGCAGAAGAATGTCCTTTCATTAAAGCCAGACCTCAACTGCAATTCAGAGTGTATGTGGATACAGGGGAGAGCAGAACCACATAGTGGGAAGTTGCATTAAAATGATATATCTTATATGTATATATTTATATGCATATACCTCAGTGCAATGTAGAATACGCATCTCACTATTTTTCCTTATCTGTAACCATTTAAGACACATCAGCTATAACCTCAACTTAATCTTCTGTACTATGTGGGAAATTCTACCAAAACCAATAGAAAAATAGTGTAGTGGGAATTGTAGAGTGTATTCTCATTAGTTTTTTGGTCAATTTAGTTTTTGAATAATTTGCATTTTTTTGAACAATTATTTCATACATAAAATATACATCCTTGGAAATAGGAGTGAAAAGTCCCATCAGTGTGTGTGTGTGTATATATATTATCATCTCTTTTGAAATAATTTATTATTCCTGGAAAATAAATAAATAAATAAATAAATAAAAGGAAAAAGCGCAAGGCTTAAATCTGTGCTCTTTATCCAATGTTTGCCATAAAATACACCTAACATGAAAAGAGAAGAAAAAATGGTAGAAAATCAACTTCATATTATCAACAAAGGACCTGGACTAAAATGCAGGCGCCTCCACATGATCTGCTAAATCTGTCACTTATTTTCTCCTAGGAGATTAAGGCAGATCAAGAAAAAGCATGGTAAAATTCACAAGCTAAACTTGTATTTTCCAAGTTCTAGCTGAATGCTCAAACTAAACAGTCATTTTTCCTTAAGATCTAACATTTTCTAATTTCCTTACATATAAATGTTTTAGGTATGATGTGTATTCTCTACGTGACAGTCTGTGAGCTAAAATAGGTCTAATCACTGATATTTTGTTGTGTTGCTTTTTTTAAAATTTCATGGTAGACTTGAAATGTTTATATTATTAATTTGATCATCATCTAGTAAAAAATATTTGTTTCTACTTTATAAGAGTTTGATATCAGCATATTAACAATTAACTATGGTACTTCTTGAATCATTAAATTGTTTTCTGTAGAATAGTAACATTTGCAGTGGGCATACCACAATAAAAACCATCAACAAGATAAAGCTTATTCACTTATTTTAAATACACTTTAGCATTTTAATAACATTCTCTAAACTCCTCATTAACTGCTATTTTGTCAGGTAATAATCTGATAAATGAAAGACATCCAATTCTTAAAGATCTTAAAGAATTTAATGTAACCAGGGCACATAGTCATAAAATCACAAGATCGTAGAATATTCTGAGTTGGAAGGGACCGACAGGGATCACTAAGTCCAACTCTTGGCTCCACACAGAACCACCCCAAAATTAAACCATGTGTCTGATAGCATTGTCCAAACACTTCTCGAACTCTGGCTGGCTTGATGCCATGACCGCTTCCCTGGGGAGCCTGTTCCAGTGCCCAACCACCTTTTCAGTGAAGAACCTTTCCCTAACATCCAGCCTGACCCTCCCCTGTCCCAGCTCCATGCTGTTCCCTCGGGTCCTGTCGCTGTCCCCAGAGAGCAGAGCTCAGCGCCTGCCACTCCCCTCCCCTTGTGAGGGAGCTGCAGGCCACCATGAGGCCTACCCTCAGCCTGCTCTGGGCTGGGCTGAACAAACCAAGTGACCCTCAGCCACTTCTCATACATCTTGCCCTCCAGACCCATCACCATCTTTGTAGCCCTCCTTCAGACACTCTCTGATAGTTTTATGTCCTTCTTATGCTGTGGCACCCAAAACTGTACATAGTGCTTGAGGTGAGGTCACACCAGCACAGAGCAGAGCAGGACAATCTCCTTCTTCAATCAGCTAGCAATGCTGTACCTGATACACCCCAGAGTACGGTTGGCCTTTTTGGCTGTTAGAGCATGCTGCTGACTCATATTCAACTTGCCATTGACCAAAATGTTTGGATCCCTTTCTGCAAGGCTGCTCTCCAGCCTCTCATCCCACAGTCTGTATGCATAGCTTGGGTTGCCCCTTCCCAGGTACAGAATCTGGAACTTGCTCTTGTTGAACTTCATGTGCTTGGTGATTGCTCTAATTTGTCCAGATCTCTCTGCAAGGCCTCTCTGCCCTCAACAGTGTTAACCACTCCTCCCAATTGAGTGTTGTATGCAAACTTAGTATAACTTCATGTCCTGCATCCGTCATTTATGAAAACATTGAAGAGTACTGGCCCTCAAATGGAGCCCTGGGAAACCCCAACAGTGACTGTCCACCAGTCTCATGAAACCCCATTTACCATAACCCTTTGAGCCTGACCCATCTGCCAATTGTTCATCATATTGTGCATTTGTCTAGCTGTATGCTGGACATGTCCTCCAGAATGATGCTGTGAGAAACAGTATTGAAAGCTTTGCTGAAATGCAAAAAGACTACAACTGGCTTCCCTTGGTCAACTAGATGGGCAACATCATAAAAGGAAATTTAGTTAATCAGAACCTTCCTCTTGTGAACCTGTGTTGCCTGAGACCAAAGACCACAATGTCTTTCAGGCGTTTTTCAATAAATCCCAGAATAATCTTCCTAACTTTACCAGGCACTGAAATGAGACTGACAGTCAAGAGACTTCACATTTAGGAAAATCTAAAGCATTAAACAAATATACACATAAATAACAATGCTACACAATTCTTTTTTTTTTTTTTTTTTACTTTTTTTTTTCCTGTCTCAATTGTATGTATGTAAAAGCAAATTAAACTTTACATAAAGTGCTTGTGAATTTTCATGAGTTTTAGCTGATAATTCAGCATGCTGCAATGTCAGACTGCCTACCTAGGTCATCCTGATCTTATCTAATATGTCCCATTGCTGACCAGTACATGAGCTTCCCAACTGTACCATTATTATATGCTGTACTTATAATGTAAACAATTTGATCAAGGAAGTGGACTTTAAATACTAACTTATGTAAATTTGAATGCAGATCTCTTAAAATGAGATTACAAATTTAGTTAAACCACACTTTCACCTTCCCTCCAGCAAGGGCATATCTTTGAACATCATTACTTGCTGTAAAAGCACTGCTACACAAGCTATTTTTTAAATTTAATTAACCAGTATAAAATATTTGTCATTGGAGAAATAACACGTGCACTTCTTTCAGTACAGTCATGGAAAAGCACAGTCTAACATTTTCATTTAGAGATGCTCATGAAAGCAAACTTCTACGTGCTACATGGTGTGCTTTAAAACACATTTCTTCGTTTATCAAAATTTACATTAATGACATTCTGATTAGATTTCAAGGTTTTTATTCTTTTATAAATATGCTACTTTACTTTCCATTTAAAGCAAGGAAAAAAATATCTTGCTAGTTCCCTACATACTAGGGGACATTTAGGTGAATGTTCAACAGCAAATACATCTGAATTTTGTTTTCTAACCTGTTTTAAGCATGGTTATATCCCCAAAGCATACATTACTGATTCCAGAAGCCCTTTAAAAACCTATAGCAACACATCTGTTAAGATGTCAGTCACCATCCTAGCTTTCACTGCCTCTTCATCTAGTTTAGGAACTGGCAGCCAGCCCAAAGTTGCACAGGTATGGGCAGGGGAAGGAAACAGAATAAATCACAAAACAAAACAACAAAAAGTCAAGCAAGCAAAATACCTTTCTACCTGCAAAATGCCTTTCTACTTTCCATGTCAGCCTGCAGGACTGCCCAGGGTGGGAGGAACAAGGACAGAACAAATGAGCAGTTCATGAGCAGTCTCATCACTGTCTCGAGGTCCTTCTGTGCATAAAATGAATCTCTCTACTTGAATTATCTGATTAAAATCAGGTATCTTTTTTTCAGTGGTGATGTATGTTATCTCTAATGTAATGGGCAGCTTCATCTGATATGGCTTATACCTGATTTAACATTTGGTATTTCAAGGAAGGATATGACTAAAAATTTTATCAGCTCTCTCATTTTCTCAAGCATCCTTCCCTCTCCTCTGTTGGGTATGGTGAGGCCCTGAATCTTTAATGTATCAATCATATGCTTGTACAGCAAACAAAGGCATACATTTATGTTGGCATTTACCTCATTTAGCATAATCTAGCAAACACAGATGGCAGTGGCAGGAAAGATGAGGCATGGCTTCTGGCACCCATGTGGACCCCTTAGTAGATACCCCAAGCACACCTTGATTTTTTCTGCCTTGATAGTGTTGTCCAACTTGAGTCTGCTACACATCCTGCTAGATTTACTCCTTTTTCCTAAACAATTAGGAAAAGAAGAAAGCACAAAGCACAACACATTGCTTTTTACAAGTAACATGCTTTCCTGTCTTCCAGGTTCTCCAATACTTCTGTGTCCCAACAACTAAAGAATCTGAGTATCTGAATACAAGTCTCTAAACTTCTAATAACATTTTCCTGGAGAGCTAATTTGGGAAGGGAAGAGAGCAACAACTCTGAAAGAAAACAAACAAACAAACATCAGTTCAAAAAAAGTTAAATAAAGCCTTTATTATCTACTTGGTTCAATATATCATATACCTACCTTATCCTTGAGAATCTGAGATTTGTTGACAAATTTTTTTGAGAGGTCTAATTTTGAAATATTCACAGCATGACATACTCAGAGGCCCTATGTGATTCTGTAACTTCTGCTATGATGACAAACCAAGATTGGAAATCTGTGGGGGTGTAACAAATATATCTTCAATAGTCAAGCTTAATATTCTCTATTAAAATAATAGTAATAATAAAAACTTTCAAAAGTGCAGGGCATTTCTGCCTTGCCTGTGATATATTACATAAAGTATTTTCAAATTAGTTCATTAGATTATCTCAAAATTTTCTGCTAAAATCAATATACATATACTGTGAATAGTGACAGACCAGGGATACAAGGACAAGGACAAACAGCAAATGCCCAGAACCAGTTTTCTAAAGTATGAAAAAGAAGTGTGGGGTAGTTGAGTGATTATCATCTGGGAGAGCAGATACAGCAAGAGGTTAGGAGATTACTGAGAAAGCTGGTTCTGCAACACCTGATGGTCAGCAAGTCAACAGACATTTTGTCTTCTACATGGAAATCCTATTTAGGTGAGTGCGTATCTCATAAGGCTCTTTGAGGTTACTGACAGGGATCAAATTTGAAATTCATCTTTGGGAACATCTTCAGAAATCTATTCTCATGTACTATCTGAATGAATTTCTGTGATAGCACAAACTCTGTAACCATATGATTTAGGCAACTGTGAGTGAAGTTAGTGCCACTAATCAAAACCAGACTTAGGTACAGTAGGAAACAAGATTAGGTGATAAATCACTTTTTATTGCAAATTTTTAAAAGGAAAAGACAGAAAGGAGGAAAAATTCAATAAAATGGTCAGACAGCTAAAAACTCAAATAAACAGAAATAATAGCCCAAGAAATGGGTGCAGCCAAATTGCACAATTCAAACATGAGCATAAATCTGAGAAGTTAAAGTAAATAAATGTGAATAAAAGTACGTGAAATTTTTAAATTAAAACAGAAAATCGTGAGTTTAATTCTGAAGGGAACAGTGTGTGCCAGAATATTGAGTTATATATCGCTTTATTGAAGAGTAGGTCAAGATCTTATCAGCTCTATTATGAGGAATGTCAATAAAAGGCTGTGCGATGATAAAATGTTTAATTAAAAATGAACACTGTGTAACATATGAACTCTTTGTGTTACACAGAAAGAGGAGTCAAATATATTATGTTCTCCAAGTTACAAATTGCACTGAATCATTTTCCCCCCATCAAACATTCTTATCAGTATCAAATCTCGTATAAAAATAGATTTATTTATATTGGCTCCTTTACAAATTAGTTTAAAATTATCTACCTCTAGGGCTCTTGAAATACTTTGTAAATCTGGGACAACTGTGATGAGAAGAACACTAGGGTCTTGTTCTTGGTATTCTTTCAGTTGAATAAAAGGCATGCTTTGGCAAGTTAATTAAAAAAGTAAAGGCTTAATACTGACTTAGAGTGTTGATCAAAGAGTAATAGAAACTAGTAAGATTATTTTGTTTTATTATTTATATAATAGACTTGTAGATAGCATCAGTGTCCTAAAGATCTCTAACAACTCAGTATAGAAGGTAACAAACTATGACACCATGTAAAGAAAGCAAATGAATGCAAATGTTTTGTAAGTTATGAATGATGTGTGTGACTCATGCTCCAACTATAGCAATGTGAAAGAGTCTATTACTAAAGCAAAAATAATACTTATGAAGAATTTTCTACCCATGGAGGAAAAAATAAGCTTATCAAATCAAGAACTGTTAGCAAAGAAAAATCCACAATAGACTCAAGAAAGAGTTTGTGATCACAGAACATGGTGATATTAAAGAGCTATTAAGTGATCTAGTCTTTCCTCCCAGAGTTTAAACTTGTTTCTTGCAGTCCATTTTATAGCCTTCAACAAACAGAACAGTTTTGTACTGTATCTTACCTACAGGGTTGCAACACCATCCTTTGGGAAATTATTCCAAAGTCCTTTCTCTCTTTTTATCATATATTATTTCCTGAGAGTTGGTCTATAATTACCCCTAACAATTCCACCATATTTAAGGATAGAAAAACATAGGTAACATAGGTATAGAAATGTGTTTTTCTCTAAGCATAGAATCCCCCAAATCAAGTACAAATAAACTTCAATAAGAGAGAATTACTACATAAGAAGCAGATTTGGTAGTAATATTAAAAACTAAGTCCTCAGAGGAGGTCTAGTTAGAGGCACAAATAGAACAAATCCTTCACCAGGAGCCAGCAGTGATTCCCAGGGTGGTGGCCTAGCTGAAGTTAAGAGTCACGCCCCCATCCCCCCCCCCCCCCCCCCGGCTGATTTCAGTGAGGCCAGGATATCATCCCTATATTTTATTCATATTATATCACCACAAATGGAAACTAAATATGAAGTATCATGAAGTGAGGTGCCTATAATTCATAATGTTTTCTTCCACATAATAGCCAAGACCTCTCCCTGAACTCCAACAGAGGCAAATTAGTTCCACATGTCAGATACCAACTGTAATATTTTCCCTTACACTTGGTACACAATGAGGGGATGCATTATAGCGCAGAGCAATTAATACTTTTCTTTTTGTGAAATAATGAATGACAGAACAACTCAGAAAAAGTGTCGCTCACTTGAAAGGGATGAGTTGCTTATCAAGCAAGAATAGAAAAGTAGGAAAAGCAATCTAGGGAAAATAAGATAAATTAAGCATCCTACTGTCTTCATAGCAGTTGCCTTACTTGCTTTATTTCATTGTTTCTTTCTTTGCCGTTTCCAGGTATGCCACTTAAAACAGGCAGTTTATACTGTCTAGGTCACCTCTGAATCTAGGATTACAGTCTGTCACAATCCTAACTAAATCAGTTTAGGTTTTATGGTTCCTTGCAATAGAAATCCAATATATAGGATAGAACTGCTAAGCACAGGCGACTAGTGCATGTTGCATACCCCAGGGTATCCTGCCAAGGGCTCAGCTGCTGCTCCAGATGGTCATGGGTCTAATGCAGGTTGTGTGTCATATTTACCAGTCCTGTGTTTAAGTAACAAGCTCTCACCTCAATATGTCTTTTACCAGTGAAAAGATAGTAAACTGGAACCAATGCCTTTAGGCAGTGTCTATTCATTGCACTGCACTTTGACCAGTAATGATGTGAACAAACAATATGAAAACATTACTCAAAATAATGCTCATTAAAACCATTCTATTAGGAAAGAGCTTTAGGTATAGAAGGTTAATTAAGATATGCTATTTCTGACAACACAAGCACAGGGACTACAGTGTATACTTTCAGTCACAGGTAACATTCACAGCATCCTAAGAATACTTTGGAAAACAACTGTTAGACTAACAAAAGCTTATAGAACATTACAGCCCAGTATAACACATGGATGCATTAAAAGCTCTGTTCAGTAGATACAAACAAAGAGGAAGCCACCAAAAATGACAACAAGTCAAGGTGAAGTGAAACCTGGATCCAACAAAATATTCTAATTTCATAACTGTTCCCTCCATTGTTATACTTCTACAATTGACCTATAGCCCTACTTCAAGGTATTTCAGTAAAGGGTCCTCTCCAAGCAAGAGCCTCCTCCCCAGGGTTCTCAGTTCTAAGTTTTTCATATGTATTTTCTTTTGTCTTCCCAGCTCCAATTTGTTCTAACAGTTTTTTGCAGCACCAAGGAGAAGGAAGACCATGTGCACTTGCTTCTTCTGTTGCTATTGCAGTGATCTTTAAAATTACAAGCAATTAAATTTCTCCATCATAGAAAGCATTCTTATTTTAGACACTTTTTTTTTTTTTTTTTTTTTTTTTTTCTCCTAACAAGGCCAATGATAGGATCTTAAATGCATCCTCCTGTTTACAAGTTTCTGTTGCTGATCTTGAATGGTAAATTTTGTTGCAGTGCAATCAAGATATCTTGAACGTACATTCTGCTGATAATTCTAGAGGTACAACCAATAGCAGCAAGAGCCGTGAGATCAGTAACATTTCCCCAAAATAGAGAACATTTAAATACCTATTTGCCTTAATTTATATTAAATAGAAAAGTGATTATGGAGTACTTCACTTCATCAAGCCCTGCCCTTTAGGAGAAGAAAGAAACATACCTTATTCCAAGAGACCTCTTCCACTTTCCAGTACTGCTCAGTGCTACATGTAGCATCAGCACAAGAATGGGGCATCACACAAGACAGAAGCTGCTATCCACAGAAAATGTTGCTTTCCAGGCCTGTAATATAAAGACATGGCACAGTTCTTTCAGAAACAATAATTCAATAAAAACAAAAACAGTAAAAACATTGCATTGTATAATTCCAAGATTACTGTTATTCAGTTCATCTCTGTCAAGTTTGCCCTGTTTGTATGGTTTATGCATCATCCTCAGTAATCTTGACCCAGTTTATAAATAGCATAAAGTGCCTGACTTTGAAGAACTGATTTTTGCCATTCAGAAGTAAAGATACTGTTACTTTCATGTACCTGCTTTCTAGTATTTGCAGGGTATCTGGTATGCATTAGAAAGTTGAATGCCATAGTAACAGTTTCACAATATGTAGCAATTATAGAAGTGTGAAGCTAGGCATTTTAAAATTAGATATAGGTGATCTAAAGATGTCTGTGTATGTTAAAGCAAAAGACGTCTTACTGGATTTATTTATTTATTTATTTTCTGATAATGTATTAACCAAAGTGGAAATAGGCTTCTACTCCTAAATCCATGTGACTAGTATATGACCAATACGTACACACACAGAAAGGCTAAGTGGCGAAGAAGCAGTTGATTATTAAACAACAAACGGAGACCACAAAGAGTACAAACCCCATTATATATATATATATATATATATATAAAAGCGTTATTTTCATATATTCTCTTTTTCAGTCAATGGCCAAGTTTGAGCCAAATTCAAGATATTTTGTAAACATTCATAATTTTGACAGTGGCAATCAAGTTCACAAGAGACTAATTTAATCCTTTATTGCATAAAACACCAGTGACTTCATATATCCCTTACCCTCTTTATTTGGAGTAGCAGAACCTCACTGGGACTCTATTTTAACTAAATGCCACAGTTTATCAGATCACAGCTGAAGTACATCATTTTAAGGCAAGAAGAAAATGTCTTGAAACAGTTATTTTGGAGTTTGAAATGCTTTTAGCAACTGAAGACAGACAATTTCCTACATTGTGAACTAAGAATTTTGTAAAAAAAGTGTCTACCTGCAGAATGAAAACAAAACATTTTCCTTAAAATTGATGTTTCCCATAATTGATTATTTTTCCAAGGCAAATTTACTCTTTTGATTGAAAGTAATACATATTTTAGCTATGCAAAAATACAAGGTAAAAACCCCAATGTAGGGTACATCCCTTTTGTTAACCTTGAGTGTTGAATTATGTCTAGTCTCTGTGTTTATCTTGTCTGGGTATCTACTTATATGGATACATATACGATTATAAGACTAAACCTCAAGAGACCTATGGTTCAAAATGTCAGCCGTGCATATACTGTAGATGAGTAGGTCTAGAGAAGAAAACAAGCCTAGCATGTTTCTAATTGATTTTCTTTATTAGCATACACAGAAATCCCCATAGGCAAAGCCATACACAGTTAAAATTACTGGGCTTCAACTATTTTTTGTGTAACACTGTTAACCCTTGAAATAGAGATTTTAATACAGACAGGCACTGGTTTTGTTGGCTTTGTTACGCAGCTTATGAAATAAATTGAAATTTTAATCTCTCAAATAGCAGCTAGTCAATATAAAATTCAATAGTTATACCACAGTATGACATTCTCCTTCACTTCACATATCAGCCTGGTGAGAAAAGGGTATGTACCCATAACAAAAAATACATACACTGAGTATTCCTTCAATGTCCCTATTCACTTTCACAGTGATATTCAATTTTCTTAACAGGCATAGAAGGATAACTTGAACCATATACTACTGCCCTAAAAATTTCAGAATTTTCAGGGGATGAACATTTATGCAGAACACCTGATGCAAATTCATCTGTGCCAAGGAACAAAGGTCAGACCCAATTTAAATATGCCAAAACAGGGTCCTACCAGCACACTTTACTTCATAGCTGAGCAAGCTTGGGATTTAATACATAAATGATAAAGACAGAGAATCAAAGTCCATGGAATAAGAAAATATAAGGTATATTCAAAATTATAAAGTGTAAGTCTTTTATATGAAACTTTAGCACACCTATCTGAAATCATCATTTTGCAGAGGGTCAGAAGTAGAGCTACAATAGAAATCAAAATTTTTATTCCTAAATAAATAAATAAATAAATAAATACATAAACTGTGAGAGAAAACAGAGCAATATCAAAAACAAATCCTATGATACTGAGGCATTACTAAGTGCTACCACAGCTTTTCTCTTGGATAGGGGAAAAGAATTTAAGCCAAGTGCAATAGGAACAGGTTACCATGAAATATCAGTGTCCCACTGTCTTCTATCACCAAGAGAAATGAATAAAATTTAGAGAGTTAAATAAAATCTTCAAATCCTGCCTAAGAATTCTAGAGATTGAACCATTTTCTGAAGGAAAGATGCAATAGGTTTCTGTTCACAGCCAAGCACTAAAACCAGACAAGCTAATGACCCAGTCCTGTATCACATCTTGTCTTCCAGAAATGAAAACCCACCACCACATTCTTAGGGCCACATCTCAGACAGTCACCAGAGCAGCACCTGAAGAACTGGGTGCTACTCTTTTTATTTTTTATTTTTTTAAGAGTGCAGAAAAGAAAGTCATAGGTCTGTCCAAAAAATTGGGACACAGGAAAAGTGGATATTCTGAAAAATAAAATGTTCATACTGCTGAACAATCATAATTGGCTGAATATAGTATTCCTCCCCTTTTCCTAGAATTGGTGTGAAAGACCCATCAAATGATTATAAAGAATCACAACATGCAAAACTACTTGAGCACAAGTGACTGATTTTGACATCTATAGCTAAGAGTATTGTTTGTCACTTTGATTTTTGTTTCAAAACATAAATAATAGGAGTACAAATTGTAGTCTCTCATAACTATTTATTATAAATATTTTGGCACTAAAAAGAAGTTCAAAGAAGAGATCCTGCTTAGAGAAATAATCTGTTAGAAACAAATTATCTTTTTCTTATACTCAGACTTCAAGCTTTATGTGCTGTTTAATGGGCCTTGGACTTTCCGTACTTCATCAGTTCAATGTGATCTCATTCCAGCTTGAGAATTAGTGGGCAGAAAGTGACAATGTAAATTTAGTCTGCTGATCCCTGATCTTGGCCCATTTGGGGTGAAACTGCAGTTTGTTATGGAAAGCACCATCCTTCCCTGTTTCTGTTGTCTTCACTACTTGTGCATTTGTTTATTTATTTTTATTTACTATCAGCATTAGAAACATCGCATACAAGCATGAATCCTCAAATATATCATCTCCAGGTTGCATCATTTTTGGTATGAGGCAACCCACCAGATAAATTTGTCTATTTCATTTAGGATGTAACCCTCACGGGTTAGGACGTGACCCTCCATGTGAAGGTTATGGGCGAGAAATTCTGAATTGTACCACTAATTAGAAATAACTTTTATTTCTATGGTGCCATAAACAACTGATATAATTTGCATCATTGCTACCTCATCATATTATAAAAGACTTATATAGGTAAGTTGAACTCTAATGATCTGGAAGAATTTGTAGCCTAACAAAAACACAGCTTGCAAAAACAGTGCTACTGCACTAGCCTGAATGGTGGTTTATTCTGCCTTTGACCACATGCTAAAAGAAACCCACAACATCCAGATTTACTATTGGCAAGCTATTTTATGAACCATATTTGGTTATATCTGAAAGTAGGTATGTGAATAATTTGAACGTCTTAAACAGGTATCTCTTCTGTGGATAACAGAATGTTCCTATCCTTGCTTTAATGTCACTGCTACATCCACCTTGATGCAACATTTTGCTAAAATACTCTTTCAGAAATCAATGCCTCGACAGCAAATAATTTACAGGAAAAAAACAAGCTTGGAGTTCATGAGGCTACGTCCTAACTTCTTTATCGTGTATTATTTTCCCATTGTCTTTTTTTTCTCTCTCAAGAGTAAGAAGCACTGGAAAATAGAACCTGAAACACTTTCCCCCTAATCCTGAAGTTTTAATATTAAAAACTACTGCTGTACTCCAATAACATGTCCAAAATAACTTGGGTTGTATCATTTTAACGTTTCATTGAAAACAACAAAATATAAATTGGCTGACCCAAGAAGTGAGTCGTTACACTTAGTAGTACTTCTTACTTCCTTATTTCACCAGTATTAGTGCCTGAAATCAGTCTTGGTTTCATCCAGGATCTATGACATTGACGAATTTGTTTAAACATGCCTGTTTTATTAAAACTGGACAACTACACTTTTTAGCTGACTCCAGTTAATTACCAAGAAGCCTGCAGGCAAAGGTTTAACAAAATTATACATATTCCTATTATCATCACTAAAATATCACCTTCTGCAACAGAAAGTGTTCCACAATAATGTCTGTGGTTAAAGATGGCATTTAAGGTAGGTCTGAACTCTCTTCTTCAGAGGTGCATCCCAGAACTGGCACCCATCGAGAGACTTTTGCCTTGAATTTATAACAATGCATCAAGCAGTTGTAGCTCCATTTCTGAGGAACAAGACTGCTAACTGGGGCCGTGACTCAAGAGATTTCATCATCTGCTTCATTTAAAAATAAATTTTCCTTAACTAGATTCTTGAAAGACACTATGATTGTAAGGCAATATGAACAAAGAGAACAAAGAATACTGATTGATTTTAAGTCATGGTCAGATTTTGGTGCACTGAAAATTTAGGAATGTTTAAAAAAATAGTAATCTCTGAAGTTCTAAAAAGTCTATAATGCAAATGTTGCAATTCAGCGGAATCAGATTGTGAAAATAATGTTGCATGTGAATTAATAATCACTGCTCTCATCTCTGTAAATTGAAACTTCAACTACCTACCCATTCTGTTCCTTATTTTCAAAGCAATAAAAATAAAAAATTAACTGACCAAGATCTAGATGGCTGAAGTGCTACTCCTGATCTCTTCAAAGACTCTGAAGTTGATTTGAAAAGATGCAGCCAGTCTGCAGATCTTTGAACATTTTTTTTTTTTTTTTTTTTTTTAGAATTGATTTTATAAATAGAGTTCTGAGGTTTTCAAATATTGGTAAATATTTCCTTGATGTACCCACATGCCCTGATAAAGGTCACTTCTCTTATGTCATTCAGTCAGAAAGAGAAGTGCTAGGATTCTTTCCTAAACTTGTTTGAGCCATTGTGACAACTGGAAAAATAATAAACAACATATATGTGATATCATCTCTAGATGATATACTCAACTCTATACCTACCACAGTCTAATGAAACAAACAACAACAACTGATATCCAGTGTTTTAAGTCTGGTAACGAAATTAACCATCCAAATATATTTACTAACCCTTCAGCTTTTGTGCGCAATGAATTATACTTAAAGTATTGCTCATTGTTATAATTACTATGGTTTATAAAGTAAAACAATATCAAAGACAGAGATGTTTCATTTTCCCAAACAAAAATTAAGTGGGAGATTCACAAAGAAAAGTCTAAGACCCTCCTCCTGCAAACTTGAGGTTTATTTCCCCTTAGAAACGTCCCCAGCAACTTCTGTTTGTTGACATTCAGTTTCATGACAGCACATTACTGCAGAAAATAAAGTTTGAGAATGAATTTGAAATGAATTTTGCATAAGCCACAGTGCATTTGTCACCCTATCAAATGTGTACTAGAATTAATCTTTATACTGGATAGGCTTCCCCAGTAGCTTCACACCAGAGCAGATCACAGAGGTTTTGAGTTGAGTATGTCATCTAGAGATGATGTCACATATAGGTTGTTTATTATTTTTCCAGTTGTCACAATGGCTCAAACAAGTTTAGGAAAGAATCCTAGCACTTCTCTTTCTGACTGAATGACGTAAGAGAAGTGACCTTTCTCAGGGCATGTGAGTACATCAAGGAAATATTTACCAATCTTTGAAAACCTCAGATCAAATAATTGGATTTATTAACCTTTTATTGATCTTCCTGAGGCATTTGGATGGATTGATTCTGATATGCTACTCAATAGACATATTAGATAGGTTACTTAAACAACAAATTTCAGAGCAGCTGACTGTGACCAGGTCAGTATTTCATAGGAAGTTCTTGCTCACATATACCCATTACTTGCAGGAAGCTTGCCTGCCTTCTGATCTACAGCTGTCTTCTTGTGATATAAAAAACAGACTGCCAACATAGAAAGTTAAAGCACCCCAATTTTGTCTTTTGAATTTAGACTATATTTGTGGCTTAATAATATGCTGCTTTGCACAAATACTTTGAAAGAGCTTCATTATTTTACTGCTATCTAACTATCAAAAGGAAATGTGTCTTCAGAGATGAGTCACTTTTATATTACCACTTTTTGCTTTTAAACTTGCCAACTTCTGACAAAATGGACAGCCTTCTGCAGGATGATTAAGTTTGAACTGTAGAGATGAACAAAAAGAATAAAGGACATTTAGCAACTTTTTAAGAGTCTACATGAGAGACTCTGACAAGGGAACATGTGGCTTACAACACAAATTTTCCCTTACCATGCTAAATACATCTATCATGCTTCCAAAGTGGAGAAAACTGCCATCCCCTGCAGGTCTCATCCTACTGCCCAGTGGCTGGACGTTCCCTATGGACACTGTTAGAAGCATTTATACTCTATAGAAACCAAGGTTATATCCAGCAAAGGACTACATATTTTTTAACCTGGGGGTTTGACCCTTAACTCAGCTCCCACTGGATCCATTAAGAGCCAATATTTAGAACTTGGGAGGCTTGATTTCAGTGTTTCCTTTTAGCTTACTTTTTATTTTTATTTTATTTTATTTTATTTTTTTCCTTTAAAAGATGTGTCAGCCATGGAAAGGAAAGGCAACAGTGTTGTCAGCTGGTTCCTCCAACTCTTTTTTTCATATTTTCAGTACACAAATAATTAGACCAGTTGCAAGACATCAAAAGATATGAGACATTTCTTTTGTTTGCACGAAAGGGTCAACACATACAAGTCCCTTTTCAAGAAAGTGCCCTACCTGCCAGGCTGCAGATGATTCTGGTTACATCTTGGTACTGAGGACCTAATGAACATAAGGACTTCATGAACATTTTGTGACTAATGTTTCAACTCCAGTTTGTTTCTGTGGTTTCAACAGATGACTGGAGAGCATCTCCCACATTATCTTCTGCTAAAATGAAACTGATTCACTGATTCACATGCTCCAAGATTATTTCATGATGTGACTGGAAGCACAATAAATGGAGATTTTTTTTTTTTTTTTTTTTTTTTTTCTGCAAGTCTGTTTTATGTGCATTCCTTCTGACGTCAATGGAGACTACTTGTGACTTAGAAGCCGCTGGGGCCAAGGAGTTGAGATGGGTGTCTGAATTATTGATCAAATAATACTAAAACAAAGGGTAACAAGTATACTCAGAAAAGCTTATTTGCTGGAAACATCTCCCCCAGCAAATTTAAAATAACTTCAGAATTATTAAAAATAAACTGTAAAGAAACTGGATGGTGAATTAATCTGCATATTTTCCAGAGCAATTCAAGATAGAAGCCCAAAGATAAATTTAGATATCTACAGAAAGACATAATAGTAGGTACCTTTTTCTCTTGGCTATGTGAATAATAATAATAACATTAATAGTAATAATAATAATGTGCTTTTGAGTAAAGAAAACAGTCTTCACACAATAAATCTTTCCTAGGACAGAGGACTTATCATTTAAATTATGCAACTAACGAAAGGGAAAAATTTTTATGAAATCTTTGAGAACACATGGCCTTTTTCACAGAATTAGACCCTAAAGCTGACAAAGAGGAAAAATGAAACTGAATTTACTCCTTCTGAGGTACTTATAAGTTCTTCTAGAAAGTCTTCTAAGAATTCAAAGCTTAACTGAAGGTATTACAGCTCCCATCTCTCCCTATCTAGACCCATCTACTTCTGAAGGACTGGAAATTTAGAATTCACAATGCATTGCCTTCAGTAGTAAAGTAACAATTGATCTAGCCCATGCATGCTAGAATCTTCAAAGAAGCCTACGGTAATAAAGTGTTCAAATTTCATTTAAATTCTAACTCCTTAAGGCCTGTTGAAAATGATATCTATAATTTCCAATATCCTGAAATGAAATAAATTAAAATTTTGAAAGACCTTCTATGAACTAGAAACTATTGATTATTTAATGGCCGATTAAAAGTTATTACTAACTGCCTCCAGAACTTCACAGTAGGAACATTAGCACTCACATTTCTATTTTTCATAAACATCAATTCCACCTGACATTGTGTGTTATTCCACATAAAATATATTTGAAAACTAATACTGCGTAGCGGTAGGCTAAGACATAAAAGCTATCAACTGAATGTTACTAACAAAAATTTAGCTAAGCAAGGAAAAAAAAGTGCGCCTTCTATAACAGCCTATATCAGAAAGTAAAACTTCTTCATTATCAGAAAGAAAACAAAGGTGGAGTTTCAGATTTGCATCACTGCTTCCGTTCAAGCAGGAGGTCAAGCAAGAGGCATTCGAGATTCCAGTCATCAGTTTTTCCAGGATGGGTTCTTCTGTTCCCACGTACTACACCCTCCATTACCAGAAGGCATGAAAAGACATGCTTTTCTTGCAGTGAAATGCAAAATTGAATAACACAAAACTATTTCATTAAATTCTTGGCTTTCAGCCAGCTCTAGGGGCCAGGATGTGACCTGCAATCCAGTGAGTAGCTAAAGGTCTAATACCTGAGAAATTAGGTCCACTACACTGACCTGCAGTAGAAGTCCAATGCCAGCTTCTCTCTTGCCCAAGGTAGTAGTCCAGCCCTGATCTTTTATTACAGAGATAGCAAAAGCCAACTTTACTTACACTTCTGAGATGTATTTAGCCAGTTATATTCCCTCTTTTTGAAATGAAAAAAAAATAATATCTGAGGACTGCACTTCTCACTTGTGCAGATTTGTGCACATACAGCTTCATGCAGGAAGAGATTCTGGATGTGCTAACCTCACCGTGGAGTTACACGTGGTTCTTCAGTTGATGCTTTCAGGAGGTGGGAACATCCGCAATGTATGAGGTTCAGAGATTTCTTGGTTTAGGCATTGGAACGGAAGGAAGAGAAACTCTTGTTTGGTTATAATAATAATAATCATCATCATCATCTAATAGCAAAGAAATTCTAGAGAAATTCTAGTATTTCCAATGCAGAAATTCAGAACATCATTACTTGTTTACATGCCAGGTCAATTTTATTTCTGTTCTAAACATGGGGAAAACTGTGTAACTTTCTAGCAGTAAAAAACTGTTAAGAAGTAAATGCAAGATTCCTAACTAACGTGTATCCTGCCTATAACTGCTCTTGTTGCCTTCACCTTTTCTCTGCAGGACACGTTGCTTTTGTCCTGTTAACTAAATAGCTGGTTATTGACTCAAAACCCAGTGAGGAAATTTTCCTTGTCACTTACAGCGAGGTAGATAATACTTGCCATGAGAACAATGAACAGGAAATGCTCGTGTCTAACTACCACTGCAGATGCCTGATATACATTTCGCTTGCATGTTAAATTAAAATAAGTAGTTAATTGTATGTTGTCTGTTTTAAGATGTACGCTTCAGAAATCTCTCTTGAACATGAGAATTGAAACCCTGACGCAAGCAGAAAAATGGAAAAAATCTTAAGGGGCCACATACAAAACATCCAAGCATGAACTGCCGCAAGTTTACAGAGCAAAGTAAACATTTTACAATGTTTGTAATCAACACAGGGAGTCTTTTATCGCTTTGCAGAAATCTATGCCAAGAAAAAAAAATGCATCTCTTTTATTTTTTAATGACGCAGCATGCTGTCAATCTGGGTATAACGCCAAAAAACTCCATACTGATATTCAGGAAAGAGTTGTCTGGAAACCCTTCAACATCTTAGTTAAAACTGCATCTGAATGGCTAAACCAATTAAAAAACAAATCAATTTAAAACTCATTTTATCCAAAACATGCAGTTTTCTAACTAATACGTTCACTACAATTGAGATACTAGCACCATCCCTTAAGCCAAACATTAATTCTGTTCCTGAAATAGCAGACAGAACTTGAACATCTTTCTGGTACTACACAGAGTACAGAGAAAACCAATACCCCAAATCCTTCCCCTTTTGTTGCCTTATTCTCATCATTAAACACAGTGAAACAAATGAAAATACCTTCCTTTCCATCTCGTCCTTACCTGATCAATCCCAAAGTGCTTCCAAAAGAATATATGGTGAGTAGACCTATGGGCATGCAGTGTTCAGCTTTATGATTGCCTGGGTCTGACCTGCAATATATCACAGGTTGGAGACCTCCTGGCCCACCTCACAGCTATCGGCATCCACCTTGGAATTTCTCTTGCTGTGGTTTCTTGGCTATTCATCAAAATCACCCTCTGTCTCTCCCTGGCAGTTTTAAGACCACACCTAGGCTCCACACAGAGCGTCTTTCCCTCGTGCCTAAAAAGGTCAAGACTGGTTTGAAATCTAACCAAAAGGAGATGTACTCTCATGCATCTCACATCCAGATGCTTCAGACATGGGGTGGGAAGGGAGAGCGAGATGCAGGGGGGTTAAAACTGGCTGAAGGCAGGTGAGAGGCAGCCCACATGGCTGGGGCACAAAGCAGTCCGGAGAGGCGGAAGAGAGCTCACTCGTCATCTACCCCTTTCATGCAAAACACAACAAATGACATTTTTACTCCCAGAATTGCTTCCTAGACAGTTTTACAGTGTTCCTTACCATCCCAATGAATGAACAGACACATCCCAGCATCCCCAGCACTCAAATAATATTCCTCTTCTGAAAGGTTGCAGAGCTCAAAATCTGCAATTAAAAAAGGCAGCTATGTTGCCCAACACTAAGCAACACTGTCCTATGCAGCCTCATTCCTTAGACATTAATTATAATGAAAAACAGAGTTAAAGTCCAATTTTTAATTGCTTTGAACAAAGCAATTGGCACATATATATATATGTATATGTATATATGGCATGTATATATATATATACACACACGCACACATCTGCCTTATTAAAAGTAATGTCTCACTTGTCATTTTTAAATGTTATCACACTGTATCATACACATGGTGTGTACATATAGGTACTATTTTCATTTTACACTGTTAATGGTAAGTCTGACAAAAAATTCCCTCCCCTCTGGTGAGCTTCCAGACCTCAGCACAGCATACTCAGTGCAGGTATTGCATTCACCACTTCACACCTCACGCAGGGAAGGGAACAGTGCCTCTTTTCATGGAATGACTGACAGGTCAAAACTGCTCAAAGCCTATCATACACTAACTTGATTAAACTGCTGCCACCTTCCACTCACATCAGACAAACACGTTTGTATAAGGTAAAACGCAGTACACTGGTGGCAAGATGCAGCTCTCTCATGTATCTATATGGTTCTGATAACTAAGCTTCAAAATAAGAAAGTGCAGTAGTAAGAGGTAAGGGGCAAAAGGTTGAAAATTATTCTTTTTCATCTTCCATGAAACTGTGTGAATAGTTAGCCACTTCAGTTCCACTATTCCATCCCTGAAATTGCACAGCAAACAATCCTGAGAAATGCATCAAATAAATAAAACTGTATCAGTTGGCAAAGCAATGAGTCTTTTTTTTTTTTTTTTTTTTTTTTTAATCAAACCATATTAGCTCCTATAAATGGTCTTTTTGTTGTTGTTGTTGTTGTTGTTTCAATTTTTCAGGAAAAAAGTCAGCCACCTACCCACCTACCCATTACGATAGTTATATTACTGAGCTATATTCTGTTTTAGAGATTTGATCAACATATGGTGTATGTTCCTTGCTTTGTATACTTGTTTAACAAAATCATACGCTCCTTTACAAGCTTGATTTTGCTAGTTCATGTACAATACTTTACAGGAATCAAATTATTCCTTTAAGTGGAAATACACATGTATTAAACAGTTTCCCAGCAGAACACCACTGGCAGTAACACTGTACAGTACCTACCCCATGTTTGCTATGTTGATCTACCTAACTATTGAGTTTAAGAAATCTGTTTTGGTGGTTTTTTTTTTTTGTTTTTTTTTTGTTTTGTTTTTTTTTGTTGGTCTGTTCAATTTATGCATAAACCCTTAGCAGTGTGTACAGCATTCATTCCTCCTCCTGCTGCAGATGCCATTTTAGACACATTCACGTAAACCCAGACAGCAAATGACTTCACGCTGTCTTATCCTCCCAGTAGTTATGATCTGGCCCTGAACATTAACATGGAGCAATACGAAGTTTCCTGTTACACTTTTTATTGCTTTTGAATCCAGCCTGAAACTTCACCTTAACCTTCTAAGTACTGCATTAATCACATCCTCATTTTTTTGCATTGACATAAGGGTAGCATAAACGTAAAGAAAATAATGATTCAATATTTTAGAAAATCTGAAACAATACGATCTTTTGTCCTCTGCATTCACCCTTTTACAATTACACTTATATTAGCTCTAATCAAAACAAATCACTACTCAATTACAGTGCTTTCAAATCAATGAGGGAAAAAAAACATCTCGAGGCACACAAAAATATTTTGGTCTAAGTTTAAGTTTCAAATGGAAACACAGAATTGGACTATTCTTTCATTTATGGTGAAGCTCTCAGACACTGCTTCAAAATGTGTTTTCTGTTTTCTCATTAACTTCTAAAGCATCTTAAAATCACTTGGGAAAAAGAAAGATAATAAATACAGTTTTCTATTCAGGAATTGAGGAAAAACTGTTCTACTGTGCAGTTCACTCCTTCATGCTTTTATTCCTTTTTCCTGTAAGGTTTTCTATCTTTTCAGGGGAAAAAAAAATAAATTACCCTGTTCTAGAAGTTCTGAAACTAGAACAAAACTGTATCTCTATTATAAAAATCTTACAGAAATGTTCAGCAGGTATGAAATGCTACAAAAATAACATATTTCCTGTTAAACAACAAAGAACTTAAGGTAATTTCCATTAACGTTATAAAGAACTTCTTTTGGATTCTTTCCTACTACATCCTTAAAAAAAAAATAAATCCTATGGGACGGAAGAAGTCATTCAGGATATTAATAATATTTAATTTTGTAATTACAAAGACATTTCAGTTGACCTCAAAGTACAACATTAAGTTACAGATTGGAATGAAAAAACACAGTGTGTTTCCCACTGAAGTTAAATGCAATCTTTCTATTAAATAAAAATGGAACTATAAATGGCACACAAATATAATTATTTATGAAACAAAAATAATTATTAAACTTTATTCTACAAATTTAGATGCTTTTATATTTTAACATTAAATAAAATTAGTTTAGAACAGATTATCTTTTAGTGGGTTTCCTTCATTTTAACAGAATGAAGATGCTTATCAAAGCCCTTGATTACTACTTCAGTTCATTCTGTCAATTGAACCATTGTTTTTTACTTAGGTTAAATAAATGTTTTATTCACCTGTTTTTGTTGTTGTTGTTGTTGTTTGTTTGTTTTTTAATTTTGTGTGTGTGTGTGTGTTCTGTTTTGTTTCTTTTTTTAAAAAAAAAAAAAAAAACATTCAAGGAATTTTAGAGACGTTATCACTGTTATTAGAACACACCTATCTAATGCAGCCCTTTGGAAAAAGAATGTAAAAATAATTGAAAAGATTCCATAGACTATTTCAAATCTCTCTCTCAAATTTTACAAAAGATCTGTAGAGCTAGAAAAGATTCATCCCCCTCCCTCAGAGAATAAATGAATTTTAGGGATTGTAACCTGTGATAAACTTTAATCTAAAGGCTTCTATTAATCTTGATAAAGTAAATTAGTGAGTAACCCAGTTTACATATAACAAAATATATTCCAAATGCAAATGGTTTAGGACATGGATACTAGAAAGTCATTAATAGCAGCACCCAGTAATTTCCTAGAACTGCATCCACACTGGTGCCTTGGTACCCGAGCCTTAACTTTACTTCTGTTTCACAGTGGGATTACTCCAGGAGTGAAGTTACTCTCCGTGTTAGCATCTGTTAAATGAGATCCATAATTACAGCTGGTAGTTGGAAGACTGAAGCAAAAATGAATTAGCATTTCAAACATTTCAGTATATATACTATTCCCATGTCACCAATTACAGTCTCATCTGTACAAATTCATACTAAAAACACTCATATTTTATTATTTTTCCCTTTCACTGAAGTTCTCTAAATACTTTGCTCACATTAAAAAACTTAATTAAAAAGGCTGTTTCTTCAGCACCAACCACCGTATCAAACAGTCATTGCTGATATCAGAAGCAACAATGCAGTAAAATAATGCAAACTCCTTTCTAATGCTGGACTGAATTAATTTCAACAGCAGCATAGTTTTCATTATTTTTCAGTTCTTGACCATGTAGCCATTATTATTATTATGTTTGTTTTTCAGATAAAAGGAATAATATGAATATTATTCATATTGCCTTCCAAACAGGAAGGCAAGTTATCTTCGAAGATGAGCTTTTTCTATCAATGTGAGCATATACTAGGGTTTTTTCCTCTTGCTTTTCCCCCCCTTCTTTCTTATTCTCATACTTCTGTGGTAATACTACTTCATTTCAAGGTTTGGAAAACTCAAGATAACATCCTCAAATACTGCATATGTTGTTAGAAAAGAAAGCTGGAGCAGCCCCAGCTTATGTTTATAGAAGAAAATTTATCTTGAAGGCAAAACCAGTTCAAAAGTATATTCTGTTTCTGAAGAACAAATCTCTCCCTACGAGAGTACTTCTGTGTTCCCAGGGAGCCTGAGGAAAAGATAACTGTTCAAGCCAAGATAGCCTAGCTAATCACTTTGTTTTATTAAAATGAAAAATCATACTATGTACCTTGTTATATTGATGTGTTAATTTCCAGACACACTGTAACATTACAGTAAATGCAAAAAGTTTTAGAACAGCTTAGATATCTTACAAATTGCCATAGAACAAGTTTTACTTATGGGAAAGTAAAGAAAAAGCTCTGAACTGAAAAGCCAAACAACAGTAAGAAAGGATAATTTTATCTGTTTTAAGAACATCTCGGGACCATCTAATTTACTGCTTCTCTATACAACATTAAAGCCAGATAAATTGTGTCAGGCTATCTGGAATGAGTAATTCAAGAAAAATAGAATGAATAGAATTAAAACTCTAAAATCAGAATAAAAATAGATACATGTAAATGAAAATCATATAGCACCTTAATCTTCAAACTCTCTTGTTAAATGTGAACTAAAATGATTAATTTCATTAAAACCAATTGCTTTAAATTCTGCACAAAGGTAAATAATTTATAAACACACCCTTCAAAAGCAGGCAGTTCAGTGAAGTTTCAGAGACTGAGAAGTTTGAGAAAAACATTACTGTCACAAATGACGAAACAACAAGCAGAATACTTTCATCCATGTCACATTTCAAAGCTTTATTTTACATTACTAATTTAAAATGTAATGATGCATATGAAACAGATGTTTGCTGATTCTACAAGTGCTTGCTCTCAGGAGTGCCACCAGCTTGAAAACATTTCATCAGATAAACAGGACTAGCTGCAGTATAGTTATTTGGAGACTAACACCACCCTGTCTCCCCCGCGCCCCCCCCCCCGCTTCTGATGTTTCTGAAATACGTTAAAGCAGCAGCAGAACCTCAACTGCCCATGACACTTCTGTTATGACACAGTAGGCTTATTGTACAGCATTGTACTTAAAAGCCTACGTCATTGTAAATCCCTGTTGTAACTTCTCATGGAAAAATATTTTGAAGTATTCCTTGAATCTTGTGAACTGTAATAAAAGCCCAGATATTGGAGCTCAGTCACTGATATCAATTATGTGTTTTGGTGCCAGAAATCTGTGCAATAACATCAGCTTATTGTACTTTCTTATGTGGCTGAACATTTGCCATGTGAACAAATTTAATCTCAACTGCTTTCCTCACAACTTGGACAAATTGTTTTCTTTGTTATAAAATCACGAGCTTTTATGTAAGATTTTGTAGGTAACTGGTGACCTAGCTCTTTGGTCCGAATACTCATAAAAGGAAGCATTTGCACAGTTCAAATATCAAATAAAATCAGTTTGTATTATGGACGTGTACATGAAATCATCAACTAATCAGTGGTCGAGTACATCTGAAATACTGTTTCTACAAATATTTCAGGGGAACTGGCAAAAACGCTATAAAAAGTTACTCAGACTGCAGTGTTTTCTCCCTCTGTTCATAGCTTAAAACATGAAGTTGTCGAACGTGTAGCTTATCAATCGGAGCATTTAAAACTAAGCATACAAACTAAGCAGTCACCAGACAGGCAAAGCAGTAAAACCTCACAGCTTATTCCCTTGATGACACATACCATACCACTCAGCGAGAGAAGGAATACTTTTATTTAACAACCCGGTATTCCTTCAAAGGAGACAAACGCCGACTCAGAAGCAACACAAAAGGAAGACGGACAAGATGACCATTCCTTTCCTCATGGAATGAAAACCCAAACAAAATCAGGCCCCCAAACCATTATCGTGAGAAACAGAAAAGATCTTCTGGAAACACAAAGTCAACACGGGGACAAGCAGGTGTTTGCATTCTCTGCACTTCAACTCATGGATTTCATTGTGTGCTTCACAGAAAGAAAAACAGTTTCATTTGTAGATCTTACAGGGAAACAAAGAATTTCAACAAGCGGTCCCGATAAACATCTTACACCGTTAAACATCTTCACCAGAAGAGAGAGAAAAATCTCCCCCCGTTGTAAGCAACCATGGACATCTTTTGTTCCCTGATAAATATTTGTCTTTGTCTTTTGTGATAAGGTCTGCTGCTTTCGCCTCACACAAAAAGAGCCTGCTTGTTTCTGTATAGAAAACATTTAATTAAGATCATTTCCGATTTTCCAGCCCCCCGTGCGCTGAGGAAAAAAGGCGAGCGACAGGGGAGAAAAACCGGCACCCGCTGGCTGCGGGGAGGGCGGAACAAATGTCCAGCGGCCGCCAGCCAGGCAAACACGGGGCCCCGATGGAGGGGCTGGGGGGGACCGTGACGGGTCTGGCCCAGGTGGGGCCCAGAGGAGTGCGATAAGGGCAGGGCAGGGCAGGCAGGGCGGGCAGCAGGCTGCGGTAAGTCATGGGTAGGCCATGGCTAGGTCGCCGGAGCGGCAGCCACGGCGTGGGCTGGCTGGCCAGGGGATATACAAGGGAGAAAACTTTTTTTTTTTTTTTTTTTTTTTTTGATGGGATTAGGCCAACCTCCTCTTCAAGCTACTTGCTACTTTTCTTTAATCCTTTTAAAAATGATGTACCACGTGGGTTTTGCCTTTGTCAATATTTAAACTTCACGAACTTTAAGCAAAGTTCTCAGACTAAAAGAACAACTTTAATGATCTTTAAACTGTACCATCTACAACAAACCAGGCCAGACTTTCCAGATTCTTGGCAACATTAGTTCTCTGAGGACTTCACCTATTCTATACATGGAGTTATAATTCACAAAACAGTTCTCACCACTGTAAAAGGTTAAAATACTGGAGAAAAAAAAAAAAATCTAGGAAACAAAATCATTATACTGCATTTATACACATACAAGGCACACAGCTACCAAAGCGCTTAGTTCCCACACATAAATTCCTTTACTGGAACTAATGCTCTTTATTTTGATGATTGCCTTTGGGACCCAATCATGAAATATTCTTGCATGCTGGGTACCTGTAGCAACATTATTAAATGTGGATTCATTTGCAAGCTTAAAACATTCAGTCACTTCTCTGTATACCTCCCTTTGGGGACAACACATTACCCATCAACTCCAAACTTCTTACTTCCCTCTGTATGAAACTTTGCTAAGAAATGTCAGCAAAAAATCTAGTCATGAATATTGAGAATTAGAATTCATAACCAAAAACAAAACAAAACAAAACATGATATGACTAGGAACAAACACAGCAAATACGCTGCACTAGAACATGAGCACCAAGCTGGGGTAGAGGATCATTCCTGCAATCCAGTTGTGAAGCACAGAAGATGAGCTCATACTCTGGACATGTCACAATCCTCGGCGATTTTCATTTGGTTAAATATTTAGAAAGCACAAAGTCATATTTTTTCCCTTTGAACCTTAGCAAAATAAATTATGTTTCTTTAAGAGTTGTGCCAGCAATTAAAATAAAACTTTTTCCCCCCTCAAGGAATGCCCAAGTTTGTATTTCACAAATGAATTTCAAGATTTCTGCCTTGTGTGACACTAAAGACAACATCATAAACAGAAAAAAAAAAAAAAAAAAGTTAATGTAAATAAATCAGTCATTCTATCTTCTCCAGCCAACTGTCTCCCTATAAATACACACACAAAATATCAGAATTTGCTAAAAACGATTATTATTCCAAGTAAAAAATGAGTGAAAAGTGTTAACAGTATCATCTTACCTGCCTTTTAGGCAAAAGTGTAAGAAAACACAACACTCAAGAAAGACTGCAAGCTGACAAAGTCTGGATAAAGCACAGCAACTGACCCAGTCAAACTGAATCAGACCCACTTTTTCTTAAAATGCAACAGATTACTCCACTTCAGATAGACACATCAAAAATATGATTTTAGCTCAACTTGAAATTACACTACCTGCCATATACTTCTCAATGCTCTTAGCAGGTTTGTTCATCAAAGCATTCTTTCAAACAAGGAATACTTTTACAATCCTGTAAACGTTGTGCTAATAGTTTTGAACTGAAAAAGGTAAGTGCACTTTTTTTAAGCTCCAGTGTACAATGCCATTTTGTAAACTCACTAGTAGCAGAAAACCAAGAGGATCATTTTAAATCTCCACTAGGAGTTAAAAGTTTTAAATTTGATTCCCTGCTAGAAGTCTTGATCTTCCTTAAACTTAAGTACAAAAATAAAGTTTGTTTTTCTAGGACCACCAAAAGTTTCAGAGAACCATATCAAGGTGACCCTATATATATATATTTTTATTGATATGTATAAAATCAGTACCTAAAAGACAGTAGTTTTAGAGTAACGTAATACAAAATCTCTGGTAGGTCTGTAAGCAGTTGGACACAACAAAGGATACATTTACATTTTTATAGGGGAGGGAATTCTGTAACAAATGGTAATGACAGTACCACAAACAGGATACTGTTTTTTCAGTTTGTGTGAATTCGGCAACAAAGAAAGTCATAAACAAGACCAAAGAGTGTAATGGGATTAATCCAAGATTATCTTAATTGATCCTCTCCATAAATACAGTGAAACTACATTTGCTTAAGAGCATTCAAGAGGATAATGAGTAAGCAAGAATTGCCTAACTTTAACGTCAGCATAGGGCTGATAATATCAAACAACCATGCAGAATATTGGACACGAATTAAACTAAGATAAAGATTAAAAACTTCTGTCACTTACAGAAGGACCACCAAGAGACCTACCTATGTTTCGACTTTTGTTTATAAAGCAGGGCAGATAAAGATAGCTGTAAACCGAGACTGCTTCTGTAGTCTGGGGACACATCTCTTACTATGCACTTACATTCTAGAGAAGTGAGATAAAGCCCTTTTCAAAGGTGATCTGGGTTATATTTTCACCTACAAAATCTGCACCTAGAACACAGATGTTTTTATTTACCAAAGAAACATGGTAGGTCTGTTTGTAAGCAGTTCAAATACATCTAAGAAAGAAGTGCACTTAGTACCTACTCCAATATCTGGCCAATATTTACATAACACTTGACTAAAAAATATTAACTGTTAATAATGAAGGAAAACGAGATGCTTTACTTAAGGAGGCATGGATCACAAGTTAATCTTATCGTTATCAACTCAAAAGAACAGAGAAAGAAACAAAGGCAAATACATAACAAACAAAATATGGATATCACTGGCAGGTCAGCAATGTTCCTTACAGAACACGAAAATATATATATATAAAGTTTTATAATAATATATATATATATATATATATATATAATAAAAATATATATAAAGTTTTTCCTAGCAAATAGGTTTAATTTCTAGATCACAACTACTACTGTTATTTTTGTTGTGTTACATATTTATGTTATTTGGGTTTCGGGGTTTAACTTAAGTCATTGGCTCGAGTCATATATTCCCCCATAGATACTGTTCACATCTCAGATTCCTGACAGTCCAAGATTATATTTTGTGAATGAACATACACACTGAGAAACTATCTAAGTGTGTAGGGATGGGGTTAGAAAGGCCAAAGACCAGCCAGAGTTTAATATGGCAAGGGACGTGAAGGGCAAGAAGAAGGGCTTCTACAGGTATTTCAACAGGAAAAGAAAGACGGGGAAACATGGGCCTGCTGCTGAAATGAAGCAGAGGACCTGGTGATGGAGGACATGGCAAGAAGAAGGATCTAGAGAACTACAGGGCAGTCAGCCTCACCTCAGTGTCTGGGAGAGTGAGAGGACAAACCCTCCTGAAAAAAATATTTCCAAACATGTTGAAGTAGTCAGCATAGGACTCCAACAGGAAAATTGTTCCTGACCAACCTGAGAGCCTTCTACAAGGAAATGGCTGATTCAGTGGACGTGGGAAGAACAGCGAATGTTTATCTTGACTTCAGCAAGAGATTTTACATGGTATTGTGTAAAATTCATAAACAATATAATTAAATATGGACAAGGTAATTGCACAGAGAGGTGGACTCAAAACTGGCTGAACTGACAGGCTCAGAGGTTTGTGATCAGCAGCATGAAGCCCAACTGGGGGCCCACTCCTCTGGTCTACTTCTGATGTCGACACCAATGACAGTACTTTTTATCATCTTCATCAGTGACAAATGATAGGACAGACTGAACACATCAGCAAGTTTGCTGATGATGCAAAACTTAGAGGAGTGGCTAATACACCAGTGGAAATGGGCCAAAAAGAACCTCAAAGTTCAACAAAGGAAAGTGCAAAGTCCTGCATCTGAGGAGGAATAACCCCAGGCACCAATCAGTGCTGTGGGCTGACCAGCTGGAAAACACCTGTACAGAAAAGGACCTTGGGTCCTGGTGGACACCAGGTTGACAATGAGCCAGCAACATGCCCTGGCACCAAAGGCAAATGACATCCTGGGCTTCATTAGGATGAGCATTGCCAGCAGGTTGAGGGTGGTGATCCTTCTCCTCTGCACAGGGCTGGTGAGATACACTTGGATTGCCAAGTCCCGTGTTGGGCTGCCTAGTACAAGAGAGTCAACAAATTACTGGAGTGAGTCCAGAGAAAGACTGAAACAGTGATTAAGGTACTGGAGCATCACATTTTCTAGTGTGAGGGTGGTTGAACATTTGAACATTGGAAAAGGCCACCCACAAAGAATGTAGAGCTTTCATCCTTCAAGATACTCAAAACCCAGCTGGACATAGCCCTGAGCAACCTGCTCTGGCTGACTGTGCTCTGAGCAGGCAGTCGCACCAGGTGTGCACCAGAGGTGATTTCAGCCTCAGCAGGTCAGTGGCTCTGTATGCTAGGCACTATGATAAACTTCATGACAGAACACAAGAAAGTTTTACTGTTCATTGTTCTCATTTAATTTTTATTAAGTTATCAAGGCTGGTGAAAAAATAAAAATAAAAAAATAAATAAAATAAATAAAATTTAAAAAACGAAACAAACAAACAAACAAACAAACAAAAAAATAATTTGGAGTTAGACAAGTGGATATAGAGCTACAAGACAAAACTGTGAAGTGAAGACAGACTTGTCTCGGCTTGGAAGATGAAGCTTGTCTTTGCACTGTACTTCTAATTTTTGTTCTGAGTAAGCATGCCAACCCTGGCAGGTACTGAGAAGACCATACTGGCCACCATCACTAACAGTAGAACCTGGGTGGCAAGGGGATGTTCTGGACCAACATTCAAAATCAGATCAGCTGTTAAAGTGTTATGGCTCCACTCATATGTATAACGCCAAGGCAAGAAAATGGCTCCACTCATACGTATAATGCCAAGGCAAGAAAAGCCTCCAAGAAAAGTCTCCCCCAGCTACCTTCAGCCTTGGCAGGTATCAGCAGAGCTTCCCCTCTCCCATAGGCATGCTAGTAAGCCTGCACAACACTGTGGTGAGTGGATGTACCAGCCGCAGTGCCTCCTTTGCCCCTTATCCCATTCCACAGAACAGATGTGTCCTGCAACCCTAACTTAGACCTCAGGTTGGCATCTCCCTCTGGCTTGGACCTTGCCCCCTCAGACCAGACACCTGGCATGACTGTCTCCTCATCTGGTTCCAGTTAGGTGCTGGTTTGCTCCCACGGCAACTGATGGCAGAGTAATCAGTGACCAGAACCGACTCCCTCAGAGCACTCTGCTATTTGCTCAGGTAGGGAGGAAAAAAAAAAAAAAAAAAAGGAACAAACAGGTCTGAATACATCAATTCATATTCTTTCCTATCTTTCCCTGAAATTCATCATTCCTTGGAAGCTAAATAAGAGCAATTTCTCTTTGCAGTCCTCTCCCAGACCCCTTATCTGTTCCTGCCCCTTTCCCTAGACAAATATTGGCAATGAATGCTCCTACACACGAGACACGGTTTATAACTGTTTACTGATCTATTGTGTTCCACAGATGCCAGCTAGACAGAAGGAATTTATCACTTCACATTGGATTCTAGATACCATATGAACCGCTACTTTGGTGCTAACACCATAAACTTTCTCCAGCAAATTCAAAGGCTAAAACCACATAAAAATAATAAAATATGTAATTATATATAACTTTTTTTTTTTTTTTTTTTTTTTGTAGAAATGACCCTAAAAGGAAATTAAACTACAGACTCCCAAAGTAGTTTTCATTCAACACTCTTAGTGGCATAAATAGAACCTGCACTTCTTGGCATTATGCTTGATGACATACAAATGTATTAGAAAATATTTCCCTGCCCTGAAGACTTCATATATTTTTAGATACCCAAGAAACCTCTAAATTAGTGGTTTAATACACTGGCTAGTGTTTCAGAGAGTTCCTATGAGCTATAGCAGTTAAGTTAATTTTCTTCAGGGCATGAGTTTTAGGTTACATTTTTGTTTCAAGAGAAATACATTCCAAATGTCATCCAAGTGCTTTCCCCTGTCTCGCAATCCCTCGCAGGCATCATCCTGCACATCTTTTACTAGGGAGTTAAGATGGGCATCTTCATTCTTTCCTACTGGGCTTTTCCTACAAAAGATTAATTTCCAGCCTTCCTTGTTTGCTTTCTGCTGGGCTTGTATTCCCAGGCTACTTCTCTAGGAAATTGCTTGTTTCAGACTATCTTTAATATCTCAGAATCCTGCTTTGAAAGGGCTAGTTTATCCTGAAACAGGATCCAAAGATAAATTGGGTAGCTAGAGGCTTCATACACAAGCAACCAAAGGAGAAGATTTTTATTCTTAAAAATGAATTGAAAGCATCCACTGTTTAAGTATGTTTAATAATATTTTGGGACACTTTGTGAAGTTTTCTCTTTTGATTCATAGCATTCTAAACCTCTAAATGCTCCCTTACACATACTGCAAATATATGCAGTAACAGATGTGAATAAATCAACTCTAGTCATTCACACAACAAATTTTGCCATTGCCTGTCTTTGCTATTCTTTCTATTCCAGCTTTTGCTCATCCTTTCATTTAGGCATAAGTTCAACAAATGACTGAACGTAAGCAAATCAGTTTGTAGGTTGAGGGCTTTCTGTTCTGAACTTTGTTCATTCAGATTTCCTTGCCTGGAGGGGATGCTGGACAGATTGCAGAGCCATTGTCAGAATTCACCATTAGTATGTTCAGGAAAAAAAAAATGTGGCTATGAAAAACTCCAGTGGCTCCGAAGTCTTCAGAAACCTGCTGAAACCTAAGACAGACCAACTAAGACCTTGCTAGATCTACTGAAACGTGAAACAAACAAAAAATCTAGAGCAAATTTATGAAACACTGAAGCGGAGCCTCTTGGGATCTGCTACTTTTCCTTCAGTGAATTCCAAATGGTCTTCAGACAGAGAGAAATGGTCAGTACTCCTCATGGATGTCATCACTTTCCTGTTGATCAGACTCCAGTATTTTGAAGCTGTACTAATTTATTTCAATGTTGTAATTAATTCTCACCCCCCAAAATAAAATCGTATGCTCAGCATATGCTGAGCATTAATTGTGCTATAAACGGCCATAATTAATGCTATAGAAAACCATCTGACTTGGGGTTCAGAATAACTAGAATAAATATCAATTTCTCTAAGCGCAATCTTAATGTGATGCATTCTTCTACTTATCCAGTTCTTTGCTACACCTCCATTTCTGTGCCCCCTGTTCTTGTAAAAACCCCTCAAAGAATTCCAACCTAATGAACATCCTTCTCTATCTGGTTTGCATTCAAGTCAGGTCCAGAAGCGCAGCCACTGAGATCCCGGGAAAGATAGTCATTCTGCTTTTGGTTCTGGGCTTCCATACTGAAATTCAAATTTGCCTGCAGCAGCTCTTGATTGAAGCAGCAAATAATATTCTGCTCAGTCCTATAGCGGCATTTATTCAGTGCAGAAAGAATGCAAACTCTCCAGCTGTGAAGGTCTAGAGCTCTCCACTGAGCATGCAAAAAAAGTGAAGTGAAAGCTTGCAACCTGGCCAAATTTGAGAACATTTTTCTAGTGCCATAAAAGGCATCTTCCTTTCTGCCCTGATACATTAAAAGAAGGGCAGAAGACACTTCCTAGAAGAGCTTGCCTGAATGTTAATGGCAAGAAGGTTTTTCCTATGAATTTCTGAATGCTTTTTTGGCAGAAAGAGAAAGCAAAAAGTGAAGCAGATGGATAACTAATTTAAATGATTATGGTTTGCCATAAATTGATTGAAAGCAGGGTCTTAGAGTGGAAAATGCTAGGTAACATTCATAAACAACACTTGCTAGCCTGCACACAAAACCACTGCAAACCTGGATGATACAGAACAGGAATTATAAGCAACCATATACTGAATATTTTTGAAACATTAAGTATGTTAAAAAATAGAAAACTATGCAAGAGAAGGCCTGTGTAAAAAGTCCAAGGAATACCAGTGAGGTCAACAGGAACTGAAGAATCTCTGCTGCTTTTAGTAGCCAGAAAAAAGCAATAAGCAGTGGAAGTGTTTAAAAACTGTATGATTTTATACGACTTTTAAACTAAGACTTTCTTTCAGGTGTATATTGACCTAAAGCATGAAATTTTCAAGCAAAGACACTAGAATTCCACTTACTCCATCCAAGTCATCAGCTTCATACTAATTGAGCAGTAACAGCACAGTAATACAGCCACCTCTTAGCATTCATGCTGTAGGCCTAGTGTTTAAATGTTGACTTGTTTCTTCCAGATACGCAGTGTAAAATCCCTACAGACGTAGAAAAGGAAGGCAATAAAAGGTAGTTAGAAAGCATGTGTTTTACTAAGTTTGACTGGAGGTCTGTTAATTTTGTATGATTTCTGTTTTGCGATCTAGACAAACACGTCAGTTGGAGGCCAACTTAGATGGTACTGGGACTGAGGCCGCCTGAATTTTCAATACAGTTGTGCCCCCAAGAGCTAACAGACTGACATTAAATCATTAAGTCACACACTAGATGTGGTGTTCATAGTCCTTCAAGTCCTTGGGCTGAGCTCACCTGACCATGATGTTTAAGAATGAGGCACTTCTACATTACTTCAATACCTCTCTTTTTTGAGAAGAGGCTGATAATACCCTTTTGCATTTGTTTATTCATTTCCTTCTTAAAGCCCAGATAGTTATAAGGATGCTAGGGCAAAATCCATTTGAATATTAAAATACCCCATATCTACTTTGTCAATTAACACACAAACTCCTCATATTTCTTTTTGAAAATTTACATGTCAAAGTAGATGAGATACACTAAAATAAAATCAAAAAGTTATTATAAGTCAGAAAAAAAGCAATGTCCTCCTTAGTGCAAAAAAAAAAAAAAAAAGTTTTAAAAGTCCATGTTGCTTAACATCTTGCTTAATTTAATATCAAAAAAATTCCCTAACGTTCCTTTGCAATAAGGAGAATAGTATGTGTACATTCTCACTTGAAATAGTGATTAAGGTTGTCGCCATTTCAGATTCTGATTATGAAATCTTTTCAGTTACAAGATAAATAAATTGGCCTACAAACTTTCTATAATATATCAGAAAATCTCCTTTAAACACAGTGTAGCCTTGCAGGATGCAGAGAAATCAGACTCAAAAAAAATAGAATTTATAGTATAACCATTTTTCCTTAAGTACCTTCAAAAACAAGACACTTTGTTTGGGGACACACTTAGCAGGAAAGCTGTCACTAGGAGTATAAAAAGGCCAAAGAGGAAGAAAAAACAAAAGTGAGAAAAATATTTATAATTCTGATGGAAAATGTTCTACAAACTGAGGGTTTCTATTCAATTTATAAGCTTGGAGTATATTTCAAATAACAAATAAGAGATTTTAAACAATAATCTGGACTGTTTTAATATTGCTAGAAACATAAAAGATTATTAAAGCAATATTTGTAACACTTAATATTTCAAAATAGTTTAAGTATTTCTTAAATCAGCATTTTAGTTCTGATATTCACCAGATGTTATTCCCCCTAAATAAGAAGCTATGTATAACCTATAACTTAAGCCAAAGGCACAGAGGGAGAATTAATCTGACGTATCATGTCCAATGTAGCTACAGTATTTCTTACAGATAGCATTTAGTTATAAGCGAAAAGAAGACACACATACATGCACAGACATGCCACAGTACCTAGGAGATCATCACAGCATGATCTCCATTTACGTGATATTCTCTTTTAGAGGGCTAACACCACATAAAATGGGAGATTGCAGGGTGGAAATATCAGCAAAGATCAACCATTGTAAATCTTTCTGCAAGCACTGGAATGGACACAGCTAATTAAACCGGTTCATATAAGGAACAGGCAAGTCCATAAACACAGCAGAAAGACAAGTAGTTCAAGTAGTTAATTTGCATAACAAAAAGCAAGTCCATAAAGTTGTTTCCAATTCAACACTGCCCTTAAGAAACGTGGTCTCCTTAAAAGGGAGCACGAAGTGGCAGTAAGGGTCATCAGCTCAGCATTAGAGAGTACATGGCACGAATCAACTGTCTGTTGCCAAAGAAAAGCAGGCTAAAACCTTGTGGAAGGGACACAGGAGGTCCTTTTGTCTTTGCTCAGGTCTCTCTCCACCAAGTCCTGCTGTCTACCACTACTGAACATACCAGAATGAAATCAAGACCCACTGCTAGCAACCCACAGCAAAGCTCCCAAAGCCACACGTCTCTCACCTTTGTGCTATTCCTTTTGAGAGCTCAAAATGTATTCAGGGCTTTTTGGTTTACTTATTCAGTTGAATGGAATGGTGTATCTCCTCCACATTTTACTTAAGTATTCACATCGCAAAGACTTTTTCCTCCATCTTAAAAGTGAAGTGAAACATAATTATTTTTCAAGTTGATTTCAGTACTGGAACTAGCAAAACTCTTCTCACTGGTCCTTGTCACAGGGTTTGTGTTTCTTCAAAGACAGCTTTGTTAATATTGTTGAAATAAGAACCATCAGAGTGATTTTCTGAGCAGGTAAAAGTTTAAAACAGTTTCATGAGAGTTTGATGGTACTTGCTGAGAGAAGAGGTGGAAGGACTACAGATCAAGGAAACAAATGGCTGTGCCAAATGACCTGCAGAGTATTCTACTGAAGGCACAAACATCAACTAGATTTAAATATGATATAAAACTGTAAGGTTTGGGTAGAACTGGATTTTGTCAGGATGTTCTCACACATCTGCATTTTGAGCCTGGAGAACACAAAAAAGGAAGATGGGTTGAGGTGTAGTCAGATGTGCCATACGTACAGCTTTTAGCTTCATTTTGGTTCATATACCTTGCTTACAACACAATATAACACTGAATTCAGTCTCACTTTCACCAAAAAAAGGCTTCCAAAAAAAAAGCTGCATTAGTTTTCCCCTGTCAACAGCTAAGCCAGCTGTGAATGCTGTCCAATATATTTACAAGGCAGAGGAAGGAGGAGAAACACTGAGAAAGGAAAAATAACTCCCTTGTGCTCCGAGTGGAAATTTCACTACCGTCTTGGGCATCTGTGTTTCATGAGCACCAGTTTGGGCTGTATAAGCAATCCCTGCAGCCAGCCAGGCCGCCCTGCCCTGTCAGCGGCAGAGGAACGGATAGAGCAGAAAAAGGTCTTCTACAGGATTTTGAGTGACAAGTTCATCTACAGTTTTTAAAAAATATACAACTGTCAAAAAAGAAACCTAAGGAAATGTCCTTGTTCATAAATGCACACTGCAGTGAATGAGAGACAAAAAATGTTGCCAGTGGCAAATGGAGGTATACAAATAACACCTAACTACAGAAAGTCCCAGCGAGCTATGAAATGTTATATATAATAATAATATTTTTTTAAAAAAAGAGAGAAAAATAAAAACTAATTTTCCTGACATCTAAATCACATTTTCAGATATCCTACCTGCGACTTTTGAAAGCATAATCCAAAAGATTCAAGAAAGTTGCAAAAAGTCTACTAAAATTCTAGTCAGACACAGGTCACAAGTCTTTTTTTAATCATTATTATTATTATTAATACCTAAAACCAAGAAGAAAAAAAAATGGTGGTAAAAGGATGCATACTGTATTTCTATAGCTGTTTATTAACTTAACATTCTGAGGGACGGGTCTGCTTGCAGAATGAACAAATGCATATAATAGAGACTTGCTTTGCCATTAAAAAATACAAGTCTTTTAAACAGAGAAGGCAGCTCCCACATTGATTCAACCGATCTACTGAAATGAGAAATCAATTTCAGTAAACTTAAAACTTGTAGATCATATCTGTAGATCATGCTCAAAACCAATTGAAGATAGGATAAAGTAGCTGGTAAGTTGTCTGTACCTAAAAGCTTGGCCATAGAGAGAGAGGTCTTTTGTACCGCCGATCTCTGGATATGTATGAAGTAAAACATGTTTGTTTTCTGACTAAACTGTTTTCAAAATATTTTGCTGAAGGTAACATAACAAACACAGAACATGATATGGACCTCGTAGACATTGCCCTGGGGCTTTTTTATTCCACAGCCATCTAATATAGGGACTCCAAACTCTGAAGCACCTGGAACTGGCTGCCATCAGAGAAAACATATTGAGCAGATGGCCTGCAACTTGTCTCAGCCTGCAATCTCCATAGCCCTAAAACATTAATTTCAGTAAAATATGTAGTGAAACCTCGTCAAAATGTGTGATATCTGTAAAGAAAGCTCTCATTTTAAAAACCTCCTTAATCAACCCAAGACTAATTTGCATTTCATTGTGCTACCTACTATACGTCAAGCATATAACCCAAACCTACACCAGAACATCATATGCATCTCCTGCCGAAGATAAAAACACATTAAATAAAAATAAGAGTGAAAAAAGAGTGAAGTTGCTCGTTTATAACAATATGCTCTCTGATCATAAATGAACATTCAGTTCACACAGCCAGACTAGACCTAATCAGAAGTCAAAACCCAGAAAGTGTCCCCAGGCATGGACATCAGGTCTTCTGCATAAAACATTCTGCTTTTCAGATTTCATTCTATTACTCTGTAATATTTGCTAATATAAACAAGCAAAATGAGGCATTAAATTCTAATTATGATCAACTCTAAAGAGCCATGTTTAAAGTTTTAAGATCGTGATGAGCTTTCAGCATAATGCAGCTGTTCTCGTAAAGATGTAATGAAACCGTAGCGCTGAGTCTCTAGTTTGGTTTCAGAAGTATGAAGCAAACATAAAGCTTAGAGGTTCAAACAAACACAGCCTTAATACAGAGTACTCAAGGGTGCTTTGACCTGAACTGTCAGCAGGATCCAGTGGTACTTTTTGCTGTGGACATTTGTGGCCTCTCTGGCACAGCCCACTTCAACACCAACACACCACATGAATCAACCCAAAACTACCAGCTAAATCAAGCTGTAGAGATTTGAGATTTTTGAAACTAATGTTCAGTGGTTTCCTAGGTTTTTAGAAACACAATTCTAAAAGGTTTTCTTCTCTTCTAGACAGTGTTACAGCTTGAAATTTAAACAAGTCATTTGTAAAGATATCTGTACACTAAACATCTGTAACAGCCCCGGGATTGCAGCCAAGCAGAGAACTACTAAACACAGACAGGTACCCTGGACTCCTCATTGGGCATCCGAATGACCTGCAAACAGTTCTGGCAGCAAACTCGGTCTTTTAAACAAGTTACATAGTAAAGCATGCTCCTTCCACTCCTGTGCTCCCCAAATATTTATTCATTTTTCTAAATCCTCATGCTGTGTCCAATTGCTCTTTGGCAAGCTGCAGGGCCAAAGACGGCAGGCTTCAGCTGCCTCTGAGCAGCCAGCACAAGCTGAGAGTCAGCTCTATTTTTCTTTTGTCCTGACAAACTCCCTTTGGAGTTTTGGGCTGAGCTCTCACAATCCATGCCCTGTGTAAGTGCTTCCACAGCACTGATCTATGTAAGCTCTCCTCTGCACCAACAAGTTAAGATACAAGCAATAACAATTCCCTGGGCAGTACCTTCTGGAAAGGTACTGAGGGTTCAGCAGATGTTGACTTGGAGAACAAGCATGAACCACCAGAGAGGCAGCTATGAAAAATATCACTAGGTACCTGTGCCCACAAAATGTGATGGAGAGTAACAACAGAGAAACAGTGGGAGATGGGAGGCATGTTGTGCTGAGATTTACTTAGAAGAAAACACAGAGCATAGGAAGGTTTCACATGGTACAGCAAGGTTAACCTGCTGTATCGATTTTCACCTCAGTCTCAGCTTTTCTACCTCCCCTCTCATTTCTGGTGATTGGCAGTACATGTATATTTTCTACTGTATTAGACCTGTCAAACTTTTCTTCTATGAAGATATCAAACTTCTGTGGTATACCAGCAAAGCGAAATCTGCTTTCATATGATGAGTCTCTTGGTTGGCTCTGTTCTTCTACTTCACTGGTGTTATGATAGGAGTCATGTACACATGGGCTCAGAAAACAGTCCCCAGAACACTTTCTATAAAATCGTTCATGTTTTAAAACAATAACTTTTTGCTATCTTTACAAGTAAAGATGTACAAACTACTTTAAGCAGTGTAAACTGTTCAGTAGCAGCAAACCTCAGTTACAAGTTGTGAACAATGCAGAGTCTAAGACGTATGAATAGATATGCTTGACTTTTCTATCAGATACTGGTTTTATGAATCAGGCCCCTACACAGGCTGTCCTGCAAAGTTTGGACCTTACTGAAAAGCAGTCTAATACGATCAGTTATTATTCTATAATAAACACTAAGGAAGAGACCAATGCTCAAATTTTAAAAGCAAAACCCTTGCCTGCCCTGGTGCATTTTATATTATCTGCTGATGCCACCTCTGCTACTAACTTCCAGTTACCTAATTCCTAGAAGTATCTAAGATTCAAACTTTCCAGGATGCACCTACCTTAGTGTATGAGCATTCTCAGCAGATTCTTTAGCAGACTGTCTTGAATGCTTAATATTAAACTGTCCTTACTGTCCATGTTTAATAGTTTACAATGCACTAATATCAAACCCAGCCTTTGTGAACTGTTACAGAATTGCCTGCCAAACTTAGTTCATCTCTCCCCAGCTGTTTAATCTGCAGAAATTTCCAAAAGTAGGTCACAAAAAAAAAGATGGTAAAGTATCATCGTTTTCTTTCTCTTCTCAGAAATGGAGATGCTAACATTATCATCTCCTTTCTTCCAAGACAAAAAGAGGAAAAATAAAACAACTTTCGAAGATATAAAAAACTTCAGCTTCTGATCTGCACAGAGATTACAATCAAGACCTATCTTGGGTTGTAGACCTTTCCTGTATCTAGAAAGGAAAATTTATAAAACTTCATTACATGTCACACCTCGACTCCATTCACCATAAATGTGTATCATTTTAGAAATGTGTTAGCAGCATGTTTTCTTAAGTTCCACACCATAAACCAATGCCAAAAATGTTAAAGCTGCCCCTAACAAAGGGGAAAAAGGAGTAGCTTTGCTTACTTTGTCGCTTCCATTGACCTGTTTAAAAGGAGTTTTCACAGTAATTAAAGAGTAATCAATCATTTAAAGGAAAGCCAATCTTTCTATTTACCCAAGCCAGACAAGGTTTGGTTTTCTAATTTCATAAGGACTCATTACCTGGTAGGTGAAAAACAAAACAAAAAGCTAAAGTATAAAAATAGTTGAGGTTGTCTTTTACTTAGCTCAATGTATAAACTGGAGAACAGATTTACAGCTTTGAAAACTTATTCCTTTGAGCAGTGTAAAATACATTTCTACATACCTCCAAAAAGCCAACAACATTTTATTGACTAAAGATGTCTCTTCGGCCTTTTAATCACTGTCCTGTTTTGCTCCAGTGGGTCATCATTTTAATCCTCCAAATGCTGCTGATGCAGTTGCACCATCATATGTATCTAACACTTGCTTTTTAACTGAAGAACTGCCAGAGGAGAGTGTTTCACAACAGCCAGCCCCAAGACTTAGAGGTCTCAAAAGAGGAAAAGCTCCTCTTTGCTGGCCTTGCTCTTCTTTATCTCTCTCATGCCAGTCACTGTGTCCCCCATCCTGGAGGGCCCAGGTCAGAGCAGGGGGCCTGCCTCAGGGTGGGGGCTCAGTGAGGGAGCCCCCATCCCATTTCAGGTCCCTGCTGGATGGCTGGGGACAGTCAGGACATGGACACCACCAAGGCTTCCATAGTGGCAGTGCTGCAGGCCTGATGCTGACCAGGATGCTGAGGGGTGCTGAAGCCATGCCCCTCATGGGACATGATGCAGGGCTGTAGCAGCTCATGATGTCCCTGGGCTTCTTCTTGGTACCTGACATGACGCCTGTCTCTTCCCCAAGAAAGCACCTCAGGTCCCAGCTGGCCCTGTCAGCCACCATGGAGTGAATGGGCTGGGCTCCTGGTGGCAGACACCCATGCCACGCTCTGCCAGGGCCCTCTGTAATGGCCCAGGAGCTTCACACCCATAAAGACTTGTCAGTGCTGCCTTCTTCCCCTCAGCATGGCAGGAGATGTTAAAGATCATCACAGATGGCAGGTTACCAAAACCAGGGAGCTACTGCCATCCACTTCATGTCACCCACATTGAGGCAGTGCTGGCTGACACCGCCATGCTGCACTGCCTGGGCCTGTGGTTGGAGCCACCATGGATGGACACACATTTGACCACTGACCTGTGATCCATATTACTTACAGTGGACAGCTGCTTTAGCAAAGGGTCTCTGGAGAAAATGACAACAAAGAATAGAAGAAAAGGCCTCCTTCTTTGCACGGAAGATTATCAACAGTTCAAAAAATTAAGAACAACTGCTAACTTCAAGTTGGTTCAGATTTCTGTGGGATTAACTTTTATTTTCATATACAGTTTGATAGCCTAAGCAATCAAGTTTGGGGTGTTTGTTTGTTTGTTTTTTTTTGTTTTGTTTTTCTTTCTTTCTTTTCCCAATTAAGTGCCTGCTCCATTCAAGTGGAAGCATTTAAAGGCAGAGTATACCTAAAAATTAACCTTTCTTTTCTACTCAGCACAGGGAGTGGTCTCCTACCACCTCAGAAGGGAAACGATAGCTTCTGCCCTTGGTGAAGGGTGTCATGCTGGTAACATTAATCTACTATAGGAAGAAGGGGGCTCCCTCTTCATACTCTGCATTCATCCCATCAAGTGGGTTTCAGATTCAAGCACCTTTTTCTTTGAAATAATTTGTTTCTTGTTGCACTTAAAAGAGGAAACATTTGAAATGGTCATAACCAGAGGTTATCCCTGGGAAAAGAGCTGGGCTGATAATGAATGTTACAAACCAGCATGATATCAGCTCTCCAGAGGAAGCAGGGGAAGTACCACCCTGAACAGGGCCCAGCAGCAATGAAAGAGATATAATCCTGAATTTAACATGGGTTAAATGAGATGTGAGGCATTTTGTAACATACTGGGGAATTAATATTTTATTCATCACATGATTACAGGAAATAATTAATCCTATAGATAAGATTTGGTTGTAATAATAAGAATAAACATGATTAAAAATAGCATTATCACCTTGTAATCCCGAAAGTAAACTCTGTTCATTAGATGGAACCAGATTAAATCCACAAGAGTTCATATGTACAGCTTCAGCCCATGCAGGGAAACCGGGAAAATATTCAGTCATATGGAACATAGAGTACAGGGGAAGTAAACGAATAGTCCATTGGCAAGGACACAGAATGATATTTAGGAGTTTGATGGTTCCTCCCAGGCTCTGCCACTGTGAGCCTCTGGGCAAGTCACTTCATTCTGGAAGCCAATTTATGTATCTATAAATTAAACAAGATAGTAGGGTCCTCTTGGCAGAGTGAGAAAGTTTTTGCTGGGGGCAACAATTCTTAAAAAGAGTTGGCAGTACAAATGGACACGACTCTGCTGAACATGAGCTCCTGATGTGCTGTCAGGGCCAAGGGAAAAATGCATCCCTGGAGGCCTGCATGGAAGAACCCAGAATAATACTAGAGAGCTTGGATTAACTGTATACTCAGCTTTTAAGCATGTAGTGCTGGAAAACTGTATCAGAGTCTGGAGTCCACAAAACAAGAAACTGGTGAATTCAAGAAACTCTGAAGAGCCTCAGAAATAAAGAATTGGAATAAACTCTTTAATGCAGTTCCATTTGCCCTATGAAAATGATGTCCAACTTGATAACCAAATGGTATCAAATGGTAAGAGTTTTGACAGGAGGCTCTTACAAGTAACAGGCAACTTTACAAACAAACTCCAGCAGACAAGTTCACACAAGATATATGATGCAGCAGAGACACAGGGAAGGGTTACTTGGTGACAAGTTCTCTATCCTTGGCCCTTTTAGATCAAGATTGAATCAGCTACCACATAGGTAAATCTTCACAAACCTCTTCCCAGCTACAGATTTTCTCAGCATCTAAATCTTTACTGTCAGGTCCTGCACACTTGTACCCTGCAGCTGTGGCTTACCTTCCTTGCCAGCTCCAAGCCTGAGGCCCTCCCCAGCTATGCTCCATTGCTCTTTCTGGATAGGACAGTGGTCTGAGTCTCCAGCATCTACCCGTTCCAGCTACCAGGTGATTCAAACAGACCTTATGGGCTAAACAGCCTGTCACCAGCTATTTCACTCCAATAACTTCTTTTGGGATTAATTTACAGGGAGCGAGAGGATTAACCAACATGCAGGCAACTTTTTTAAGTAAAAGACACTCTAACTTCCAGATGCTACTCAGGTTTGTTTTGAAAAAACAATAGGCTAGTTTCATTGATACAGGTTGATCTTTTGCATCACTTCAGTAACACAAAGCAGTTATAAACCCTGTTTAATTGGTGTTTTAAGGCAGGCTTATGGATACAAGCATTGTTAAAACACTACAAAGCACCAGAGGCACTGAACCCTTTCACTGTTATCTGAGACACTACAAATATCAACAGATATTTACACTGTTGTCTATCAATTTATTAATTTGCCAGTTATCATTTTCTTCCCTCTCATTTTTGTTCCATTTATCATGTGTTCAGCTACCTTTAGCTAGCAAGGACCAGAAAAATTAGATGACCTTTTAAGGTGATTCTTCTATATAAATACACACATACACGTATACCATATGCTGTACACAGGCTGTAATTTTGATGCAGCAGGATATTTCACCATTTGCTGCAATAAGTAAATCAATTGCAAAAAATTACATTACTTAATAGAAGAAGTATTTCAGATATAGAAAAGGATTACTATTGTGGTTAAAAGGTAATGAAAATAAAACGTAAGAAAAAATTATTTGTCCCAGGTTATATTTTTCTCCCAAGTTTAGAAGCATAGTAGGCATTAACATGCTTAGTGATATAAGATGAGAAACAGTAAATACTTGCTTTCTCCGTATAACCATAACCCATTTATAAAATCTATGGATTCTGTCAAAGAAATCATACACTCCTTACAAACATATCTTATTGTATGTTCATAAGTAGAACAGGGAAAGCAGAGTAATGAAAACAAAACATCTGAAGATAGAGCCTCTAATGGATCTTGCCAGCAACTACAACTGACTGAAAAGCACTCATGGAGACACCTCTCTGAACACATACTAAAAAGGGAGACACATCAGTAATTCAGACTTGCAGTTTATGTCTTTGTTATTTTATCACAATGCACCTTAAAAAAATATATGTTTCTTCCAGCAATGGTTCCTTCCTAAATACAAGTATTTTGATGGAAGATTGCCTCAGCATCCAATTTAAATGTACATGTAAACAAACCAGCTTTACTTGCTTGTTGTAGAACTTGAAAAGCAGGCACTGCAGGGACAATTCAGTAGATCAAAGCCATCCTAAGCTTATTTATATGAATAATTATATAATAAAAAGTGGTAGTGGACTTTTTTTTTTTTTTTTTTTTAAGGAAGGCATTGTGAAATGACACCAAGACAACTTGCAAAAAACAGCAATATTAAAACAAACAAACAAACAAAACTCTTATTGTGAAAATTTTATGGATCTCTGCCCCACGATTTCCAGCCTATGTTAGCACTACACGCCATCCCAGGTGTCCATTCTCAGCAGTTGTCTGTAGATCTTCACACCAGTACGTGTACTGCAGCAGTCTTGTATTTATATGCTGATCAGACTGGGGCTTGTACATACCTGGCACAGTGGGCTGTTTTTGTCATCTACGCTATCAAGGAACTGTAAATATATCTGTTTGGTCAGACATGGGGGAAAGGGATCATAGGACAGCATCTGCATTTTAATTAGATACACTGAGTTTTCCAATTAATTCCAATCCTCAGTTATATATATATATAAGCATATATGCACACACACATTTCCAGATATCTTTCAGTACTTATATTTAGCTTTATTGTCATGAGCAGTATGCCAGCAGGATACTGTTCAAAGGAGTTACTTTATAGATGCTGTCAGCTATTTCAAATGGAAGCTGATTTCATCAAAAAATAAAAATAAAATAAAAATCTGCCTTCTTCAAAACCAACCTATTTATGGAAACATACTGGTTTTAATTTAAATGTCAGTGGTGCACAAAGGCTAGTGTGAGACTAACTGAAAAGATTTTAAGCGATTCAATCTTATTGCAATAATTATCATCCCCCCCCCCCCCCCCTTTTTTTTTTTTAAATCAGCATGTTTAATTACCAGTCTTCTGTTATTTCTCGTCTTTCTAGAGCTATTCTAGTGACTCTCTTCTAAGAGGCTAAAACTACTCTTTACAGAATCTACCCGCAGGGCTGTGATCTGAATTGAAACTGTGTTACTTGATTCATTGCACAGTAAGTTTCTGTTGTACATGTTTTTCTCTGTCACCATATGACAGAAGTACTGGAACAGTCCTTTCCAGTTTATCAATATTTGAGGTGTCCTGAGTGAACCAAATAAAATCTGCTTTTTGTAAAACTCCAGTATCATGCAGCCTCTAAGCCAAGATTGAGTTTACCTTACCACATTTGAAGCGATTCAGATAAACGGTGAACATTTTTTTCGCATCTCTCACACAATCTTTTTGTTGAAGATTTTCCTCAAGCTACCAGCAAATGTCCCTGTATGGCATGATCTGAACAGACTTTGCCACCAATCTGTTCCCGATTCTCCCAGTTTATTGTTGACTATGAATACATATATCAAGTGAAGTTTCATTTTCCTAGCTTTCACTTCATAAGCCTTTACAAAATACTGTGATTTTACCTCTGTGACAGTCTTCCAAGTTCTTGCTTTTCCTGCCTACAAGCTGAGAACTTGTGTCTGTTCAAAGCCTCCAGTCCTTCCAGGAAATTATTTCATGGGCCTCAGGTACCTATTCCACAGCTTTCCTCTTATTTAGGACATCAGATTTCCTAGGGAACCCCCCAGTCCCTAAACCAGGAGATTTTCAGGAGGCCTCCTGTGGAAAGAAATAAACACCTTCATCTGCCTCCCACAATCCAAACTTAAGGGGCACTACACAGAGCTGCTTTCTCTTTGTCACCTTTCCATATTTGTCTGCTGCATTTCCTACAGAGGAAGATTTAGCAGTAGTTAACCTGCTGGTCATTGCTTTTGCCAATGGTTCCTATTCAGAGAGGGAAAATGGGTGAACCACAACTGGGACTGAGCCTTCCACAAAACCAAAATGTGATTCACCTATCTTACGTGCATTTTCAGCCATTTATTGCACGTACGCACAGAAGTCATCCCATCCCTTTCCTGGGGCCTGTTTCCCTTAGTGGCATTACTTGTGTCAGGACTGCTAAATTCTGAATTTCACAGTCAGAGGAGGGGAAAAAAGGAAAATAAAAGCATTTTACCTCCTACGTTAGCACCTACAGTGCATTTGCGTGAGGGTTTCTCAAGTCCAGAGTTAAGTTAATCTTGCTGTGCACACAGTAGTATTTCCTTTCAGAAATATGGGAGCCCTCTGCATGTACTCGAGCCTCTCTGTTTGGATGGGTGCTTCACCTGCCTTTGACAAGAGTTAACCAAATCATGAGGAGATGTCTGTTTCATGGAGGAGGAAGGAAAACAGAAAAGCATTTCCTCTTTCAGTAGGAGCCTTCAGATTGATTAGCTACTGTAACTATTGTAACTACTGTACTGTTACTTAACTCCGAGAAAATTGGTGGCCTGAATACACTGACTTCCAACAATAAGAGTTCAACAGCTCAAAACAGAGCTTTGGAAGTCAACAGAAAGCCACATGTTGATTTAAAGGGTGTTGAATGAAGGCCTTACCAGCTTATCAGTATACAAGAGTGTGCAGTAAACTGTAAGCAAATACACATTTCCATCTAGAAGCACTTAAAAAAAATGTGATTAAAGTATAAAAAACATATGAAACATGATTTTGCAGGAAGTTCTAACATCACAGCATGCTTCTAAAAGGAAAAGCACTCCACTGGTCTGGTCCATAGTTTCTGAATGGACGTGAAATGGGAGACCCCTGAAGGGACAAAAAACCTTGCTTGGAAGCAATAATTTGCTGTTTCACATACTGAAGAATCTTTTCCTTCAGAGAAGCCGCATGGTAATACACAGTAAAACAGGTGTTTGGAAATTCACAGAAAGGAGCAACAAAAAGATCATATACCACTTTCAGAGCAGCCTCATTTTCTGAATTACCACCCAGAAGAATGGAAGAGTTCTCTGAGACATTCCTCAAACTCTAACTGCCCCTCTAACTGAACAGGGAAAAGACTGGTGCCCCTGAGCACTGAACTTGTATGCCCAGCAGGTATTGGAGAAGAGACACTAAATGGCAGAGAAGCCTCTTGCTGGCAGTTAGGTTCAGAAGCACAGGGAAGTCTGCAGATGTATTGCTGAATGGCAATCTCACACCTATGCAACAACATTTTTGTAAGCAGTGTACACACAACACTTCCCATACACAGCAATTATAAAACATGTTTTATGTATTATATATTTGTATATTAAAGAGTGGACCAAGTGCTTTTCATAATCTGCTTGCTTTAGTCCCTATCATCACATCATATTAGGAAAACATATCGCCACTTGCAAGTGCTTATGTCTAGTGAAATCCACATGAACACACAGCTAAATTTCACTGCAAAAGAATTAAGTCCAATTTTCCATCTTCTAAACAGAATTTTGCATTTTTTCTCTTACACTATTGTTCTGTCAGATTATAATGAATTTAAAGTATCTTTAGTATGATCAGCAGAAGTGTTTTAGATTGTTTTCATTTCTGTTTCTTTTTTCTTTTCTTTTTTTGTTGGTGTCCATAGCACAGTCACTGATGGGCAATGATGCTTCTGTAAAACGGGTTCCTAGCCAAAACCAAACCTCTCACACAGAACCATGAACTTTCAGGTTTATAACCCCTATCACAAAGAACATACATCACATTAGAAGCACAGCTGGTTAAAAATGAAGTACTTAGCCTTCCGGATCACAGCTGCAATTAAGATCACTTGAAATGAATAAGAAGCAGAGGGCTATTGGGGCAAAAAGGGGTCCAGGGAAAACTTACTGTACTGAACACACATATGATCCTGCACTATTGCTGGAATTGATTTTAACATTTCACTTAAATTTGCCTTTTTTTTTTTAAAAAAAAAAAAAGGTATGTGGTGTTATTCAGCATTTCAAAGTATGCAGTTCATCCTCATTAGTAATAATTTCTTTTACACAGCTACAAATTCCATTCAAAACTTATTGCTAAAAGGGCTTCTGTTTGCAGCGTGACCTGAATCATTAGGATTTCCTGTTGCTACTGGTAACATTCTTATCATGAAAAATACCCAGGAGAATATTAGAACTAGTATCCTTCTGAAACAATTCATAAAAGACAACTGATACCCAAATCTCACAGGTTACTGTTTTTCTGTAATAAATAAAGTAGAGATTGCTGATGATCATTCTGTTTATAAAACAAAGCATACTAACAAACATTATTTGGTGTTTTCTCTTATCAAAGAATGATTTTAGGAAAAGGACGATTATCTTAGATCCAACATTTTAGAAAACTATTCACGTAATCAATGAAATCATAAAACATAAAAGTGATTCATTTCCACTGAATATTATATATATATTATTTATATTAAAAGAATAGATATGCATCAACATTCACATCTTTAGAAAGGTCCATAGAAGTAAGCAAGTGGGACGCACAGCCACTGTAAATGTAAACAAACAGAAAATACTGAACTGCTCTAAAATCAGGCTTTTATCCCCACCTAAACATGTTTATGCTAACTTTAACAGAGCCAGGATAAAAATGAAGTTCTGGCTAAACTCCCAGTTTGAAAAGGAGGTTTCCTCTATCTTGAGTCTTATTTTCTTATTTAGTATCTCAGCATCTACATCTTACTGCTTATATAGAACTTAATTGCAGTTGGGCATCTCATACGTATGAATTTGTATGATTAGTATCAATTTTATGTATTCAGTAAGGCATGTGATGACTGAAATAGTAATAGGATTTTTTCCATACAGGATAAAATGCTCAGTAAGTAGAAAAAATGGCAAACAAGATGTTCTTGTTTGCCTATAGAAATCTATTTACATGCTTTTAAGATCTAGCATTTGGTCCTTTATTCTTTTGCAGCAGCAAACCAAAGTTGCCCTGCAAGCAGCAGATTGAACGAAACCTGCTTTCCTGTAGTTTTAAGCTCTTTGCTCTGTAACTCCACATTCTTCCTTCTTACTGCAAATACCCAGATCTCTCCACATTGCCTATTACACTGTCACCTGGCAGAAGAAAACTGTGCTGTGACTAGTCTGGGACTACGCACATTTTGTTTGGCCACTGAGCCACTGCCAAACAGAATGTATAACAGCTATGTTCTGCCTGCCTTTTTCTCAAAATTGGCACTGATTTAGGTTTCTTTCCTTTATACAGCCACAGATTTTTATAAAACATGATTTAAAATTCTACATTTCTAACTTAACTGAGAGAGACAAAAGGGTTCAAAACCCACAGAGGAGAAAAAGGTAAAGAACGGTCAAACCTTCATAGAAGCCTCACTTCCATTAAAAAAAAAATAAAAAATAAAAAGAGTAATAGTAAATATTTAAGAATAATACTGTTGGAAATGTGAAAGTTCACAAGCTCTCTGAATTGTTAGGCAAAGGGTTTTTATGTTGTTTTGCTTTGGTTTGTTTGTTTTTGTTATATACTGAGATTAGGCTCTTAAATGCATTTTTAGAAATTGTGACAAATGAACTCATAAATAAATAAATAAACAAACTACATACAATCAAATTCATATAGATGAAGATATAAAGGAACATATTACTTTTAAAAAAAATGAAAATTCAAATGACTTTTAGCAGTAAGAAATTACATGTTTAAAGTGATTTGCCCAAGACTACAAAGAAATTAGAAAACACCTTCAGATTTCTATATCTGAATGCGGGCTAAAACTTTTAGAATTTCTTAATGCAGCAGCGAACTCAGAGTAAGTGCAGAATGACAGAGATGGTGACAATTCCAATGCCTTTGTTCACCGCATTTATGTTTCTCTTGAGTATGGGCTACATTTTCAAATACTTAAACTGAAATCAAGGCATTCAACCAAACTGATGGCTGAAGTTGGAAGGTCTTTCCAACAGTTCAGCACTAGACTGTCTTAAGAACAACTTCCCCCAGACAAGGGAAAAAAAAAAAAAAAGAAAAAAAAAAGAAAAAGGCTGATAAGCAACTACATGTACTTTCCACATACCGGTTAATTCAAGTAAAAGGGTCAAATTTCCATCTAAAATTTTTGATGTTTCTGTTTTGGCTAACTGAAAAAAACTGTTGTCATGTTTCTCCTTTGGGAGTCCACTCAACAACAATGGAAGGGTTCTTTGCAGTCAAACCGTGTATAAAATGCTTGACTAATTGCAATTTATAGCTGAAAAGATTGGGCACAAAGAAATTCTTTTTATAGTAATAACATCCTCTGATTTAATATATAATTATTAAATAGAGCATAATCAGGTAAGTTTAGTTAAATCCACTTTTTCCTAAAAAATATGTCTTTGCCTATAAATAATCAACTATTGCTTTTGCTCATCATACATATATATTTATTTATTTATTTATTTATTTTATTTAGAAAGAGATACTCTCTGAGGGAGCAGTTTTGGCCAAAGCTTAGGCAAAAGTGTTATGGATTAATACATTAAATTAAGCATGATATTAAAAAAATGTAATATGACTGAAGCCTTAATAATATAAAAAGTGTAGTAGACTAAATAAAGTTAAGATATTGTGTGTTACAATCCCACTGTTCCCTGGTACGTAATATTAATAAGAATAGTTAAAGTGTGGCTTAGTGGCTTTCTATGGAATTTTCTAAATATCTACTTTAAAAATCAGTTCAAAAGCTATATTCCCCAAGACCCGCTGATATGCCAAAGATCAAACAATATTGAAATACTGTATAATCTGACATGATTCTATAACAAGAATAAATGGTTGTTGAACATAATTGTATGAGCAGAAAAAAGAAGCTTAGAGGTAAGCCAGGAGGAGGTTACTGCTACCGCTTCCTGTTCTGCCTGAGAGCAGCCACCTGACCAGGTAGCTGAGCTGCATGTACCAGCTAGTCACAGCTGCCTGGTGATAACATCGGGAGAGAAGCTGTTGAATTATCACACTGATGTATAAGCAGCACAAGATTAAGCAAAGGGGAGAAAATAATAATAATAATAATAAAAATAATAATAAAAATGGAGTTAATACAGCCTGCTGCCATTCAAATTCAAGTCTAGGAAAGCTTTGTGGAAAAAAAAGGTTATCTCCTTGTATTACTAACTATATACATATATATAGCGATATATATATATATATAGCAACATCCATATAAAACTTACACAAGTCCTACTCACTCCAAACATTTCAAAGTGGTTTTCCCTCTTTCTCAACTTCTGAAACCATTCTAGAAGACAGAGCCAACAGAGCCAAGAACACCATTAAAATGAATAATCTACATCAAAATTGGGTATTGATAAGACTTGAAGAATTGGGAAGATGAAGAGGGGGATCATTCCTTCTCCACGTGAGATGCTCCAAGATGGTAACATTACTTTTAGCACTTTCACTTCTCAGCACCCAGCTAAACGTGCACAGGCCAAGCTCTTTCAACACTGAGCTCTCAAAGGACCAGACCCTCAGTGCTATACACGTGCAATGCCCAGTTTGCCATATGATCCTCAGAGCAAGGACAACAGTAGAAGTGCATAACTTAACTGCCAAAAGGCCCATAATAGCTATAATTTAACTTCTCCAGTATAAAATCATTTAGATTTTTTTGTTAAATCTTAAGCCCTTTGAAAAAAAAAAAAAAAAAAAAAAAAAAAAAGTCTACAAACTACCCGATGATCAAATTGTTCCACAAATTGTTGTTCAAAGCCTTTTGTTGTATTTGTTTCATTTACTTCAGTTAAAAGAATAGGAAAAGTATAATTTATTCCCACTTCTGCTGCTTAAAATAGTCTTAATATATTTCCTTAAACATTGAAGAAAAATAATCACCTGTGGTTTTTGACTACAAAACAAAAAAATCAGGCTAAAAAATACATTCCAAAAAAATGACAAAGTGATACACAGGAAATAGTTTGATGTAGCCTAAAAGAGGATTATATTTCCAGATCCTGCCAAATTTCTTGTTTTTTTCCAGAAACTTGTAAATGAATATGGAAAAAAAAATACACAGGGAAAGAATTTGGAGAGTCCTGCATTTTATTTATAATCAGATGGTACAGTTTTTGCTTTATTCTGATGCAACTCTCATTGACTTCAGCAGGAGGATAGCTAGGCCTACACTTGGTACTTCTGGAAATTCTCCTTTTCTCCTGAATTTCCAGCTAGAGCTTGAAAGAATGAGTTTCATGGGGCCTTCATATGGGGAACATAGTTTGCGTTCCACTTGTTAGAAAGATACTGTCAGCACAGACTGCTTCTCTCACTCTGCTGTGCCACATTTTTATGTTTTAAGTTGCTTGCTGATCACTTTCTCCTACATTTTCCCCATTTACTCTTTTGATGTTAATCTCCCCTGCTAGGGCCACAGATTTTTATTTCAGGAGTTTATTATATGCTGGTTGAAATAGCAACCACTCAGTGGCAACCGGGTCAGAATCATGAGTATCTTAGAAAATATACACCAAAACCAGAGTAAATAGTTTGAGAGGCCAGTGAGCCACACTCCGTAGGTACAGCACATGTCATTGAAGCAAAGTCAAGCTTGCCTTAGGAAAGGTAGCTATTTGAAGGTATTTTCACTAGCCTTCCCATAATAAAAACAGTTTAAGGGAGAAGAAGGTGCTTTTTGCACTTGAAGCTGTATTTCCTACCTACTTTGTTGTATTGCTAAATAAGCTGAGATTAAATAATTGACACTAAAATACCATCTCTGGGCACTAAAGGCAACACTGGAATTGGAAAATTCATCTAGTTATTGTTTGAATCACTGAATATTTCCCTACAGGTGATGCAGGCATTTCAGTAACTGGAGACAGAACTAGTGACCTTGGTGGTCAAGCATGGGTATCATTACCAGTAGAATATTGGGAAATCTTGAACCATTAGAAGTGCCACACACATACTTTAAAAATAATTGTGAATACCATTTCAAACTGATGGATTACAGGTTTTAATATATGGCCTCATCCAATCCCTCACACAGTAAGGTCTTTAGCATACTCTTGGGCAAAGCCCAGGGTAATGGAAAAAAAAAAAAAAAAAAAAAAAAAAAAGGAAGAAAGAGGGGTAATGGAAAAAAAATGGAATGATGTGGGATGAAGAAGAAAATCAACTGCCACTTATCTTATTTGTCATTCCACTAATTTTCTGTTTTCTACTGTCTCATGTTTCATGTTGTAAATTGCTCTCAACTTTTGTAAAACCAAGAGTTAGATTTGCCAAAAGACCTTCAAAAGGGCTTTTCAAGAACTTTTAAAAAGTTACAGGAATCCTACTGCAGCTGAAAAAAGAAAGTTAACCTGCACTCAAAAATACAATTTGCTGCAACAGAGGCAACCATCAGCCCTCACCTCTACCTTCACTGCTAGACGGGGAATAGTAAATATAAGGGGATGTCAGGTGGAAAAGAGAGATTCCCTCCCGCCCACATGCCCTCTCTGAAATGCTGTGACTGGAAGAAAAGACTTTTTTGGGGGGTGATATTGTTACTTCAAGCATGAAACTCAATGCCAGCAGTGCAAATGGTCCTGAACAAACCAGGAGAAAGATTTTTGTCTTTGTTTTTCCTACTCTTTTTTCTTTTCATTTGACAATTCCCAAGGCATGGGCTCGTATCAGTGACTGACATACCATTCTAGATAGGGTGGGTTTCCTCTCTCATGCCATGTTTCTTCTACTTTCAGATCTCCCCCATTTTCCTCCTTAAGGTCCTACCTCCCTTATCACTGCTCCTACCCTCAATTTCCAATTACTTCTACCTGTTCTTTGTGTGCATTTGTTTTTACTCACATATTATAATCACTTAAATTACTTCAGAAGCCACATATCTCTACCTTTTTTTGTTCTTCTTTCATCTTCATCACCACCACTGGGGACAGTCTTCTACTGACATTTTGAATATGTTGAAGAAGAGTAAAACTGAACTGAAGGTCAATTTGCTTATTCCAAAGATCCGGTCTCTGCTTTCTTTCTATGTGTTTCATGGACAGCACATGTACATCTTCTGTTTCCCCTGAAACATGCTTTCTTGCTCCCTCAACTCTACTGAACTCCAAAATCCAATGTGGGCAATTCTCGACCTATTTATCTTTATTTTTTTAAACAGATCTATGGTTCCTGGATCCATAAAGACTGAAGATCAAAGAAGTTTAAGACACAAGAAACTGTAGTCACAAAAGAATTTTAAGATGTGACTGTGAGTTATAGCTGAGATGAAATGAATTATTTTTAAAGACACTTAAGGGAAAAACAAAAACAAACAAACAACAACAAAAAAACTCTTTCAAAATTAGAAATGTTATAACATAGGCATGGGCTTTTTTTTTTTTTGTCTTACCAATAGTGTGATTTACTGACATCATGATTGCTACAGTTCTCCTCTTCCTGTCAATTTTCCTCTCTCAGTATAGACATCACCTTGTACTGACACCACAAACTAGTTCCTCTCTTTGACAGAAAAATCAACTGCTAGTCCTGAATTCTCATCCTTTTTCTTGTGTGACAGTAAAGATATCTATAGGCATAATGGAGACCTGTTTCTGTAGTGTACAGATGTCAATGAGACAAATTCATCGCGTAAAGTTTTTCATTCTTCTACACGTTACTTTCCTAAACCAGAACAAAGCTAGAAGTGAACCTCCAAAGTCCTTTCTCTGTGTAATTCACAAAACAAATTGAGTTCCTCCTTGACTGAAGATTAAAGATGTTAAATAAAAACCTTTCAAAGAAATGAAAGGTATAAAACAATAGTATTTAATATTTTCAAAACAGCTTTTTTCTCTAACCGGTGTCAGAGAGAATGTAAAACAAACAAACAAACAATATAATTAATTTAGTTTGAACTAACAATTCTTTCGTGTTCTCAAAATAAAAATAGTAGTATTTAGAGGTATATTAGTCATGTTTAAAGTTCCTGGCAACCACAAAATTTTCTGTCAGTCTTCTATCAAAAGTGCATCTTAGGTGGCCAGTAAGAATACTAATGTTAATCAGCACTCCTGTCATTACTGTTGGGGTTTCCATGAGTTGTAAAACACAGCCATTGGGAGCTGATATTCTTCTTTCAATGATAAATATAAGCAGAAATTCATCAGTAAATTCTTCTTCACCTCATTAAGCCCTTTCCCCTTCATCAGGCCAGTCATCAGAGCATGAAGAAATGTTTCATAATCCTCTAATCAGGTTTCACAACAGCACCGGTGCCTCATTTCGCCAATGGAAACACAGCAGCACAAGGAGGGCAGGTCCCCTGCCCGCGTGCCCCCCGGGAGGTGGCGGCGGTGTGTGCCCACCATCCCTGTGCCCCCAGCCCCTTGCCACCACCAAGAAGCCACCAGCTTCCCAGTGCTCCAGGCTACCAAAGCTGGAAGGAGAAGGGCTCCTAAAAGTTTCTTCCACTGTCAGGTTTTCAGGGTGTAAAGAGCACTTCAGCAGGTGTCACACCAGAGGACACATTTCTGCCACACCAGAGGACACATTTCTTTCCTGTAAAGTAGACCCTGAACTCTTAAAAGAAAAGCATATTCTTAATGGCACTAAGGACACAGCCAGGATTTTCTGGTGGAAAGCCTAATGTTTAGCCCAATTCTTACATTGCATTGCATCATCACCTTCCACCCTGTATTGGTTACCATTTCTTTGAAACAATTTTCCCTCCTTTTTCTCTCCCCCCTCCCCCCCCCCCTTTTTTTTTTCCAAAATTAATGGGCAAATTCAAGAGCTCAGACTGGCAAATGAGCACAATAGATGAACAATGTGAACTTCTGCACTTGAAAGGGACTGTGCAGCATCAGATCAACCCAGTTCTGAAGCACCATATATATGTATATATATATATGTATATGTGTACATATTAAAAGGGCATCCCTAATTGTTTTCTTCAGATGAGCAAACAAACTTACAAAGACAGGTCAAGAGACAAGTGGTATCACCTGTGGAGGCTTCATCTGACCAACTCATTACATTGCGTAGTAGAATTATCCTACCAAATGAGCATTTTTCCTTTAGCTCCAAATAAAGGCTACATAAATCTCTGAGACGTCTCTTGCACCTTCTGACTTACTTTTTGAAAACAAAACTATTTATTTGAAGAAAGATACAACAGAGATCATTTTGTACAGAAACACACTTCTATTGGAGGAAAAAAACAGATTCATTTCTCCTCTAAATCACAGGCATCTTAAAACATCACGTACAGAGTAACTTTGACATGCCTTGATGATTTATTGCTCTAAATTTCATCCACTCAACAGCTTTTGCAAACATATTTATAACATTACTGTCAATGTGTAATGTTTAATTTTGTTGCTCTACTAATAAAGCAGCTTTTTCCAACAAAGTCAGTAACTGAAATAACATTATAGCTCAGATCAGATTTACTACCATTACACTACATGACTAGTACATCTAACAAAATCTGTTCAAGAACTTACCCAGAAGTATTCTGTTTCCCTCCTTAATAGAGGCAAAAGTTACAAAAGTCTTATCTTCTGTATAATTTTGCAACTTACCTAAAATTTAGATAGCTCCCTGGCATGTTTAGAGATATGTATGAAATCCTTTGTCTCTTCTTAGCAAAAATCAGAATCACTGAATATTGTTTTAAGAAAAAAGTATGTGCATCACAACAAAGGAATGCAAAAAAGCTGCAAGAAAGCTTGAGTAAATAGAATAAATATGGACAGAATAAAACTGGCTTCCCCTCAAAAACCAAGTTTGTCAAAAGAACAAAGCACACAAACAGCATGTAAAACCTGAATTCAAAATACATTTATATAAAAGGGATGAGGACACATGTTTTCTCTATTTTAGCTTGAAAAATAAAGGGACACAGCAATGAGTCTTGCTGGCAGGCAGATAACTCATAGGCCCTGACCCTTCGACTCACCAGGAATTCAAACACAAAGCTCTTTTCATAGTGACCGTGCCATACATTCTCAAGATAAGGCAGCGAAATAAGGAGCAATGGAGAGGTGCCACAAAGCTCAAGCTGCAGCAGAAAACTATGCACAGAAATCATGGTCACTTATTCACCTATGTGCAGCTGCACACCAAGGGCTAGCTGCAAAACTATTTCTTTGCAAATCGGAAGCCATGCCGCGTGCTTTTAAGAACGGGACCTGTCTCCTGAAGCAAGCAAAAGAAAAACAGCGCGCAAGCAGCAAGGAAAGGACCATCCCTGTACACTTCTGCACCGTTCAGAATTGAAGTGCACATCCGGACAAATAATCTGTAACACAATGAGCTTTGCAAAAGGATAGCTGTGGTAAAATGGAAGGGTTTTTAGAAACAACAACAGCAGCTACATTTCAAACAACATTTCAAATCTGGACTCACCATGAAAAAGCAACAGTTGCCTGAAGTTAGTGTGCTATTTTCTGCCCTGTTCCATTGCACTTTTTGCCTAGTTGTCCAACACTTGGTAGCTCAGAGCTGCCACACAGAGGCCCCTTCCGTGATCTGGCTTATTTGCCTGTCAGTTTGAGTCTCAGCTTCTGTATGATGCAGCTGTGCACTTTGCTGAAGGTCTAATATAATTTCCATAAGCTTTCTCCCTGCCTGGAGCAAGCAGTTTGTTCTCCCTGCTCAATAAATACTCAAATCACTTTTCTGGTACTCACAGGGATAAGGCTTTAAGTTGTTAAGGAGTTCTTACTAAGTAGTGGGTGGAGAACATAAGCTCAGTACAAGGAAACTCTGCGCATAATCAGAAACGGAGAAACTTCCTCCCTTTCCCCCAACCCCTCCTCTCGCTAGGCAAAGCTGCCAGTGCCTCCTTTACAGAAATTTAGGAATGTAAAGGGAGGACTCAAAGGGGCCCAGTCAGACAAGCCTTTCTCAATCAATTAGCTTGCAGCCATTACTTGTGACCCTAGGTCACACAACATAAGTGTGTGGGGTGTGCCTTCAGGGGTACACCAAAGCTACTTATTAAAACTTACATAACCAAAAGTGTTCAAAATCAAATAAACTCCGAAAGCTGGAAAATATTTTCCATGTACCACAGTTTTGCAGAAAGAACTTTGAGTAAAGAAACGTTACTTTGCTTTTCCAGCAACAAATCATTTGATGCAGGAAACTAACTTTTTTGTACTTAAAGAAAAAGAGAGAGAGAGAGAGAGAGAGAGAGAGAGAGAGAGACTGAAATGTGAGATACTTTAGCAATCTTTAAAAGTGGTATTTGCTTTACAATTATGCAAAAACTAAATAATAGTGGCATGAGTGATACTTGATGAAGTACAGGATTGTGTTTCCTAAAATAAGACTATTGTCTGTAGCTGCAAGGGGATGGATGTTTGTAGGACTATTTAATTAATTCATGAAGTTCAGCCTGTGCGTTTCAGTCCCCTCCAAGAAATGAGTTGTGCGCGTTCAGATTCCACTCTCCATTTTAGGACTCCAATATAACAAATCAAACAATAGACTTTCTTAAAAGACCTGGATTATTTAAATACTGCATTAAGTTATCGCACACTGAACACACAGAAGAGGGTATAACTTAGCACGATTCCCATATGACAAGCATACACCCCTTGGTGCAAAGGAAAACTTCAAAAAGACCCTCAGCTGCATATCCTGCCAACCCAATGACATGGATGATGCCTTGGAAAAACCCATGAGGGAGTCCTGATTTCAAAAGCAGATCTATGACAACCCCTTTCTGGGCCAGACAAGATCAATGCACGGCAGGGGCGATGCACTTTAATCTGAAGGATCTCAAGGTGCATCGCAAAGCGTCTTTAAGTAGAGCCACAGATCAAGGCTTATAGATAGCTGGAAAACAAACAAACACACACTCAAACAAACTAAAAACTTCTCTCTGTGATTAAGGTAACTGAGCAACAACTGCTAAAGCTCAGAGAATGCAGGAGTGAAACATAATGAAACAGGAAAGTAACAGTAGTGCATTGAAAAACACTGAGGATGTTGTAGGCAACCTGCACTCTACATGTCTCTTCTCCATTAAAACCCCAGTTGAGCTCTCTGACCGTGCAGCATGGCTTGTGTTAATTCAGACGTTCATTCCAGAGATCAGATTGCAGGATCAGGGCCACTGAGTAAGTGCCCTGGGGTAAGGATTTTGCTTCTGTCTTGCACATAAGATAGCATTTAATAAATTAGGTCATGTTTAAATCCCTGGAAAGCCCTGGCAGTAGAAATAATAATCATGGAAACTTAAATTTTGAATGAAAAAAATGGGCCCAGGATTAAGACACTGGGACAGGGTTTTAGGATATTTGGGCTCTGTTCCCCCTTGTGTCTCAGACTGCCCTAATGATTTCAGGCACATTGTTTCACCTTTTTGTGTTTATGCCAAACGCCACTTGCCTCACAGATGCAAGGCCTTTACCTCCTCAAAGACTATCCATAAAAATAATAAAAATAAATAAATAAATAAAAAAGTTGTGATAATATTCAATATACAGATCCTTTCAATGTTAGTTCACAACACATGCTCTATCTGGTGAAGTTAAAGAAGTAGTAAGTATAAAATATTTAATGTCCTAGGACTTCTGAGTAACTGAAAACAAGCGAGCTATCTATATCAAATTTTCCAAATCACCATTTAAATCCATTATGGGTTTCAACAAACACACAGTCTCCAGAAGACAAATGCAAACCCACGCACACAAATAACGATATAGTCTTCATTCTCCTTTAGCCATCTAAATTATAGGTTCCTTCAAAACGTATAGGGTTGAGCACTTAAATCACAAGGGGTTGGAGTCCTTAATAGTAGAAAAGATGGTAAGGCAGTGCCTGCCGGGAGACAGGCTGTTCAGAGAGTTGTTCCCAGCAACTGTTAAGAAAAAGAGAACTCCTGCCATGTTTGCCCAATCTCTGTAATCTTCCAGGCTTTCTAAATCAGAAGAATTACCTTAAATTTGAGGTTCCCCTTTAACACATAATTTGTAAAGCAAGATACATCCCAAGCACTCCACTTGGATATATGCAACAAATTCACACACCTTTCTTTTGGAAAGGTTGATATGGAAAACTTACAACACAAATAATGATGACATTTAAAGGATGTTTTTAATGTAACTTAAAACAATGCCTCCACACTGGAAATAATAATAGAATAATGGCTCCTCCTGGCACTGTTGCGTCCCCTGGCTAAGGGCTCTTCCTTTTCCTGATTGCTGGCTGTAAAATTACCCCTACATTGGCTCTACTCCATTGCTGCCACATTACAGCCAAGCAAAGGCAATATGAGCCACTTCAAAACAATCGTGAACGAGTAAAGATACAAAGCTAGAAGAGGTACATTGCTCTCAAACCCAATATGGTAGCCAGAAATATACAGAATTCCTTTACAGTTCTCAGGACATTCTCCCATGAGCAATTCTCCTATGAGCAATTCTCCTATTTTAACAAAAGAAAGTAAACAGCACCTTATTTACTGTTGCCATTTTTACATTCTGGTAAGGGGTCAGCACAGACTGTTTCAAGAAAGGACAACGTACCTTTTGGCATATTTTTCCACATTCTGCTCTTTCTTCTCATGAAGTCATTAAGTTTGTAGACCTACCTTAATTAGACACCATTATTTTTTTTTCCTGTATTTGCCATGTGTTTTTTTTTTTCCTTTTTTTTTTTTTTTTTTTTCCTAACAAGTAAACTCACCTAGAGTACATGCACCAGGATATTTTCCATACTTAGTAACTCAGAGACAGTAAGTAGATGAAATGTATGAGTATTATACAAGCTTTTCCTTTGCATATGCACACTGTCAGGTCTGGAGTACACCCAAGTTCAATGTGACCAATTCTTATTGTGCAATTGATAGAATATATGACCACACCACATTAGGGGATCCTTTGAGAATGAAACGGATTTCATGTTATTTGGGGGGCTGTTTTTCTACATAGTACATAATGAATATAAAAGTAACATTAATTCATAGTACCAGCTCTCCTCACCTATTATGCTTTTAAATGAAACTATATTCATTTTAGTTAGAAAGGTAAAAAAGCTATATGCAAAACACTCACAGTATAAGGTGTGAAGATTACAGTGTTAATAGTGTTACCCACTGATTCTTATATTTTAAGCCTAAATACTTTACCTGAAAAGCAATTTCTTTCTTAAAAGAAAAGAAAACAAAACTAATTCCCTCCCTCCCCCCCCCCACCCTCACCCCCCCCCCCAAAAAAAAAAAAGGAAAAAAAAGAAAAGAAAAAGAAAAAGCTTGCAAATGCACTACAGCACTTTGAAACAGATCTTCCACTCTTTAAACCTCCTTCCCCTACCTTCCCCCCACCCCCTTTTCCTTTCAGGAAACAAAACTGGAGAAGAGAAAGAGAGAGAGAGTCAAAAGGTTACAGCCGGCTTGTAAGCGCAAAGAACGTGAGAGGCCCATTCTTCCCCTTAACACCTGACATCCCAGGGTACATTTTCTCCAGCACCAAGCCTGGTGGATTAGACATGCAGCTCCTATTTATAACGGAAGCTGTGCATCTCATTCGCCATGCACTGCTACTTAAAGTTCTCCTCCTACCACTGCCTTATAAATCGTTCTCCCTCCTATTCCACAATTACAAGCTTAATTAATGGAAATTTGCATTTTATTATTAGACACAAATTGAACCCAGTTCAGATATCTTGTCTGAGTTATATTAGAATTTATTCTCAGACCTCTTAAAAAAAATAAAAAATAAAAAAAGTGACAGAAAAATCAGTAAAATTATGGAAAAACAAAACAAAACAAAGAGAGAACCCAATACAAGCCTAAAAACGTGCTAAAGCACTGCTAAAACAACCTAGAGTAAAAATCATTGTGACAACACTATAGCATTCATGCTATCATTTCAAAACACTGATTTCCATGATTTTCACAGCTTAGTGAAGTAAGTAAAACACATCTAAGGCACGTTTGTTAGAGGTTCAGAACAATGAAAGAAACAGAGATAAATACTAAACGACCAAAGTCTTTGCTACACTCTTCCTGGAATGGAGCCCCCCATATAGTGGGGGGATGCAGCCAAGATCTGCTTGCTTGGCTGATGCTGTAGGAACAAGGAAACAATTACGTCTAATTAGGTGTAAATCCCAACGCAGAATGGAAAACAACTGAGAACAAAGTTAATTCTAAACATCAGAAGTCTCCAGGCAAAAGGACGAAACAGAAACAAACTTGATTAAGGTATAAGAATTAGAGTTCATAAAGATCGACATCCAACTGGCCTACCCAAAACAAAAAGTAGGAGGATAAAGTGATGTAATAAAATTATTCTGACTTCATACTATTAATAGATGTTATGATCTAATTTAAAGATAGTTTCCATTTAAAGAAAGATCCACATTCCAAGTTGAAGTTCAGTAAAACATATAAAAAAGATAATTAACGAGTAGACTTGAGAACAGGGCAGAAAACATGAACTGTTTGTTCTCTGGGCTACCCCCTGCATCTGGTTGTACATTAGCTCTGGGATATTGCTCACCAATTGCAATGGAGCAACATCAGTCCCTGCACCCTGTCATCTCTCATTTACCCCATCTTAAACACCACCCCAGTGTTTTCATATTCATTTACAAGACACTCAAGTTTGAAGAGGCTTTTTTTCTTCTTATTCTACTTTGTAAAATGAGTATAATAAATTTTGTTTCTTGATTTTGCAGAAATCTTACTCTCATAATGACTAATGAAGAATTGTCACAAATATTACAGAAGGAAGCTAAGAAGGGAAAGCAAAGATCAAAGAGACAAATCATGGAATCAGTTAGGTTAGAAAAGACCCTTAAGATCATCAAATCCAACTGTCTACTTAACTACCAAGTCCAGCACTAAACCACATCCCACAAACAGGCAAACCACAAAAGGACAACCCATTTATAATACCTAACCATCCTTTCTGTTGAGAAATTCTTCCTGATACCCAAGCTAAGTGCATCCTTGCCAATTGAGGTCATTTCCTCACATCCTATCACTTGTCACCTGTGAGAAAAGGCTGACCCCAGCTCCCCACACCTTTCTTTCAGGTACTTATAGAGAGCAATGAGGTATCCCCTCAGCCTCCTTTTCTCCAGACTAAATAATGCCAGTTTTCTAGTCCCCTCACTTACTTTGTTGCCCTTCTCTAGACATGCTCCAGCACCTCAATGTCCTTCTCGTAGTGAGGGACCCTAAACTGAACACTGGACTTGAGGTGTGGTCTCACCAGGGCTGAGCACAGGGGGACAGTCATTCCCCTAGACCTGTTGGCCACACTACCTCTGATACAAGTCAAGATGCCATTGGCCTTCCTGGCCGCACTGCCGGCTCATGTTCAGCCAGCTGCTGACCAGTATCCCCAGCTTCTCTTCTGCCAGGCAACTTTCCAGCCACTCTGCCTCAAGCCTATACCACTGCATGGGGTTGTTATGACCCGGGTACTGGACCTAAAAATTGCCCTTGTTGAAGGCCATACACACCTGGACATGGCCCATCAATCTAGTCTAGTCTATCCAGATCCCTCTGTTGAACCTTCCTACCCTCATCACTCCCACCCAACTTGGTGGCATCTGGAGACAATTGATAATTAGAAACATACTGAGAGACATCAAATTTTCAGGATTCAACTGTATGAAAAATCACATGAGAAGATACCAAAGAAAGTTTAAAGTAAGTCTGTAGATAGCTAGAGGTCTTTTGAAGATTTTATAACCACCAGGATATGACTTTCCTCAATAAATTTGTTCTTAGAACTTGTTCAGGTGCTCTGTGGTGAAAAATCTTATTTCTGCTGGCTTGATTTCCATGAAATGAAAACAAGTGGGTTTGACTGTCATTTGTTACCTTACTCAAGGAGTGAAGAAGTTTGTTTACTTATTTGTGTCACTTGGGTCTTGGAAGTATGAGCAAATAAAAAGACTGAGATTAAAGAGAATGAAAATCCTGAAGACAAAAACAGATGTAGTCATTCCAGTGACAAGCATTAAATGAGAGTTTAATGTGGTCTGTGCATCACCTCACCAGTATCCTGCCCACGTACCATCACAGAAAGCAAACAAACAAAAAACACTATTGATCAGGACAGGTGGATTCATCTTTGTTGGTCAGGTGTGAGGTAGTTTTCATTTTGATCACATAAGAGAAACCAGATTTATACATCCACGCTATTTCATTTTAGCAGTATTTATTTTTGTAATATATATTTATAATATATATATTCGTGTGTGTGTGTGTATTCCTATAAAAAAAAAAAAATCTAGTGCCAAAAAGACCCTGGAGGTAGAGGTACATGGCTAAATCCCAGCATCCTAGGAAGCAAGGTCTGGGTGGATATAGGCTTGAGAAAGTTGAGAAAATAGTCTCTGTGGCTGGATATGCAGGGCTAGAGCTATTTGATTAAATAAACAAACAAACAAACAAGCATCTAGCCCTACTTGATGCAAAGATTTCATAAGGCACCTGTTTGGCAGAAATCCTGCATCTCCACACACAGCTCATTCATGTCTGTAAACCCTAACCCCCTGATGATGATAGAGACAAACCATAAATCTTTCCTTGAAAGAACCTGAATAACCTAAAAAAAAAAAAAAAAAAAAAAAAGTTATGAGTTTAGAATCATAGAATCATTAAGGTTGTAAAAGACATTCAAGATCATCTTGTCCAACCATCACCCTACTACCAATATCACCCACTAAACCATGTCCCCAAGCACCAGGTCCAACCTTTCCTTGAACACCCCCAGGAATGGTGATGCCACCACTTCCCTAGGCAACCGCTTCCAATGCCTGACTGCTCTTTCTGGGAATAAATGTCTCCTAATTGTTTTAATTACTGAAGAGTAGTGCTTGCACTGAGTCAAGGACTTTTCAGCTTCTCACACTGCCCTGACAGCAAGGAGTCTGGGGGTGCAGCAGGAGATAGGAGGGAACAAAAGCAGGACAGGTGACCCAAACTGGCCAGAAGGATATTCCATACCATGTGATGTGGTGTGCCCTGGTTTTGGCAAGGATAGAGTTAATTTTCCTCCCAGTAGCTGGTAGGGTGCTGCATTTTGGATTTACGATGAACATAATGTTGATACCATGTTGATGTTTTAATTATTGCAGAGCAGTGCTTACACTAAGCCAAGGACTTTTCAGCTTCTCGCTCTGTCCTGCCAGCGGGCAGGCTGGGGGTGCAGCAAGAGCTGGGAGGGGACAGACCTAGGACAGCTGACCCAAACTGGCCAAAGGGGTATTCCATACCATCTGACGTCATGCTGAACAATATATAGGGGTGGCTAGCTGGGGGGGGGAGGGAGGGCTGCTTGGGGATAGGCTGGGCATCAGTCAAGGGCTGGTGAGCAACTGCATTGTGCATCACTTGTTTGTACACATTAGTAGTAGTAATAATCATTATTATTTTCCTTTCTTTTCTGTCCTAATAAACTGTGTCCATCTGAACTCACAGGCTCCATTTTCCTGTTTCTCACCCCCATCCCAGATAGGGAGGGGGGAGGGTAAGCAAACAGCTGTGTCATGCTTAGCTGCCGGTTGGGTCAAACCGCAAAAGCCCTTTTGGCACCCAGTGTGGGGCTTGGAGTGGCCACCGCGCCTGTCACAGGGCTGGGAGTGGCATCAATTGCAGCTCAGTAGGCATAGGCCAAGCCCCACTACATTGTAGTGATTTGTGTCTTCCCGGAATTGCCAGGGTGGTGACACACCTTTTTCAAGCATTCTGCCAGTTTTTTAGGATTTTGCACCTGCTCAAGGGTGAATTTCCAAAGCACTGGAGGTGCCCACTGCTCTAGATGCCTGCCCATATCCTTCCACACTCCCTGCCACTCATAACTATCCTGCCTCAGGACAGATATCTGGATAGCATTCCTAAGTAGTTGTTTAACCTTAAACAAAACCTGAAGTGCACTCAGGAGACATAATAATAACATTCTGGTCTGAACATCCCAAGGATAGTCAAAGACCTGAAGAGCTATCATAGCTAGCCTGGAGGAGAAGAGGAGGGTGAAGGAGAAAGGGAGAGTGAACAAGTGGGAAAAAACATCTCTCCCTGTCCCCTTCTTAGATTGTCTCCCTGAATAAAAAAGGCCCTTGAAACATCCTCTCCTGACATAGTCTATGCCAAGGATACACAGAGCATCCGGGCCAGTAACAATAGGGTACTTTTGCCACTCAATCCCAGTTAGGTTCACACTGGTATAAGCCTTGTGTAGTTATTGATGCTCTTATGGTATCTCTCTTCGCCTTCCTGTTCCTCTGATGGCCCAGCCACTTCGGACTAGCCTATCTCATTCTAAACAACCGGACTTTCTCATCCCTATTTAAAAAGGGGCATGATGTTTCCCTTTTCCTATTCACCAGAGACTTCACCCGACTGCCAGGACTTTTCAACTATGATGGAGAGAGGCTTAGCAACTACATCAGCTAGTTCCCTCAGGACCCTGAGGTGCACGTCACCAGGTCCCATAGACTTGTACCTGTTCAGATTCATCAGGTAGTCCCAAACCTGCTCTTCACTTAAAGTGTGTGGGACTTTGTTCCCCCAGCCTCCATCTACAGGTTCAGGGAAATGAAAGAGTTGGGAAGCCTGTCTGTCAGTGAAGACAGAGGCAAAGAACATGTAGAATACCTCAGCCTTCTCAATGGCTGTCATAACCAATTACTCAGATATAGAAACTCACTCCTAATATAAGAAATTCGCCACCTATAATCACTTACTACTATTTTCATCCCTCAGTCTATTTTCACAGATGTTAAAGGCACATGGTGGCCCTTGGGGACTCCTCCTGTCACCCCAGCGCAACAGCCCAAAGGAAGCTGGGTTCTCGCTTGTGCTCTTCCTCTAGGCTCTGTGCAGAAGGGATGCCACCTGTCACACAAGGGCTGGGGGATGGGAAAGAAGCACTCACGCAAACCCTGAGAACTGGCAACAAGAGTTCTTTATTGCTGGGACATCTTGCAGGTGAGCCTGCGAAATGTCTGTCCATGGTGTTTGGCGGCTCCGAGCTAATACTTGGGGTAGAGGCTGAGCCACAGGTAGGGAGCTGGTTGAGCATGCCTGCAATGCTGTTGCTGCACTCTGATGGCAGAAAGCAAAGACAGGCCGAGGTAGTTCCTGGTCTGCTCTGACCAAGGTGGATCCACTTCCATCAGTTCCTCCACATCTGGTAGATCCACCTCCATGGGTTCCACGGTGTTTGGCAAAAGACTAAGCCAGTCCTTACTCAGGACTGCCCAAATGGGTTGCCTTTGAAAGTTTTCAGGCCAGGGTGCAGAACCAGGGGACTGTCCACTTCCATGCCTAGGTCCCATGCCACTGTCTGGTTCATATCCATGCACGGGTCCAAAGCTGCCATCTGGTGTATGGCCATGGCTGGGTCCCACACTGTGTTCTGGATGATAGGCAGGCCTCTGCTCCACAAGGCTGTCCAGCCAGCACTCCTGCCTTCTCCCCATGCCACCATTGTGCCAATGGTAAGGCCCAGACCCTGTATGGTGGAGGGGACAGCCTATGCCCCACACTGTTGCGGTGCCAATGGTAATGTCAGGGCCTCGTGTCTTTGCCACGCCAGAGGTTCAAGGTTCCCTGGTGTCTCTTCTCATGCCGCAGGCGCTATACCTCTGCCCATGCCACTTCCCCTTCCCATCAGGTGCCTTCCTTCTCGGTGCTTCCTGCATCTCTGTCCTCTCACACCGAGGAGGGCTGCCACTCACCTTCCTCCTTCTGTCTCCTTCCTGCCACACAAGCTGGCTGTCATAGAGCCTAGAAGCTCAGCAAATGGTGGCCAAGCTGAAGGAGTCCTGTTTTATAGGGCCCAGAGCAAAGGCAGGGCAGTGGTAGCCAGCAAGCCACTGTGATGGCCAATGTGAGCAGCCCAAGGTGGCTGTGTTGGGAGCAGCCTAGAAGATATCCTCACATGGAAGTCAGGGGGGCTGAGGGCCCCTTTTCTGAGGCTGGCTCCCCCAGGCCATTTGGCTTGCCAGAGAGAGAGAGGCTGCCCCTTCACTGCAGGGACTGCCCTCCAGCTCCCATCCTTTGCCTGGGTTTATTTTTTAACACTGGTTTTGAGGTAATTTCATTCTATTCTTCATGGAAAAGAACAGAAACAAGGTGCATCTTCAGCCTTAACTTCCATGTGTGCTTTGCGCACTTGTTTTCTGGTGTAAGCATGTAGGTGCACAGGGAAGTTACCATGTACCAAAATGTCCATTTTTCAGTAAAAATAATAAAGAATAGGATGGTATCTACCACACAGTGCTACTTGTAACAGAAAATTACTCACAGATACTCAGTCCTAATATTAGAAACTAGCCAGCTGTAATCGCTTACACACTATTTTGAATCATCATAGAATCACTAAGGTTGGAAAAGACCTTCCAGATCATCTGGTCTAACCATCACCCTACTACCAATATCACCCACTAAACCATATCCCTAAGCACCAGGTCCAACCTCTCCTTGAACTCCCCCAGGGACGGTGACGCCACCACTTCCCTAGGCAACCGCTTCCAATGCCTGACTGCTCTTTCTGAGAAGAAACATCTCAGAATTTCCACCTAAACCTCCCCAGTGCAACTTGAGGCCTTTCCTTCTTGTCCTATCACTAGTTATTTGTGAGAAGAGGCCAAGCCCCAGCTCCCCACACTTTCCTTTCAGGTACGTATAGAGAGCAATGAGGCCTCCCCTGAGCGTCCTCTACTCCAGACTAAACAACCCCAGTTCCCTCAGCCACTCCTCACAGGACTTGTGTTGCAGGCCCTTCACCAGCTTCATAGCCCTTCTCTGGACATGCTCCATGGCCTCGAAGTCCTTCTTGTAGTGAGGGGCCTGAAGCTGAACACAGTGCTCAAGGTGCAGCCTCAGTAGAGCAGAGTACAGGGGGATATTCACCTCCCTGGTCCTGCAGAAGAGAACACACTATTGCCCACACTAGCAGTTGACACATGCCCCCTGAATAAAAGCCTGGAAAATTGTTACCTTCTGCATATCTAGGCACACTTCTGTGACAGAACGCTATGGGGGGAGGGGGGGAAGGAGAAGCAGATTGGGTCATATTTGCTCCTATTTATTTACTCTAAAAGTTAATGCTACTTCTTTGTCTGATCCAGCAGTCAACTGCAATTTGCCTTAAAGACAAAAAGGCACTTCTCTAGGGATAAAAATCAATCCCCAAACTGTCAGCAGCAACATAAAAAGTTTAGAAATGTGCCTAATTCAGCATAAGTTAACGTTTGTAAATTGTCAAACCAATACGTGAGAAGTGACTCTTCCATTAAATAAAATCAGGAGCAAAATGAAAAAAACTAGAAAGTGGACAAAAGCACCACAAGCAGATAAAATATCTGATATCTATAAAGCATACAGAGTACACATTATTCATTAATAGGTTACTGATTATGCTTAATATTACTTTAATTGGAATTATTTTTTGAAAAAGATTTTCATTACTTTTGTGTTCATGTGCAGGCAAAAGCACATCTTCATACAGCTAGGTAACTAGCAACAGGCAGTTTGGGGGCTCCATCAGCCCGAATTTGAAATTTGAAGGTGAGCAACAAAGCAACCAGGAAATCGTTTTCCAGTTTCAAGACATCGCCGTGAACTGCAACAACTGCATAAAAGACTCTGGGCTATGCATGTGCAGTAGACCTGCTCTTTTCTCCATCTCCCCTCCAGGCCTGAGCATAGTTAGAAATCACAGCTGGAAGTTACTCACCTCTTCTGCCCCCTGTAGAAAGTGTTAACGTGTTTTAGCCTTTCCAAGACCTGCCTGCCCCCAGCAGTGCAACATAGTCTGGAGACCAACTCCACGCCAAAGCAGGTATGGGTCTGGTGGGATAGGTGTGCATGGGTAGGCAGGGCAGACTCTTCCATCTGGCTGCTGTGTCTGTGGTCACTCCTCCTCTTCTGAAGGACGGGATGGGTCTTGACTGGTGGGTTTTGTTATCCAGGCCCACACAGCAGCCCTGGATACAACAGCACCACTCAAAGCACAGAGGACAGAGACAGAACGTACTAACAAAATGAGTAACGCAGCAGTGACAGATGAGATCATTGATGATTTCTGCTTGCAAGAGAGGAAAGCCTTACAACATGCACAAGATTTGAGCAGAGCTCCACCCACCTCTCCTTAGTCATCAAGAAGGCAACCTGATCTTTCTGCACCCCAGTTTCTCATTTGTAAAATCTCTTTCCAGAGTGTAAGCTGCTTCATGCATGGACTTCATTATCCTGTAAGTTTTACACAGTAACTAGTAAAAGTTTTAAGTTTTATTATTGCACATGGCTGTAAACTTCAGGGAGTCCTGAAACAAGAATTTGCTATTCTGGTGTTTTGCAAAAATCTAGGCTGTATTTTTCCTACAATAAAGACAAAACCTTAAAGCAACAAATATAAAAATAAAATTAAAAAAAAAAAAAAAAAGGATTTAAAACAGATTCAAAGACTGAGTTTCAGTGATGTTCTGCAAAGGTAAACAAAAACATCCCCATGCATTAAAAATGGAAGGGAATGATCCACTGCATTGAAAAATTGATTAATCAATTTAAATATGAAAACATAAACCAATATGAAAATATGAAGTGAATGGACACCTCAGGAAAAGGAAGATCCCATACAACAAAACAGCAACCAGGGGACCCATCTAAGCAAGACCAGTAACAACCAGAGCACACAGCAGGATCATTTGAGGGGACCTTTGTGAAAACATTGAAAAACTAGTCCAAGAAAGATTGGTGTAGACCAGTTAGTTCCATGCTGGAAATCCACCACAAGCAAGACATGGCCGTATGCTTTTATGTTATTTTCTGTACATTGGAGCGAGCGAGCACATAAACACCATGAATTGTGAACTTTATTGTAGGTCAGAGAAAGAAGGAAAAACCATGTATCCAAGGAGGAAGAACTGTAAGGCAATAGTTGGCATTTCTTTCTGCCATTATTTTCACAGATAACAATACAGTCAGATTTCTGTGCACCGACACAACTTGTCATACAATTTTGCATACAAGGTTGTAAGTGCCAGAAAAAGAATGGCTGTTGCTACTCTCTGAATTGCTTTAATATAAAGCTTTCATTGGAGATTACCAAGGATTGGGAAGGGAGGGAAAAAAACATGTCCTGATTTATCTTGAAATTCAGAAGGTCTAGGCTATTTGCAGCTGATACTTCAGAACAGACAATTTTTTTCATCACTACTTTACCAAATAAATTTTCTGATATACAAGATCAAAGGCAAAGATTATCTCAGGAATCCAACCATCATTTACTTTGGCAGTGTGCATATGTTAGTAGATTCTTTTGGTCCTCCCAAGGATTAACATGAGTTTCCTGAGATGGCACAGGGTTCATACAAAAATCTGAAAGTGCAAAGCTCTATTGCTTAGCTTAGTCACACAGGAAAGTGAACTAGAACAGCTGAACTATCTTACATTCGAAGATAAGACTAAAACGTTACTGAAGAATGTAACAGTTCATAGTCTCAGATATTAGAGATCTCTCTCGTTAGCTGGTTCCTTCTTTGAGACAGTACGCTGTCACCAGAATTATTATTGAAACAGTTCATGTTACCAAGTATCTGTCTCCAAAACAAACATATATTTTCTTAACTTATTCGAACTACTAATTATGACTATAAATGTTTTTCATTGAATGCAAAAACATTAGGGTTCTTTGATTTTCAGAACGGTATTTTATTTATTTCATTAAAACAGCAGTTACTTCCTCTCTTGCCTCTTCACTGAAAGCTTTAGGTGTTTAGGTGAAAGTTTAGGTCCATGGTGCATATACATATATACTTAGTACTGACCTAAGCAACACCTATATTTATATATAGGTAAAATATATATTTAGTGTGTGTATATACACACACACACACGCTATATAAACATCATCTGAAGATGACAATAGTGCAAGTTCAGGCTAAAAAAAAACAAATAGGTACAAGTCCAGCTCATATAAACAGGGATCTCAGGCATAAACCTCATGCTACATCCAGCACTTAGAAGCCAGTGATACGTTTTGGTTAAGACAGGCAGGGCAGTCCACACTGCCTGGCGTGCTTGTTGCTGTCTGCACACACATTCAAGCACTGTTGTATGTCAAAGAAAAGTCTTCTCTTTGTAAAGAGAAACTCTGATTTTACAGGCACAGAGACTGCTGCCTCTTGCAGTGTCAGGAACTGCACCCCTAGGCACAGAGCTGCCAGAGTTAAGCAAGCAGATCACAAGTGGCAGGCGGGCTGCTGCCAAGTGAGCCAAGGGAGAGTGCGCAGCTGGGACCCGCAGCCGCTCTGATGGCAGCCTCAGAGAACTGGCTGGCTTTTCCTTGCCAGCAGCATGTGAGCTGAGCTACCCTTCAACAACCAAATCCAGCACAGTGGCCATACCAGCGGGACTGGCAACCACATCTCTACTGCTGATAATCCACTTCCAGCTCCAGAGTCACAGTCTGGCCACTCCGAAGTTATGGCATATAACCAAGGCACTGCCAGCAAAAGGAAAATGAAAAAGCCCGTGCCTATCCTCTTTGCAATACCACTCTGATACCGCATCCCTTCAGTGTGCAGTCTGCTCACCAAGTGTGCTGTACCCTGCAGCAGCGGGGAGGGCAATGAGGACTGTGACCCTAAAACCTTGCCCTAAAGGCCAATGAAGAAAACAGGCTGGAGATTTCCTGAGGGAAATACTTGCCTGGGCTTTGTAAGAGGCAACTAGAAGGCTGTTATGCTTTCCCTGTCCACTCTGTGAGAGCCAGACAGTGTCTGAGCGATTACTGTTTGATTTGGTTTAAGAGTCAGACACCACCTGGGGCAATGTCCAGACTAGAGTGAGGGGGTAGTATTTCCGGAAACACAAACCATAGGTGGGAATTTGCAATAGTAACTTCTTATACATTTCGGGTACCACTGTGCTTCAGTGTAAAACATTAAAACACAAACATTATTCAGGGCGATTTTTTGCATTGGGCTTCAGCAAAATCGAGAGCAGAGTCCACGCTCTCCCCCCCCCCCCCCCCTTTTTTTTTTTTTTTTTTTTTTTTTTTACAGCAGCTGATCCCCTGCTTAGGGACACCAACACAACCTTCCCTTCTGTGCTGCTCCAGTATTTGTCAGATAAACCTACACTAGACCATCCACTGGCAGAGCACAGGAGACCATCATTTCAGTTGTGGCTGTGCTCCTGGTTTCTTGCTATCTGATTTAAAGGGGAAAAAATGCAAGTCATCAGTAACTCCTCTATTGCAAAGCTATGGGGGGGGGGCGGGGGAGTATGTTCTGTTTTCTGGAAACACGCATGCCCTGTGCAGGACCTTCATTTCATCTTTATTTGCCCATATATAGATGGATAAAATCTGCTTTCTGAAGACACCAAATGTTTTGTGAAACACACTAATCTCCATCAAATGAACCTATTTTTTTCTGGTTAGCACTACAACCAATCATTTGTCATTGCTGCTCATTATTCATTGGTATGTTCAAGGGTAAACAGAGGTAAAGAGAATTTGCTCAACTTCTAATTCAGACAATATATTTTATCACCTTTGACTGCCTGGCTTAAAACACTAGATAGGTACATTACTCATTTCTTAATGTTACTTCACTCACCCTATTTGTGCTGAATGAGCTGATGGCTTGAGTTTCATGGCATTATTATTTGCCTGAACGACTGAAACTTTGTAAACAGAAGAGCAAAAGAAATAAACTTCTAAAATACATGACTTCTGCAGAGACAATAGCCAATAATAAGCTTTCTGATATGATTCTGGTCTAGGAACATTTTCAAGTGTACAGAGACTGTGTATTACTATGTTTTTAAAGTAAGCAGAACTTCACAAACCTACTCAAAAAATGTATTTTTAATATTTAGGCAATGCTAATTTATACCCTTGCTGAGCCCAGTGGGCAGAAAAGCTGGCACCACAAAGGTATTTATGCACGCAGGATAAGGACTTGAAAAAGTTCTGTCTTGAAGCAATACCTGCCCCCTAGCTTTCCCCTTTCCAGTGCAGTCCTGCTACTGGAATGGCTATTTATCATCCAGTGCCTCAGCGTATCAGTTTATTTTGTAGGGAATGTTCTCTTTGTGTTTTCGTCTGAAGGGAAGCTGGAGTGTTTTCAGCGTTTGAAATGCCCTGTGAAAGCCCTGAGGAGTGCAGCTCCCTACCCACAGCCCAAGCATAGCACATCAAGATGCACAGCTGAACTCCACAGGTGACACTACAAGTGTGCCCTAAACTCCGACCCAGAGGGACCATCCTGAAGGTTGAGAGCACTCTTCAGTCTCCAGTCCTGACCAGACCTCCGGCCCTCTGCTGAGGCTGTGAGCCAGGGTGCCAATTAGCGCCAGCTGGTCGCTCCTCTGATGTGTGCACCTTTCCGGGAAGAGGGCTGAAGCTACCAGCTCGTTTCAGATAGGTCACTGCATGTCGACAACTTTGTAAGAGATTGACTAAGGCCCGATTTGGATTAGCAATTTAGCAGGAAGGTCCTGTACCCGACTGCCCTCCAACCTCTCTCATGTATGTAATATTAATATAGCAACTTCTAGACTGTAAATTGACTACTGTTCGAAAACTCCAGAACCAAGTACATTTTCAGAGGTGCCCATAAAGTGTTACTGGAAAATTAAACTGTTCTTTGCCCCCTTAACCTTTTGCTATGTAGACTGCATTTAAAGGATTTCATTAGGGTCAGAAGCCATAGCTTACATTTCTGTTGCTGAGAGAAATGAAACATGGAAAAAATTGGCTTAATTGGGGATTCCAACAGAATACTGCTTTTAGAACCAGAGAGACAAAGATGTAGCCATTTGAGAGGGACCCTTCCCACCTTACCATTCTGCAGATGTTAGTGGGAAACTTATATTTTGTTTCAGAATAAGGAAAAATACGTAATTATAAAGCTGTCTACACACTATTGTAACAAATTCAGTTCTGCAAAACTGTTAGAAAAAGGACCGGGAGAGTCTAATTTAAGTACATATTAATTTAGGATACTTCCAGTATACTTAAACATTCACTGCTGTTAGTACCATAGCATGCATTTCTTAGTGTGACAAAATATATATTGTTTAAGGTGCAATCAGTTTTACTAGCTAAACTTCTGCCAAATACTTTCTATACGTCCTACATGGTTTACTCCTGTGCCAGTCAGTACTTCTGGGACAGGCACTCTGTGACGGTTTCTTTTTTCCTACATCCACATTTCTAAAGCCACTATGGATTGGAGATGGGTTGCAGGTAGCACAGGCAGTCTGGAGATTTTAGGGAGAAGAACATGATACCATGCATCAGCAACAACACTCCTATGTTTCAGACTGGTTTCTTGCAAAAACTTTGTTGCCTTAGCCAATTTGCAATAGATAGTAGATGCAGTATTTAAAACAAACAAACAAACAAACAAAAAAGCATTAAATGACTACAACCCTAGTGTGTATCTGGTGTCTATCTGCCATCATGACTACATCCATGGCAAAGGAATTTTTATTTATAGGCCATAGCAGCTGCTAAAGTTTTGTAATTTTCATGTGCAACCAGGTCTGCCATTATTATAAAATGAAGGTGTTACAAACTTTGCACTTCTAATCCAGCTCATATATCTGTACTCTGAAGTCATGTACTCAGCAAAAATAGAAGGCTACCTGCTCAGCATTGTCAGCCACTTGAGGTGCTCCATTTCCTTGACTCCCACTCATCTTTGACAGATGATTGCAATGCAGTAGCTCAACGGAGATAGGAAACAGGAGAGTCAGACAACCCATCAGGGTTTCACCGAGTTTCAAAGGCAATAGCAGCAAGAAACGCAATAAATTAAAAAGCAAGCATGACAAGTGCAGTCCTCAGGACTATATTTATACAGTATATTGTATGAAGGGTAATAAAGCAGTGGATCTCCTCCTGGTGAACAGCTGTACAGTAAAGCTTAACCTGAAGAATTAAGTTGGCTAAGCAAGTCTGAAACTTATTTTTCTCTCAGGTGGGCCACATTTGGGTAGACGATGGGAGAGCGGTGGATGTCATCTACCTTGACTTTAGCAAGGCTTTCAATACCGTCTCCCATGACATCCTACTAGCAAAGTTGAGAAAGTGTGGGATAGAGGAATGGACGGTGAGGTGGGTTGAGAACTGGCTGACTGGCTGAGCTCAGAGGGTGGTGATCAGCGGAGAAGAGTCTGGCTGGAGGCCTGTGACTAGCAGTGTTCCCCAGGGGTCGGTGCTGGGTCCGGTCTTGTTCAACATCTTCATCGATGACCTTGATGAGGGAATAGTGTGTGCCCTCAGCAAGTACGCCGATGACACAAAGCTGGGAGGAGTGGCTGACACACCAGAAGGCTGTGCTGCCATTCAGTGGGACCTGGACCAGCTGGAGAGATGGGCAGGAAGAAACCAAATGTGGTTTAATAAGAGCAAGTGTAGAGTCCTGCACCTGGGAAGGAACAACTGGATGTATCAGTACAGGCTGGGGGACGACCTGCTGGAGAGGAGCTCTGAGGAGAAGGACCTGGGGGTCCTGGTGGACGACAGGTTGACCATGAGCCAACAGTGTGTCCTGGTGGCCAAGAGGGCCAATGGGATCCTGGCGTGCATTAAAAGGAGCGTGGCCAGCAGGTCAAGGGAGGTGATCCTTCCCCTCTACTCTGCCCTGGTCAGGCCTCACCTGGAGTACTGTGTCCACTTCTGGGCTCCCCGGTACAAAAAAGACAGGGACCTCCTGGAAAGAGTACAGCGGAGGGCCACAAAGATGATACGAGGCCTGGAGCATCTTCCCTATGAAGAAAGGCTGAGAGACCTGGGTCTGTTCAGCCTGGAGAAGACTGAAAAGGGATCTTATCAATGTGTACAAATATCTGAGGGGTGGGAGATGGAAGAATGTAGCTAACCTCTTCGCAGTGGTTTGTGGGGATAGGACAAGGGACAACGGCCACAAGATAGAGCTCAGGAAGTTCCGCACCGACATGCAAAAGAACTTCTTCACGGTGAGAGTGACGGAGCACTGGAACAGGCTGCCCAGGGAGGTTGTGGAGTCTCCTTCTCTGGAGATATTCAAGGCCTGTCTGGACACCTACCTGGGCAGCCTGCTCTGAGGAACCTGCTTTGGCAGGGGGGTTGAACCCGATGATCTTTCGAGGTTCCTTCCAACCCCTATAGTTCTGTGATTCTGTGTGATACAGAAGGACATGACAGAGCAGTAAGGGATGTTTTTTTCCTCTTGCTCCCAACCCTGAGAACACCCCAAAACAGTAAAAATGGGAGCTACTCCCTACTGTATTGGGATAGGGTTATAACTCAAAGGCAAACATGAAAATCACGTGACCTTTGCTGTTGATTTTGGCATGGTGCAATCATTGGGAGTCCCAGACTTTGCAAGTGAAGCTGAATCTGCAATGTGTGGCACCTAACGTAACCACTTTGCTGCTGACTCGTGCTGCCATCCCAGCAATTTGCAACTTCTTAGTGCAAGGTCAAATAAGGCATGAGACAACAATGAAAATCAAAAGGATTCCCTATTTTATTCATGCTTTTTGAAGAATGAGCTGAGGAGAGGTGTTTCAATGCCTTTTATACAGAGAAGATGTGGCAACTGTCATGCTGAATTGCAGACTGCAAGACTGGTCTTTACATGCATGGATGAGAGAAGCATACTTATGGTCCTGGATATTTATACTTCACAGGGGAGACTTCCCAGTATTGTATTGAAAAGGGGCCTCTTCCTACCAGATCACATTCTACATATAATCCAGAGTTGTATCTACGAAGACAAATTAAACCCAGCCAATGAGTACCTTCTGGTACATAGGTGGGAAGAGACTACTTATAAATAATAATAATAACAAAAAAGTCATTATAAGAGGAAGCTGGACACAATCCTATTAAAGGCAAAACTAGTGTTTTTAACATGAAGTATGAATTTTTAATTAAAACTGCCTATTTGTGGACATGGCAGTCTCTTCAAAACCTGTGCTGGAGCCCAAGAGAAGTGATGAGCCTGAGACAGCTTTATTAAGTGTGGTACTATGGCCTTTGGTAGGTCATGAGGTCAGAGAATATCAGTCACCAGGGCTAGCTCTTCTGATGGCTTTAATCACTGAAACCTCCCAGTGTAACCGTGCGACCCACCATTAGCAAAACACATGAAAAATGGCCAAAGCACCTACCTGATTGCACATCACATCATAAATTACCAATATGACTATTCTGACTGACGGGTTTCCACTGAAATAGACCAAGGTGTGGGGGAGGGCGTGGGGGGATGGAAGAGGAAAGCATTCCCACCATCACTGCAGTCTATGATGCCTGCTTATAATGCACTGATGCTCCCAGTGCCCCAGCTGCGGACTGCTCCACCTCTGGGGGCAGCTGAGACCAGAACTCCTGACTGGGTTAACCATGCATCCTGCCCTTCTCCCATTCTTGTGAACTCACCTTGATTAAGCTTCTCTCCAAACAACTCATTTTTCAAACACCAACACTAACACCTGACTTTCTTACAGACCGGGAAGTGTAGGACAGTGGTGACTATCTGCATTTGACCACTCAGTAGAAGAGGGTTCTTCATGCAACAAAGTCAAAGGACACCCTGGATCAGGAATGCACCTCCAAAATTCACAGTGAATCACTGAGACATTGAGCATGTTTTGATGCTGTTACAGAAATTTCGTGTGTCTAGCATCTGCAGATGGTGTGGGCTTCCCTGTGAGGAGCACAAGTGCCAAAAGGTTAGGCTGAAAACATGTTTTAGATCCCCCAGGGTGCAAGCAGGGCTCTCTGGTCCCCTCCAATCTCACTGACCATAAATAGGACCAAATTCCAGTTCCATAAATTTGTGGACAAAAGTTTAACTTGAGTAGAGTTAAGGTTGTTCAAATCTCTCTGCTCATGCAGACGTATTAAAAATAGACACTATTAAAGAGATGATCATTCTCAAGCCAAGACACTGAAATCAAACTAAACATAAAAGAGCAGGAAAACACATTAACTTACTCAATAGTATAAAAAAATGTTAATACAGCAGAAAAACACAAAAGCAATAAAAGTAACTTTGACCTTCATAGCTTTCTAAGTGTTATATACTGATGGAAATTTTCTAACTAGATTTAAGAAATCTATTCTGCTGTGCCACTACCCCTCCTTTTCCCCCTCTGTGATATGAAATTTTGAAAGCCTCCAGCAATTTTTCTAATTCCAAGCTGCAGTACAACAAATGAATCTATCATTTGTTGAAAAGTAACCTTAAATAACAACAATACTTTAATAACCTCCAGAGTTGCCACAATTCTTTTACCCCTCTTGGGAATGTTTCCCAGCACATGGAAATGAATTAGGAGCTAAGCATCTTTGTAAACACCACAATCTGAGCAATGAATTAGACTAAGATTCCCAAATCACTCAAGAATATAAATGAATGCTTCTTGGTCATTCAGTCTCAGCATTTCTATTTAACTGCATATCTCTATTTAGATTGAAGATACATGTCAGTTTGCATACATAGCAAAACAAAGCAGCTATAATGTGGACTCAATAATAGATTTTTAAGTTAGTGTCTCTGAGGTTGCTTTTCTTTCACACTCCTACAACCATACTCCGGAAAAATAAAACAATTTAATAAGGGAAAAAAAGGGATGCTACAGAAAAAAAAACAAATAAATAAATAAATAAATCACAGCTTGTACTCTGTATGTGCAAGTATATTCCAGCACAAATTACAAAATCAAAACCAAACATCTTTTGCTTTCTAACACATACAAATGGGCTGAATTATTGTGTAATATGAATGAGATCTTCAGCCTTTTTTTCCAGGTTGCTTTGCTGAATTTCGGTGTTTAATCATCTTACAAGCAGGAAAACAAGTTACAGAGGCAAGAAGGCAGCTGAGTTCACTGGCTGAACTAAAGAAGGTTTTAACTTATCACACCTACACACCACCATCTGCAAATCTTACAGTGTCTCTTTTCAAGTGTTTAGAGAGCAATTTGCTTAACTGCAAGCCTACAGAACTCTGCACAAAATATGAGTCACGCAGGACAGCAGAAGGGCAAAGCTGGAGTAGCTGTGCACATGGCATTACAGTGTACTTCTTGTCGAGTCTAATGCTTCTGAAACGATGCAGCTCATCCAAACCCTGCCTGGCTTTGCAGAGCATGTGCTTCCTGAGCATCAGGAAGCAAATTCACTCAGCACATGATGTAAAATTGTTTTGTTTGCATGCAGCAAAATGCAGAAATAAGGGACAGAAAGATAGGAGCTTCATTCTCCTTCATAGGGAAGGGTGATCACGTTAAGAACAGTAACCATCAAAGAAAGGCATGTGATGAGCCCCCACCCAAAGAAAATAGATGCATTTCTATGTGAGTTTTTGCTCTCCAGCAGCTAAGTTCCTTACTCCTTGTCACAGGAAATGTATTATTATTATCTTTAAACACAATTTACTTGAGAAACTAAATGAGAGTGAAAAAAAAGTTAAACCATGTTTCAGAATCTTCCCTGAAGCTGTACTACATCCCTTACTAACAAGTGTTATCCTGCTATCACTAACTGTACTATGAATTGTTTGCTTTTTATTTACTCCACACACAGAAACAAAGCACTATCAGCCAGGTTACAGAATCAAGTACACGTTAGGAAATTTCAGAATTAGATAGCAATCCAAACTCAGCCTAAATGTATATCTAGGCTTGATTAACAAATGGTTTATACATTAAAAGTAAATAAATAAATAGCACTAACGTTGCCTTATTTAATGCACAAGATAGACAATGCTCATTTTAAGAGCATCACTATAGCATTTTTTCTCGTTCCATTGCTCATTTTGTGATCCTGTGTAGTAGGCTTTATTCCCTATCTGTAGTTCAAAACCTGCTCTGAAGACAAATGCATTTACTTTGTCCAGGCATTTCTTTGGTGCTCATCATCAGAGGATACGAGTGATTCAGACATATTATTTTCACTGCAGCCTTGAAGTCTGCACCTGCCTTCTACAGATGACAAAAGATGTGCATGGTGATTACAGTCAGAGAGATACAGATACACAAAATCTGAGACATCTAGCACATGAGCTGGCATAGTAGATAGCACTATTCATTATTCTGTAGACTCAAAACACATCTCTCTAGTGACTTTGGGAGTACATGTGGGTGTTCAACACTTCTGATTAATCAGAGCATAGGATCTCAGAGTCAGCACGTAGAAGCTGGGGAATACACGCACAATATGAAAAATTTCCTGATTTTAGTAAACATCGGTGGCGAGACAAGACTACAATCCTATTTTTCAGTCTTATCTAACTTCTCGCCTATATATTTCCTTTCCTGTAGTTGTTGATTTATCTACTACATGCTATCCAGCTGCAAGAAATGAAGAGGCTCCTCTATTACACAGCCCTATGCATCTCTGGGCAGGTCTCAACTGTCGTCGGGGTAAGTCAGAAATCCCACAGGCAGTGAGGGGATGGGGAGAAAGAGGCAGAATGTGATTACACAGGTAATAATGTGTTCTAATGCACACAACCTATCTTATGTGACCTCAGACCTTCACAACTTTTATTTCATTACCTTAAAGATATTCTTTCTACATTATTTTCTTATGCTATCACCACGTGAAATCCTGCTCTGTGTCAGAGAACTCATGCTACAGAGGAATTCTGGAAGGCCAGTGAAGGACGACAAGAGGGATGTTTCTTTGTGTAACTTTTTTAACGCCACGCTTTGCTTTTCACTTAAGGCTACTGCGTTCATTCCTTCAGGCTTTTGAAAACCTCTACATGCCAAGTAGCCCCGATTTCCTTTACAAGGACTCTTCCGTTGTCCCTCAGAGCACAATCACGCCTCCCCTGCCGGCCGGGCACCTCACGGAGCCCCGGGGAGCGCTGAGGGCGCCGCGCTGCCCGGCCCTGCGGCAGCGGGGCTGGCCGAAGCAGGCCTCCTGCCCGCAACGGGCCCCGGCCAGGCCCAGCCCCTGCCCGGGGCCCAGGTGCGCTGCCGAGCCCGAGCCCTGGCGCTGCTCCCGCCCAGCCGGGGCCGGCCTCCAGCGCCGGGCCAGGAGCATCCTCTAGCGGCCAGCCGCCCCTCGAAACGAGAAGCTTCTGGAAGGGGGAGAGGCGGCGGCAGCTTTCGCGGTCTGTGTAAGCCCTCGGGGCAGAAGCGGTGGCATAGCCCTTCCTGCCTGCTTGGCAAAGCCCCACCACCAAGCGAGCTGTTCCGTGCCAAGAAAACAGCACAGAACAAACCTTAGAGGCGTAATAAAAAAGTGAAATCCAACCACTCTAAGTCCCGTGAGAAGAATGGAGACGAGATGATATGATATCGGTCAAAAGATACTGGCCAAAAGCAACTGTTTACAAAACCAAGTGAAGTATGTCGCATTCACATCAATTATTCGTAATCATTTCACTTAAACAGCCACCGCTGGATCCTACTCAGCATACTGTACAAAGAGGTCCAAATGTAAAGGAAAGAAAAAGAGCAATCACATGTGCTTGCCATTTCCCCAGCCGATAAAACAATCTCATTGTGGCTAAAAAAAAAAAAAAAAAAAAAAAAAAATTGGCACAGATGCGAACTGAAGCTTGGCTCTCCATACTGTTATTATGATCTAGGATTAAGGCTTTCTTGCAAGTAAAAAGCCAACAGTGGGTACATGCTGGCTGAAAACATAAATGAGCTTGGTAGAGCATAAATCACACAGCAAGGTCAAGTAACTGGAAGGCAAAGCACAAGTGCCTAATATCTTGCAGACCATGAGGGTTGCATCCACGATTGTAGGCAGCCACCTTGAGAGCTGCGGGATGAGGTACATGACCAAGAGCATGTTGGTCACGTACCATGCTGGGGTTTGGTAGCAACACTGGCTCTTGTGAGGATCCCAGCCTCACATCTGTGCTCTTTTCTCTTTCCCTTTGATCAGCTGCTTTCTCTCAGGCAGCATTTGCCCTCCAAACATATCAAAACCCAGCACATTCACCTGAACTGCTCTTAATAATCTAACACATTCCAGCCATGCCTAGGCCAGGAAAATAGGCAGCATGTTTTGACAGGTCTAACAGCAATATAGACAAGTACAGACAGAGTATTTATAAAAATGACTAATTTTTACTCTCAGGCAAAGCCTAAAATTAGTCATGTCCTAATGAGTAGGCAAGTTCTATGTCAACATATTACCTACCTGAGGTTTCTACTGAGGATCATCATAGAGGAGCTTTGATGTGCTTTAGAGCAGACTGTGTTTATTTGTCCTCTCTTGAAAGAGGAGTATGACTCGGTTTTCTTCCATTTCTGACTGCGCTCAGTTAGATGCCTGGAGCTATGACTAAGCCACCAGAGGGTCTCTGCAGCTTAGCCATGACGCAGGCACCACAAGTGGTACGTCTACAACCTGAACTCCAGAAATTTTGACCAGACCCTGCTGTCCAAGGATGCTTGCCCTAATATACCCATCACCCAGGAGAAGTAGGTTAGAAAATTTATCTGTTCATTAGACCCACAAGACACACCACATGCTTACGCCAGGGACGGATGTCTTCCACACAGCTGTAGATTAAACAAATAAAGGAATTAACAGGAAAACAACAAAAGGGTTCTAGCAGTGACAGCTGTCCTTCATGTACATAACCTGTGCTCCTGCCAAGGAGTCCTGGTGACTGATTTTTAATCATAGGCACAGACTGCATGCATTGATGATATATTCTGACAAACCATCTTTTATATCTCAGGGTAAGCATATTATACAGGTGGCACCTAACACCATGACTGCAGTGGAAATAGAGACCTTTCTGGTAAAGGCACATTATAGCAGAGGACCAAATATGCTTTCTTTAATATTAGCCTTCACATCAGGCCATGGCATGGAACAGATATTTGCAAATAGCATATTTCAGTCCTCTCTTCTTTTCACACTGTTATAAAAACAATGGAGCAGTCAGAGTGAAGAAATGGCGAATCCTGGTATTGTTCTACTCCCTCTCTTTCTTTCACTGACCTGGAACCTGCCTGGGCCAGTGGAAATGCAGGAAGGCCTGATTAAAAGTAAAATACTGGCAGCTCAGTCTGGACAAGATAAGAAGGCGAGTCAAAGATCACCTGTTGCCATATATGACAATTAACTATAAGCTAATTCTGAGGACTTCCGAAAGTCACATTCTGTGACCAAGGTAAAATATTTGATCCAGCAGAGAAACAGTGACCAAAGAGACATACTGACGTCCTTAAAGAAGTCAGTGTACAAACAGAAAAACATTTTTCTGTCCTGTTGTGGTTTATAGGTCAAACACCGTCAGAAATCTGGAGTCCCTTACTAAGGGCACAGTTCCAATAATTGCTCTGAGACGACATATCACATATTGCTGAGTGATTATAACTTGTTTTATCTGGAATACAAAATGAATATTGAAGTTTTAATATCTAAGGACTTCGTAACTCTCCTTAATGAAGAAGCCATATCAAAACTTTGTGTTTACTTTTGCTCCAATTTAATTTTTCATTTAAAATGCCCAAGCACATCTGATGCATTGAAATGTGATGAAAATAGGCATTTAAGCAGTAATAGCTACAAATCAGCTAAATAGAAAAAATAAAGATATATTAATTTGCACTATGCTCTCCTGTGTTGCAAAGTTACACAAAACTGTTATAAAAGCTTTTGAGTTGGTTTAAAGGCCTGTGGTGTGAGAAAAGCAAGACTAAGGAGAGAAAAAAAAAAAAAAGCTTTTGTTAGACAAAGAGAACCCTTACTCAGGATAGAAGTATCTAATTTCCACAAAACAAGAGCGGAAGGCCAAAGCTATTCTACTTGTGCACTTTATGTGGTACTGCACCATGGCTGCTTATAAACGAAATAAGGCTGGGAGGACAGTCACGGCAAAGCATAATTACTGTGACACCTTATTTATGTTAGCAGTATCTGTAGGGAATAAAACTGCATTGCATCCAGGACATACTTATACACATACATTAGCCTCATACATCCGTGTATGTTAATGTCATTGACTCATTAACTAGCAATATATGATTCTGCATATATACATATTGGGCCAGAAGTCCTGGATGTACTGGGGCAAGTAACTTGACACAGAAGTGTCAGCTTCAGTAAGGGAAATTCTTAGCCTTCTTAGCCTTAATAGGCTAATTCTTAGCCTATTAAAGAATATTTGTGGAAATTATAACAGAAATATAAAATATCAGAGGTAGTTGAAGCCCTAAAAAAAAATTATATGTATATGTTTTAACTCTGTGTGTAGGACTGGTACAGAATTTCTTCCATCGACATACAAACTAACCCCACCTATTTCTGGCTGGCTAAAGCAAGCCTTCAGAAATACATCCATTTTCCTAAATGCACAGGCAGATCCTTTCCCTTCAGGGAGCTAAGGGCAGGTCAGCACTGCTTGCCCTCTCACATTGGTTACTTTGGTTTTCAGCATGTTCAGCAGAACCATTAGCAAAATGCAAGAAAGCATTGAAAACAATGAAACTAGGAGTGAGAAATTAACATTCAGTTTTGATGATAAGGGAAGTCTACCAAAGCAGTCATACAGGGGTCTATGCCAGGCCCTGTTTTGTTCAGGATACTTCTTTGTCATATGAAATAATAGAAGGGGGAGGAATAGCGAAAAGACTGTTAAAAATACAAAATTATTTGTGTAGCCAAAGGAGTATGGAGAGTTATGGAGAACTTCTCATATCAAATCACCAGCTTGTAACATAACGAGAAATTCTTTGATAAATGTAAAGTACTGAACTTAAGGAATATTAACTCAAATATCCATACATATGCATGAATATATATCTTAACATATAATGCATATGTAAGTGTATATATACCTTGTGCGCCTAATTATGCACATGTATGCATAATAATGCAATATTAATTGGCCACCACCATTTAGGACAGATTATATTGTCTGTAACCCTATACGAATACCAACTTTACATTCAGTGGAAGTCAAAAAAATATACAATATTAGGAACTTGATAGGAAAAGAACAGAGAACATGGTATAAATATTAAATCCAGGCAATATTCTGGCATCCTTGGAGAAAAAAATAATAATAATAATAAATACACATAACAGAACTCTGCAATAGAAGAGTGAAGATGATGATCTACAGTGCGAGAACATTTCTTTACCAGGATAAATTAAAATGATCAGCAGTATAGAGAATGTGAGTGGCAATAATTATTTGCTGTTTCTCATTAGTAAACCTCGGATATAATTCTCAGACAGCAGCTTTAAAACATACAAGAGAAGCATCTTTCCACACAGCTTATATCTATATCATGGAATTCATTGCCACAGAATGCTGAAGACATCATAAGCGTAAATGTTTTAAAAAAAAATAATGTTGTAAATATATGCAAGAATCATAGCCTACTAACAGAAAGATGCAGGCAGAGCCTCTGGCTTAAGATAGTCCTAAACTGCTTGAGCAACTGAAAGATGAGAGAATGTAGTAAGGAAGGAAGCAACATCATGTATTAGACCTCTTCTTCATTTTTTCTGTTCTCAAGCTCAGTAAGGTTTTGTTTGAATTGCCTTGTCTATATAAGCTTATGTCTGTAGCCTACCAACTACTTTACCCATCCTGAACATGCCATACTGTATTGTACATACTGACTACTGCTATAGTCACCAAATATTCCCAGTATTCTTTTTTATCCTTCCAACTGCCACAAAATTCAGTGATGCCTTGAGCATCCCAGAGCGATCCACGAGGGGAAGCCAGTGTATTTCTTCTTTTCTAAATTCCTTATTAGCTTTCACCTGGTAGATTTTACACTTTCTAATTATTTTGATATTTCATCCTACAATCCCGAATTTCTAAGACTTTTAGAAACGGAGACCTGAAAAAAGCTCATCTGACACGTACATAGTCCTGTGATCATCCTACACACGCAGCAATGAACTGAAGAATTGAACAGCCCTTCCTTAACCATTGTGTTATCTTATTTATGCTTGTATGCTGAGAAACAGAACATTTAGAAATTGATTTTCAAATAATTACGACAAGTATTAATGTTACATGACCTTTTATCCATTCAGTACAAATAGACCAAAGAGTTAAAATGAAGAGAAAAATAAACAGATTCTCTAATAGAACACATTTTCACATGTAGTTTGTCTTCAATTTTGGTTCACAATAATTTTGTAACTTTAAACATTTTTTTTTTTTTAATTCTCAAAACACATATAATATTTGAACTGTTAACTTTATTGTCAGTTGAAAACCCTGTACCAGTATACAGTCCACAATACATTCTTTGAAGCCACATGGAAAGAAAAAAAAAAAAAAAAAGAGTGAGGGGGTAGGAAAGAAAATGGAAGACATGACAGACAGAGCTTTGAAACTTTCAAGCTTAAGATCTAGAACATCACATAGAAGTTCAGTCCAGTCCACAAAGAGCAAATAAAGGAGGCAAGGAAAAGCCTGGAAATGGAATTAAAATGTTTAGAAAAATAAACTGCACTGCCTAGTTTCAATAGCTACTGTTGATTTCCTTTGCTTTTAAAGATGGGTGCTCAGAAATCTGGTATTTCTTGAGCCTGCTAGATGGACATGGCAGCCAAGCAGGCTGTCTTTGCCTTGCAGGGAGAAGCTCTTGGGTAAAAGGTAAATTTGAGATACCCGCACTTCCAGTGTCACAGTACATGGCATGAGACAACACTGTCAAAATGCAGGTAATCCCAGGAAGAGTCAAAGAATCAAAGACAGTTTTCGATAATCTTCTGAAGACTTTAAATTCAAGTCCATACTTCTGCAGTGCAGAACCAAGCACTATTCATCAGAGCTTTTGCAAGCTCCACAAAGATTAAGAAATCAAATAGCCTTAAAAAAGGGTTCTCAGCTGAAAATTGTACAGAATTTACCAGGGTAGAGTTTGAACCTTCACGTTTAAGGTTTCTGAGTGCTACCAGACCATTACAGAACAGGAGGAGCATCACTACCATATCCAGTAAATCAAGAAAGAAAATAAAAAGTCATGCCTATGCACACAGATTAATTCATTACTCTGTTGCCTACAGAGAGCATTTTAGCCATAGCTGCAATCCAGTCAAACCAAGCACGGTCAATGATCACTGTGCTACTACTACTACTATTCCCCCCCACACACACAAATTGTGAACATAATAGCTACCTGAAAATGAACTGATACCCTTCACAAGCAGGGACCAAATACCTTCAAAATGTTACCACCCAACTATAAAAATAGGTACTTTAAATTAATATCTGGCTTCTAAAGTCTTTTATTCCTTTTTAATCAGTGGAGGTACAATTCTATTACCTACTTTCTCAAAGTTCAAAGACTGGACAAACTCATCCTTTTAATAAACGTCTGCTTAATAAAATTGTGCTTTGTAACAGACTCACTAATCATTTGGTGAAGTTAGGAAAATCTTAAGGTAATCTTGTCTCTTCCCCTGTATTAACCAGATGTGTGTACTTACATACTTTTGTATATGTAAACAGAGACATAAAAAGCTGTAGTCTGTTAGATTTGTCTCATTCCAAAGAGATAACTAGATGCAGAGAAAGCCTCTTTTATAGTAGACAAGGGAACGTTTACAGAGGAGAGCAGGTGCTTGAGGTCTTTCTGACCATATACAGCACACAGGCTGGCATGGCCTATTGTAGTCCAGCAAATGTTAGACATGGTGCAAGTTCTTCAGTATAAGAAATTTTGCTCCATATTTTGCAACAAGAACAACAACAACAACAAAAAACATTTATGTAGTAAGTCACTCAGAAAAAAGTCAGTAGTACAACTGCAAATAACAACTTAATCCAGCCTTTTCATGCAAGGACATTATACTGAAATTTATTTGGTCCTATCTCATGCCCCACGTCCTTCAGTTCTTCACACCAGACTTTCCCTATTAAGTTAGTTCACTGACTCAGTACAGCTGCTTACAGATTATTCAAGACTGTAGAGGGGAAAAAAAAAAAACGAAAAAAAAAAAAACTATTCTGTTTAAAACAAACAAACAAACAAAAACTATTGAAATACTGTCATGAACAATATGCCAAAATATTTAGAAAATTGACATGTACTCCAAAGTCTACAGAGCTGTTGCGTATTTTTCAGGATATAAGGTGTTAACATGTCCATAAGTTTTACAATGCAAATTTACTAATTTGGGAAATCTTCATGAACTTTCTACCATATCATTTTCTATTCAGAACAATAATCTTATTAATTGGTTACGTATTATAATGCATATATCTCTATATGTGTTATATATTTTTATGTAGGTGTAAGAAGCCAAATCAAGGTTACACTTGAAGGGAAGCTTAAGGAGGGAAAAGTTGAAGATAGTTGTAGATCAGACTGAACTATGCAAATTATTTCTGGCAAATCTAACATCTTTGTTAACAGGAGAGAAATATGCTTCAGATTGATGAAAATAAAACTAGATAGCCTATTTTAAGTTTAATTATATTAGAAGGGAGCAGAGAGTAAAGTTAGAGTAGCTTGCACCAAGAAACTACTGACAAAAAAAAAAAAAAAAAAATTATCTCATTGAGATACATTTTTTGGTCCTAAAATTGAGGAAATAACAACTAATGATTTTTAAAACAAAGACAATACAAAATAAAATACTTTACAATTATGTTTAGTTTCAGAGAAAGTGCTTTAGAGAGAATATTTACTTTAACACACTCCCAAGTAAATATATTCTCAACGTGTCTTCATTTCATTATGTTAATTTTAATTTGCAAGCTATAAACCCATGGACAAAGATATTACCTGTATCAGAATACTAATATCAAAATATTTGTGAGGAAAACTGAGGTCTGACAAAAACAGACAAATCGAAAGTCCATTGCATTTCTCATATTCTGTCAAAAGATCTAGTCATAGACATACATGGCTCCAGTGTCTGCTGAAAGCGTAAGTAATTGTGGCTGCTTACAATTCACGAGATGTAGAGGTGCCAATAGAAGCACAAAAAAATGTGTTCATGAGTTTAAGGGGTAAGCGTTTATGAGCTACTCAGAGCATCAGGTTCTACACTTCTTCACTAAAAGTCTTTGAGATCATATCTCCTAAATTATTTTTTTCTGAATATGAGATTTAAAATCATAAGTTTTTTTTATTTTTATTTTTAAATAGTTCACTTAGTCTGCTACATCTTTTGGAAAATACTTGGCAGGAAGGTATTATGAGAGACAAATAAACCTATTGATGCCTAATCCTATAATGCCAGATTATCTTGCCTGCACACTCTAAACTGATGCACCCATTCATCCCACTTCAGTTTGCAAGATTGTGAGTAAAGAAAACTCTTACACAGACTGGTTTCCCCATACTATCTCTGGATTTCTTACACATACAATAACTGAAATGAAACTCATACAACAATTTCAAGGTAACACACATCTTACACTTTCAGGTAGATGGGCTTCATTCACAGCTAGTTTTTGCAGCTTGCTGAAAACTGAGTGGTAATGGAAGGCTTACACACCACAGATACTCTCCTCAGATCAGTTCCAAGAGCTAGCACTTGTTCCTTCCACACAGCCCCCTCATTAACTGCTCTGCATAAAATGATGAGTGATCTACTCTCCCCCTAACCCCCCCACCCCCATTGACACCTGGGTTCAACTATTATTCATCTGAGTTTTGCCACAGGTGATACAGATTTTTGGTTGATCTAACTGGTAATCAATATGAGTATTTAGTACATACACTGCTTATCCAGTCGAAAGGAACTTTCATATAAGAGAAACTTGTTTTTTCTGGCCCATTATCATTCAGTAAAGGAATAAAAAGCCCCCTTAATACAGACACTGTTGGTGAATTAACTTCTCAAGTTTTGCTAAGGTGGTCTGCTGTGCCTTCATTTGGAATACAGCATAGAGCTTAATAGCAGGATACAGCTGAGTTCACTGCTCCTTAAGCTGGCAGCAGTCTGAAGAACAATCAGTTTTAAAATGATTGTTTATGACAACTGAATTATCTAGAAATTCAGAGTTAAGCATTTGCTGTGCTGATCATTTAAAAGATAAGATGAGGATCATTTAATGGAATCTGAAGCATGACATGGCTGAGAAGATTACAGTTCACAATCTACACTTTCATTACTAGAAAAGCATTTTAACATAGTGTTCCACAGAAGTAATGGCATAGAGAATTCTGAAAAATTATATAGTTGCATATGTACAGTATTATCTGCTTTCACTCAGTACTAGCTTTATGTAACCTAAAACAAATGCATGTTTTTGCCCTCAAAAAAACAAGCTAGTGATTAAAACCTGTGAAACAATGTATGTGCTGAGACATTCAATAATTAAAAAGGACAGTTCACATGAAACCAAGTTTACAAAAACAGTTAAAAGTCAAAAAAGTAATACCAGGCAAGTGCAATTGAAACAATGCCTGTTTTCAAGCAAATGCTATGAAAAGTATTTAATTTGCAAGAGAAAAGTTAACTCAATTGTGAAACCATCTCAGTAGCATTTCCATCCTTAGGCAACATTTTACAGCTATTGCTCATGCCATGCATCTGGCAGGCAAATGTCATTTTTAAGTAACACAGGAGGAATGCAGCGTCAGAGTTCACCCAAGAAGATGAGCACAGGGCTCAGGGTTTAATATACAGGTCAGTTGGAACCAGCAGTCTTACTTTTTCTCACTAATCTCTATCGATTAGAGATACTGTTTCAGTTTACCACAAAGACAGAAGGTCTGTCTGTTTGGTATGACAGGTATATAACAACCCTCAAAACCAGGTGCTCAAGAAAAAATTACTCATTCAGTCTAGTGCAGCACACTGGACAGACAGAAATAATCAGTTTTAAGTTGCTATCTTTCTGCTGACAATTGCTTTCTCATACAACATGTAGCATCAGTTCATCCTATGCCATAAAGCTGTAGGTAAAAAAAAAAAAAAAAAAAAAAAAAAAAAAAAAAAGGCAAACAACAAAACAGGCAAAATAGTATCTCATTATTTGCAAAGACCAATAATGAGAGAACCCAGTTTTCTAGGTTAAAGTCCAATTACTAATCCAATTCTGAAACACTTTGAAAAGTGGAAGAAATCTATTACGCATGATATTTAAAACTAATATGCCAAGCTTTTCCTTGAAGAAAATTCTATTTGAAAGGGACCCTAGAATCCTGTCTTGCAAGGTTTCACAATAATATTTGGCTATATACAATTTTTTCTTAGTAAATTTTTCTTTTTTCCTGATTCAGGCATAATGAAAGAAAAGATAAATGCCCTTAAAATGACTGTTGTGGTTTATCAGGAGAAATCATCAGACTATTCAGGTGAACAACATCAACAGAACAGACATACTCTTTCTTTCTTTCTTTCTTTCTTTCTTCCTGTCTCTTATCTTCTCATTCTTTTTAGCTAAAAGCAAGAGAACTGAATCACCTTGGAATTTGAAAGGCAAGCTCATCATATTAATGGCCATCACTTGACTAGAGTAAAACTTAAAGAGTTATACAACCAAATTTCAGCTTCGGTTGCATTTCATCACTCTTCACTGAATTCAGTAACTCCTACATTACTTCCCCCTTTCCACAAAGATCACTTACCTATTTGTGTTATAGAAATAGAAACAAAGCAATAAGTATCTGTTAAGTCAGTGAGACATGCTTTATCTTGTACTGTAGGAATACATATTTTAAAGAATGTAATAACTTTTAAATGCTAGTGAAAGATTTACAATTTGAAATTATTTTATGTTTCTGATTATGGCAGGGTGTTGATCATCTGGTGCTGGAGACACTGCACCAGTAAGATGACTGAGCACAGGGATGATTTTAGTTACAGTCCCAAAGTCTCCCTGACCAACTCATGTCTGACCTCAAAAGAGGCCAAACCAACATGTTTGCATGCATGGCCGGAAATGGGATAATTTCAACTGGCATTTGTCTTCAGAAGGGAAAGCCTACCTAGCATACAAAATGAGACTGCTGTGCAAGGTCTTGACAAGCTACAGCTGGTCCCTTCAGGTGGAGCTATCTGAAAATAGTGTTAAGTTTCTGACAGTTGTGCAATCTGAAAAAAAGGCCATATCTCTTTTCTGAGAAAGCAAAGTAAATGTTCATAACAAACTTTTCTCCAGTATACCAATAACTGCCTTGATGCCCATGAAGAAGTATGTTCCTTGAAGGCTGAAAGCAGAACACATCTAACACTTCGGTTACTAATACCAAAAATTCAAATGTGAATAAAAAATTACACACTTGTTTTCTTTTCTTTCTGGCTTTTCTATATTACAGTAACAGTGACATATTTCCACTAAGGGCCTCCAAGGCAGAATTTACTTACATTTTTAAGTATAAAGTTGTTTTATACTTTTTGTTAGTTGAGTGTTCTAAGGTAGTATAAAAAAAAAAAAAAAAATAAAAGCTTCCAGAGTTGCTATTTTTCAGAGTTGCTATTTTTTTTTCTGAGAAGTGATGCTTCAAGCGAACGGGGCAGTTGCTAAGGGTAAACTCCTGGCCTCATTAAAGTTTTCACTAAGCTTTCCACAATGGTTCTCTGGTCTGAGTGTGTTCTGTGAATACTGCTACAATAAAACGCTCAAAGTACAGGCCCATGGCTGCTTTCCACAATCAATATTGAATATTAATAGCACAATCTCTTCTTTCCTACCCCCCACTTTCACTTATAATACATTTTCAAAAATAAAAACAACAACAACAACAATAAAGTGTTGTAAGCAATATCCAACTGGCAAGGTTTTGCACAGGTTTTTGTTTATCACATATTTCTTTATCTCAGCATTGCTGTTCCTACTTCAATGTGACTAAGTGGCTATTAAAATGAATGACACTACCCATGACCCAAACCATTCAAAGCAAGTAATGATGGGCAGCTGAGCCCCATGTTGAAAAGCCATTGCCAACCCCCCCCCTGCTTCTCCTCCCTCACTTTTTCCCAACCTTTTGGCCAGATCTAATTTAAATGTGAATACCTTAAGTAATTGCCAATATTTGTAAAGTCAGTATATGCAACTGCATTGAAGACAAACAGATTTTTGTGTACTGTTTGGCAAGGAGATTTTTTTTTCTTAATGTCCTGCAGTTGCTGGGAAGGTGCTTGGTAAAACTCGCCTCAGCTGGTGTACAATTGTTTTATACACTTTCCCCTTACTTCATTCTTTAGTGAACATCTCTGGAATAAGTAATTACTGTGGGAACACTTCTTTACAGCAATTCTCAAACAGCAAAATTGGCAGAGGTTGGTTTTATAAAGTTCACAAACTGAATGGTGCCTTATTGCCATAAACAAAGGGATTTTAACTACTAGCATTAAAATACACTAAGAATAACAGATAAGTGAATCTGTGAATAAAGATAAGTCCTTAATTGACAAGAAAATGAAGGATTAAGCTAATGCAGCATTATAGCAATATGCCAGGGATTCAAACTTCGGCCTACATCACCATTTTGGACTAAGTGATTATAAAAGCTTTTTAAATGACAGAAAGCAGGACTCCCCTGAGAAATTTTCTGCCTAAAATTTGTCAAAATGAGTGCAACTGGTACTAAGCCTCAATATGGGCTGTCTAAATGAATACATAATGTATTTAGTTACTTAAGATAATTGAAATCTTGCCAATTTAATTAAAAATAAGCCACCTATTGAAAGGAAAGGATATTTCAAAATCTCACAACTGCTGGTACCACTGGATGAATTCTATGATTTATTATTTTTTTTAATCAACTTCTGCCCACTGGTTTTACCTGAGAAATCAACTATCTTTCACTTTAGAAGACTGCCCATGCAAAAGTTCAGGAACCAGATCCAGAAGTCTTAATGCACTTAACTGAGTTAGAACTGCTAGCCTTGAGCAACAATAGATGTGTGTGAGTACATATGTTGCTGTAAATTGCATCTAGGGAATATCTTAAAAATTCTCATTCCTTTTCCATTTTTCCTTGACGCCCTCTCCAACCTTTGGAAAAGAAATACATAAAATCAAAACCTAAAAGTAAATAGAACTTAATGAAATCTTTAAAGTTTCAAGAGGTAATGCATTCTGATCTTCCTTTTGAGTGAACTAGTAGGTGAACACCTGGAAAAAAAAAAAAAGTTTTTGGCAGACCACACTGAAATCAAGGATGGGAGAGAAAAAGTTTAGGTTACCAGTGAAAAGTGATTTCAGAGAGCCTTGTATAGCTAGTATAGCTGTAGAAAAAAAGGAGATGAGACAGCCTCCATCTACTAACAAATTTTTAATGGCTTAACTTACTCCATACATAATAAAAAATTATGAAAGTCAGTTCTTATTTAGACTGATGGGTAAAGACACACCGCTTCTCTTCTAAGTCTCATGAAACCAGTTCAAAATCCTACAGGAGTATCACGTACAGGGGTGGCACTGAGACCTACCTTGTCTAAAAGTTAGAAACCACTCACAATGTACTTTCTCCTGAGAGAGACAACTACTGCACATAAGCACAGGAAAACTTAAGTGCTTTGCTGGACTGAAATCAAATGCTCGTCTCCTTAATTTTCTAAGCAATATGCAAAGCCATTTCACTACACCGGCCCAGATATCTCTGTAAAAGCCTTAGCTTAACCATATAGTTCTTCCTAAGTGGTTATGAGCTTACTGAAGAGAAAAGCATTACTCAATATAGATAATGCCAGTACTCAACAACTCCAGCACTGGCTGTTCTGCATTTTGATGTATCTGCAATATCATTCCCTTCTCAACAGAAGACAAAGCATTTAAACATAAAACTAGATCAGAGAACATATATTTTATTTAATGGCACCTCTTATCAGGAGTTGAATGGTGGATTCTACCTTGACACAATGGATTGTGTTCATTTAAATTGAGGTCTCCATGTGATCAGAGGTAAAGGACACACACGTACAAAAACAAACAAAACAAAACAAAACAAAATATAAAAGAACCACTAGAAGGAAACCCCTAAATATCATAAAATCATTTAGGTTGGAAAAGACCTCTAAGATCATCTAGTCCAACCTCTAACATGAATATATACAACTGTTTCAAACCCCTCTTTTACAGAAGAGGATAAAAACATTTGCAAATTTTTATTCTATCTTTGAACTCCTGTAGACTACTACCAGCAATCTTTTTGAATCTGTTAAAATCATTTTTGATAGAATGATTTGGCAATTATCTTGAACCTTATATTAAAAAAAAAAAAAAAAAGAAAAAGAAAAAGAAAAAAATATTGCCCTGCTTTGAGCAGATGGTTGGACTAGCTGACCTCAGGAGGTTCCTTTCAGCCTGTGTTACACTGTACAACTGTGATAAAATTATCATCAGCCACAATGGACCCTTTTATATTTTTCTCTAAAGTCATAAAACAGCTTTTTTTCAGTTGCTTTTGTTAGATTCATTTTCACCTTTACTGGATGAAACAAGCACAAATCTCTAACCAAAATGTCCTTTAAAATCCTATTAGTTCAAGTCATGCAATTGTAACAGAAATACAATTCAGTTTTTAGGCAATATGTTCATAGAATCGTTTAGGTTTGAAAAGACCTCTAAGATCATCAAGTCCAACCATTAACCCAGCACTGCCAAGTTTACCACTAAACCATGTCCCTTCAGATGTTAATTCATTTGAAGTAAACAAGTATGTATCTTTTTATTTATTTGTAATGAAAAATAATCCAATGAAATTTTAGGTATTTTTACTGTTACTCACTCTCTTTCTGAAGGGGCATGAATTCTTCAGAATTATCCAGAGACCTTCAGACACACAGGCAAGTCCTTAAGTGTCAACCAGACAAACTGTTTTAGGGGTGAGATAGTCAAGGCTGAATGTTCTGCAGCACATTAGCTATTCTCTGGCCCCTAAAGGGGATAAAAAAATAAAATAAAAAGGGATAAATCAGACATCCAGTTGCTAAATCTGAATTGCAAAAAAACACATTCTGCTCTGGAGAAGAGTTACCCGGATGAGATGCTTTAAATTTAGCTTGAGAAGGATGAGCTGAAGGAAGATTTCTAAAAAAGCAGAAGTGACAAGCTAAGAAAGCAGAAGAAGCTTATTTGAGCTAAGGCTCAAATAAAGTGAGTGCAAGTAGAAGCTGATCTGGAAAACCAGATCGTGCTAATTTGGGGGATCTATTTCCTCCTCTGGAGACTCATAAGCTCTAAAAGTGCATAAGGTGCCTGTGAATGGGCTTGGAGCCATCTCTAATTTACTATAAAATTTACCTTTCAAATTATTTTAGAGACAGTGTCGATATGTCATGCCACATATTACCACACAGAGCTCAAATACTGCTTTTATTCTGGATTTCAAAATGAAGCGCGGAAATTGGACCACTTTATAATAGATCTGCTTTGTTTCAGAGTAAAGCATTTGTAAACTTAAAATAATGAAAGAAAACATTCACTAGGAATCCAAAATTCACTAAGGTAAAATGAAGAGCAGAATGTTCCCTTGCTGGTAAACAGCAAAGTGAGAGGGCTATGGACAGAGTTCCATACAGTAAGAGACTATTTCTGACTTGAAACAAGATTCACAGACAAAAAGTAAGCACACAGCAACTGAAAAAAAAAAAAAAAAAAAAAAAAAAAAAAAAAAAACAGTAACAAAAAAGAGAAGATGGCAGATGGCAGAAATCAATGGCAGCTACCTTCAAAATATGCAAGTCGCTTATTATTATTATTGGAACTTTACAAAACTAAGCTAAATATCTCCCTCCACTTTCACCCTTCCCAACCTGGTCATTGCTTGTTTATTGAGTGATTTCTTGTACGAAACACTGAAGTACACCCCAAGAGAGCATCTGTGGATAACTTCTGCGATGTCCATTGTAAGGAATTATGGAGAATAAAATATGAGAAAGTGAAAACCATGCAATTGAAGGCTGGCCAAATCAGATACAGATAACTGTTCTGTAAAAGTCAACGTCAGAAAAGCAGAAGTGTGATGAGAGGTCATGGGCAAATTTAATGTGGACATGCCGCTGAACTCACAGACCCTGCAGCTAAACACAAGTCATCACAGTGTATGCTTGGACTGCGCCTATAGGTATAATTAATTTGTGTTGCACAAATGCAGACTGCAACATGGAAAGAAATTTTAGGGCTCTGCTGCTGATCGTGCTCTGCCAAAGGCAGAACTTGAACTTGAACACTTGGTGTCTGTTTCAGGGCAAAGCTAAAAGCCAAAGTTATCTTAAAGAACCGTCAGTACAGCCACATGAGTTAGAAGGTAGTTTCTGTAACGGGGGAGCAAGCCAAACAAAGAAAAAATGCAATGGGTCACATTCCAACATAATGAAAATCAGTGTAGATTCATTTATAAAAAAATTCCAACTTATTTCCTGTGGCAGCTTCATCTGGACATCAAAAACCAAACTCCATTCAATTCTGTTAGCTACCATAAATATTAGATTTCCTGGGCCTATTTCTGCTCCTGAATACACCAGTTTAAATGCTGTGGATTTCATCAGAGATCCTAATTTTAGTTTTACACAGGCATTTGTGAGAATAAAACTCACCATGTTTAAACTGGCATCCATGTTTAGAAAAACAAAGGCAGATTTTCTTTACGCACTTGGTTTAGCATTACTTACATATGTGTTAGAGTTCCAGCGCCAAGGACCTTAATTTCCAGTTGCAGAGTCATACATGAGTGCTATGTTTAATCTTCACTGTTTATGGAACATTAAACTTCGTTTTAATGGTATCACTGTCTTGTGGAAGGCATTTTACAGTAGACTTTTTAGCAGGCTATTGCACATAATCAACATTTGGGTGTAGATTCTTGTCACAGTGAGGAAACATCAAAATTTGGGAACTTGATTAAAGTTTCACAGACCACATTTAAAACTGAACGGCTTAACCTTAAAAACGAGGTGGAAATGACTTCATTTCTGAGTCAAAGTACTGATTAAAAACTTTTAGGAGTGGTGGGTGGTCAGCATCTCTGAGAGTCATTTATTTAAGCTGTCTGTGACTAACTTTAAACCTTGATGTTTGCAATGTTGTGTTTTGGGGGCTTGGAATTTTCCTTTTCTCTTTTAAAAAATTTATTATTTTCACATATGTGCAATATATAATATATTCTATAATATATTTTATTTATTTATTACATATGCTGATATTTCTTATTTTTCCTCATAGAGAGGAGATGACTGTAGAAGAGAGGTAGATGTTTTTTCTTTTTCCCACAACTTCAGAAGATATTTGCCTGTAAAATTTGTGTGTTTTTTGTTAAAATGGACTGACACAGGACTTCTGCTACTTCAGAAAAATTCTTCAGTTCAGTTACAATTACTGTAACTAGACTATAACTGCTTGTTATGACTATAACAGGACTACTGGGTTACCCTAAATAAACTGGTATTCAGTACTCGGTTTAGTACTGGGATTTAATAGTTTAGTTTAGGGACTACCTACACAATGTTAGGCAAGGCCTAATTTGTTCTGTTCCTTCTTCTAACTCATTTTATCTGGTCTACAAGATGGCATAAATTATTTTCTACCATCAGATGGGCTTTCCCATGCCTCAAGAAAGATGATTGGTAGTCTCAGATCTACAACGTGAAAGTTCCCATCATCCATGAAGTTGCCTTACTTGCTGGCACTCTACTGAAAAAAAATAAATAAAAATAAAAAGAACACAAAGACTTCACTAACATCTTACTTCTAGCACAACTCCTATGAGATTATCGATGATGCGATGATGATGTTTGGAATTGCAAAGTGAAATAGAAATTCCTTTGAAAAACAAATTATGAAAGCAAAATATCTTCAACAACAACAACAAAATATCAATTGCATCAGACTTCTGATGATGCTCCAGGTAGTTTCCCACGGCTTCCTGGAAGGCTTCTGTGCAGGCTACACTTCACTAACCTCTCCAGAGGTTTGAGCCTCTGCACTGTGGAGCAAGAAATCTAGAAGATTATTCAACTGTAGCCTTTATTATGACAGCCTAAGCTTGTCAGCTCCACACGAGAGATTTTGTAAGACCAAAGGAAACTTTGTACTATGACTTAGTGGGAAAACAAAATCTGTCCTCTGGCCCTGATGTCAACACAATGGCAAGGCTCACAACCGTATAGCTAATTCCGTTTCCTATAAATAGGATGGATGTTCATACTGACATATCATATTACTTGGTCCATGATATTCCTTGAGACATTTTAAGCCACAAGCCAAAACCATGCCAGGGAGCATGCAAGCAATTAACATGGAAAACTGCATGCCCAAAACTTAAAATCATAACACGATCCTATTTCATTTATTAATATGGACATAAACTAGAAATGCTATAAATTAACTCTATGCCAGCAGATCTCACGAATTTCTCATGTGCTTTCAGGAGTATATTCACTACATCACTAGAGTGCCAAAACTGCTCAGCTTAGCTGCAGTCCACAGATATCTGAAACCAGTCCACAACCAGTCCAATAGGACTGAAGGGCACCAGATCTCTAGAAGTCCTGAATAAACTGATACCCTCTATCCTATACTATTAGGATCGTTTTAGTTTAGAGCTATCTAAAATATTCTTTTTATTTAAAGGTGACTTTTTTTTTAACAGAAAAATCTATAGTAAATCTGAATTTTTATTCCAAACCTGAACAGATTTCTTTTTGCTTTAACTTCCTGCTTCTGAGTACCTTAACTTGAAGCAAACTGTTTGGCATACTGCAAGGTGACTTACAGGCACAAGAGACAGAAGAAACATACTAACTTTGAAAAACTTCATATTGAATGATAAATAGATAATAAATAAGAAGGGAAAGTAGAAAGAAGGCCAATGCAGTAGCAATGTCAAAACTGGCAGTGTTGCTATTCTTACTGAACTCTGAAATAATGGAACCCAGTACAGATTCTTAAGATTAGGTAGAAACTTGTGGGGTTAAGAATACAAATAATGTGTTACTCAGTATCATGCCAGAGTAGGAACCAGCAAGAGCAGTTACTTCCAAAAGTGTTTAGATTGTATTTCTAGTCTTTAGAACTATAAATTAGAAGTGGCATTACGCTTAATAGGGAACAAAGAGCCAAGCAACTTATCACAGTGAGCAGGTGAAGACTGAAACAGAGAAATGTGCCTAAAAAAGAATGCTGAGCAATGTTTTCAATGTTTTTCAGTCTCTTTAGCAACTTTCTGGAATATCTGAAAATGCAATTTAATCTCTGCACATCTCAGGATCATTGTAATTGGAAAATAAATAATTAGTGGAAAACCCTTTTCAATCCATTAATTTGGAAAGGGCACATGTATAGCTGAGCAAAGCAGAAAGCAATATTGAAACAAAAACAGAGTGGCTGGCAGTTCCAAATTAGAAGTACCGGAATAGACACTGTTGAAGATCAAGATCTGCAAAAAAGTACAGGAAAGCAAGGGAGAAAAAAGTATGTAGGGAGAGGACAGTAGAGCTAGCACAGTTCATGGCCAATATTGAAACTAAAGCTTCCTCGGTTCTGGGTCTGCCAGGAAAGTTATTATTTCTCTAAAAAACAGGAACATAATGAAATCACTAAGTAAGTAAATAAAAGCTAAAGCCAAGTGTTTGCAAAAGGTTACCCGAACAGCAACAAACATGTTATCAATGAAATCTAACTGTCTAGCACAGATCAACATAGTTGATCTTCAGTTCTCCAATGGGCACTCTTAGTGAGAAAAGTCGTTTCTTGAAATCTGTGCAATTTCATCAAAAACCAACAAAAATAATCTCTAGAGATTTATTATGTTGGGAGCTTTCTGACTTTATTAAATGCTATCTTCTCTATTTGAGTTCTTGTTTGGATAGAAGTAGCATGAACATGATAATTGTTTTAGGAGAAGAGTTATACTGGACAGATTGATTGCTACTGTGGAAGAGGTTTAGTAGTTATGTTTTCTACTATCAGTGTATGAAATACTCTGTTTGAGCGGTGGGCGATGTTGGAGTCTTCCTCTTGAGTAAATGAAGTGAAAGTGATTGGACAAAATCAAGAAAGTGACTGACAAATAAAGAAAATGGCTGAGATAATGGCTCAGAAGGACTCAACTGCCTCACAAATTCACTGCAATTTATATGCCTTAAAATTGGAAGTAGATGCCAGTGAACATTAATTGGCAGCCAGTCCTACTCCAGTCTAGTTCTGTCCATTTAGTATATATTATTTGTTATTTCAAAACAGTTTGGTTGGTATATTTTATACAGATCGTTTGAATATTACCTGCAGAGCCAAAAGAGCCACAAAAGGAACACAGACAGAGTAGGCAACAGAAGAAATTAAAAATCACTCAAATATTTGAGTTTCTATGTACTCCAATTCTGCTGATGAACATGTCTGTACAGGATTCCTTAATGACCACTTAACTTTTCTGTCTATGTCATTTCCATATATCTGTGTCCAACTGTAAATTCATTTTAGAATGAAACACACTTGCATTCTGTGTTGTCTATGTGAACTTTCTATCACACCGATAGAAAATTACTATCCATGGGATAAATGAGACAAGGCTAGCAGCTAGGGAACATTAAATCTCGGTGAATATTGTTTGAACAAAATCTTCGTTGAATAATTTATTGAATATCTTTTGAGATATGAAGAGTATGTCTTCCCAATTTTTGTTGCACAAGAGGGCTAACTATTAATACATTAGATGACACAGTTTTTTTAATCATCTGATAAGACCAATCAGAAGGTCATCTAGCAAAAAAAAAAAAAAAAAAATGACTAGAAGTTATAAGGTGAAGTTTAGTGATGATTTCCTTTTTCTTAAAAAGAAAGCAGAAGGAACAAAAGACAAAATCCTCATTCCAGAAGACACCAATTAAGAAAAAGGGAGAAAACTCAATACCATAATCAAGTCCAGCTATCACTGGAGTTACAAGAAACAAGGTGGGGAAATATATTTGTTACTTTAGTCTTTTTCTTACAATAAAAATCGATGGGTTTGGAACAGTCTGTGTGCCCACTAGGCTAGGGTACGGCCACATGTGGCAGTTCAAACTAAGACTGTCTGGTGAGCCCAGAAAAGGAGTACTCAAGTTGTTATGAAGTAGAGGTACCTTGGTTTATCCAGATAGAGCAACAAAGCCTCTAGGGTCTACAAGAAGGTAAGAGGCTTGTAGCTCCTGGGCTGAAAACTGATCAGAGAAGGAAGAGGCTGTTTCATTACAACCTAAGGAAAGTTTTTGAATATAAGGATTGTTTGGTATGGCCAAGCAAAAAAAGTTTGGGTATTCAAAAGGCAGCTGTTACAGAACCATGGGATGTTTGCATACAGTCCTACACACAAACCCTTCAACAACACTAAAAAAAGTCAAAGTAGCATAGCTTTCATTTCTCTTACTAACACCCTGTTAGACAGAAAGATGACTATATGCCAGCACCTTCACTAGGCCCAACTTGACTATTAAAAGTTTTATTATTTTGAGTATTATTTTTTCTTAATGGACCGCACACTCTCCTTTCCATAAATAAATTGCATGTGGTCGTTCTTTTGCTTATCTTTTTTCTTTTTCAAAAAAAAAAATGTTAACAGTAAAGTTGCTAAATCCTGCATTTAGTTTTCAAGAAAAACATACAACATGCCCCTTTCTTTAAAGAAAGTGACTGCTAGAAACTATGAGCTGTAATGCAATTTTAAACTCATCTTACTCTCCCATTCTTCCAGAGAATATAGAAGGAGCCACTTCAAATGAAGTCAGAAACTCAATGTGAGTTCTGCCAATGCATACTACTTGCAAATATAATTAAACTAGTCATGTCAAAACTGCTTTTCATAAATGCAGTGCTTTTCTGAGGACCAGTCACACTTGTAACATTTAATTTGCAATATTTTATGATTATGCAGGAACAGAAAGACTAAAAGTTAACTTGATTTTGTATCCAAAGAAGAAAATTGGAATCCTGAGAGGAATGGAGTATATAATAACAGGGATAGCTGTAGGGCAGTCTGAACCTCAAGGGGAATACCTCCAGGCATACCAGTTACAGTTCTTTCCAGCACATGTTTAAGTCATTCTATCACCAGACTTGCATAAAAAGTTGGATTTCTTTTCCTATAATGAATCCCCAGGAAACCTGGTGCAAACATCAACATTCCCCCCATAGATTGAGCTAAAACTGCCACAGCTCTGAGGGTGATTTCTACATGACTATCAAATCTCAACAATAAAGGCCTGTGTTTTCATCACTTTTATCAGTTTCCACCACAAATTAAATTCCAAGTCATAAAACAGAATAATTTCAGCACGTATTTCAAGATCTACTACAGTGTTTTTTTAGAAAGATGGTGCCATGGAAAGTCCAAGCAGCCCGTAATTGTGCCAAAGGCTCTGAAAGCAAAGTGAAAACACTAAGCTACTTCTCACATAGCCGAAATCAATGTCTTACACAGACAGCAAGTGTGGCACAAGACTTCAATAAAATTTAACAAAACTTATTTTAGATTTCAAAAGAAACATTACCTGCACAACTCTAATTATAATACCATCATATTTCTAAATGGCCACCATTAGTAGTGAAAGTTTTCAGGCACCCAGTTAAACTTGAGTGGATAACAGAAGTATGAAGAGGTTCAAGTAAATGAGATAACATGTCTGCCTATGGGCACACATGAAAAAGGACAGAAGAATGAGATGTTCTGTTTTCCAAAAATTGAACGGATGACTACAACTGTCATAACATTTTTTCCATAATGTTTTCAATATGCTATGAATGTGAAAAGAAGGACAGCTTATTTGATTTTAGTGATCATCAGCTGGATTCCCACTTCAGAACAAACAGAGCAAAACCAGTGCTGGAAGTGCTCAAGAACGTGTATTGCATTGCCTTTCTAAGTAGAAGGCACTCTTTTACTTTTCAAATAATGAATGCTTTAACTTCTCCATGATACATCTGTAAAATCTTTGCTATCCTACCCACCTACTTAAACATTTTAAAAGCACCTCATCTCATTGTTCAGCTCTGGAGTCTAACATCCTTATTCCCTGAGTACTCTCTTGCCATATGAGTAATCCCAATCACTGCAAAAGTAGAATTACTTGCATGTAAAGGCACTGTTCAAAGTAAGATGAAGTGATGGAGTGAACCCTAACTTACAAAGCTTAACAATAAAAGTTGGAGGTTTTTTATTGCCATTTATTGCAAATAGCTATGTACAGCAAATTAAAGAGAAGAAAAGAAATAGTTTTAGTGACAATATGTGCATTGTTTCATTTAATTGAGACTGAATTGAGTTTAATTGCTTAATTCTGCTATGATCTCTTCATGCATCCTTTCATTGATAAATACTAAAAAAAAAAAAAATTACTTCAAGCAAATAAAAGTGAAATCAGTAATTAAAAACACTAATAGCAATTAAAAGCAACCCTGGATCCAGCCAGGAAAGCCACTATGTCATAAAAGACTGTAGAATCTGGATTCATAACAACAACAACAAACGGTGCGGTGGAGGGTGGATTCACTCTGTGATTCTCAGTTTTGAAAATGAATATTACTTTTGCAGTCACGTATCTTGAGTAAGAAGAATAAAGTAATAGCATTTTTGGTCTAAAGCCACCACTTTATCTCCCCATCTCTTCCCTTCCTTTTCTCTCTCTCTGTTTTTGTTGAAGAACAGAACAAAGACTTCCTCAAATAAACCCTTTAGGAATAACTACTAGTTTCAATTTAATAGTCTCAAGTATGAGTATTCTCCCCCAATGTAGTAAGAGTACAGGCAGCCCAAAGTTCCCACCTTTGCTTCCTAGATGGTATTAGCTGACGTGGATGGAGGAACCACCTGTATAACATAAGAAGGTCATTCTGTGCCCCGAGAAACATAGAGTCCATGGGTGCTTTTACTGCCAGTAATGTTTGCATGTCTTGCACAGGGGAAATGAGAGATGTTCTGTGTATGAGAAAAATGTGTCTCCCTCCCATTTACCTAACGTGTTTGCCAGCTTCTTTTTGTGGTCTCAGCACGTTTTACTCCTGAGTATAAAGAACAGATGCCAAAATCCCATAACAAGAAACTGCCTCTCACTTGACTTTTTGCAAAGTTTGGCATACTAAAGAAGATTTTGACAAACCATTAACAGAGTCCAGAAGAACAACTTCAAGGTAGCAATCAGTCACTCCATACTTTAATTCAGGCCAGAGACTGTAGTGAAAATAGCAGCTTCAGGATGCATTAGTAGAGCCTACGATTAAATCAGTAGAAACAACTTTCAACCAATATAAATGAATAACTTTACTACTTCCACTTCTGACACTATTTGTTTGCTAGTAACTCTGATTTCTGGTGGATATCATTCTTTCTGTCTCTTTCCAAACCTATTTTCTATGTAATAGAAGTAATAGGTTTCCTATCAAAGCATGTTTCTTTATTTCACTTTTCATATCCCTGCTCCTTTTTTGCCATAAAATATGGAAGCGATCAATTCACAGAAATTTTCAAATACAAACAAAACAAAACAAAAAAGTTAGAAAGTAAAAGCATATTAGTGAAGGGTTTATGGACAATTTTAGCTAGGTGACATCTATTGCTTTGACATGCTCTGCAAGGGAAAGCTGTGCTTGTCTCCTGCACAGCAACCAGATCAAAAAACATTTGCTGCAGGAAGTTGAATTTACCTTTTGACCTTCATTCTCATCTGTGAGCTTCACTCTCTTCTATGAGAAACACAGTTTGTTTTCACTAGTCAAAAGCAGCTTTATAGTTATGTTGCACTTTCCAAAAGGGATTCAATGTAAGTGTGAACACCGTGTTTTCCCAGGCCACTCCAACAGTAGAATGGGAAGAACAAGGAAGCCAGAAGTCAAAGATCTTACATAAAAATGACACTGCTTCCACATAGAGCAATCCTTCATTTTAATCCATAAGTCTGTGACGTGTCAAAGAGGCCTTGGAGTCCAACTTTCTTTTGTTGCAGTGCTTTGCTATATGCCTTTGTAACAGAAAGTGCTTCATGTACATGGGTTCTGTTACCCCTTGGTCTGTCTTGCTAAAGGCATTTAATCTTAAAAACAATCCCTCTAAAGATGTGTTGACACACAGCCATACACACACTGCATATGAATGCACAAAGACTTATGTAGGTTCAGCCACTTTTTCCATTCTATCTGTGTTCAGTTACCTATTATAATTAGTTGTGCTTCATCTAATGTACTGCATGGTATTTTAAGAAAAAAAAAAATCTACCCTTTTCAAGACAATAGATCTTACTAGATCAGCTCATACTAGCCATAAAGACAAGTTATGAAACAGTAAATGTGCTAATATCATCTCGTTGCAAAAAATGAAAAAAAAATAAATTTAGTATGTACTAGAATTTTACTCCCATTTTAATCTCCATAGAATAAAACTGGACAAAATACTCAGATTCCATTTCTGGCTGAAAATAGAAAAACTTAAATAAGGAACATTTTGACCATATTACAATGTATCCCTAGGGAAAAAAATAAAAATAAAAATACCTTGCGGTCTAATAACTGTAAAACTGCCTAAAGATTTTAATTAGGGTCAAGATGTTTTTTTCTTTTTCATTTTTTCTTTTTGGAAGGGAAAAGCAGAGCAAGTCACACATAGGCGCTTTTTTTTTTTTTTTTCCTCCTAGTATTGTTTCAACCAGTTCCTGTGGTTCTTCATAGTGCATATTTCTGATTTTTTCAATAATCTGTCTATAAATACAGCATTTTCCCTCAGGCTGGAAGACTTTCAGATGCTTCTGAAATTTTCTAAGAGTCTTTCAAGGCCAACACATCCCAGGAAGATACTTGTGTGAAAGGTTCCAAGGACAGTGTTCACAGAACATAATTCAAGACAGTGCAGTGTACAACTGAGCAAATCAGAAAAAAAAGAAAAAAAGAAAAAAAAAAAAAAAGCTAAGAAGTTCTGAGTGTCATATAAAGCAATATAAAGCATTTGTGCCAAATATGAGTTTGCTGTATAGGTTTTTGTACCATACCAGTGCAGGTTTTCACTGACTACCTATTTGCACCTTCTTTCCCCTCACAAGTCAAGTTTAAACTGCTTCCCTAGTCTATGTTCCCTCAAAAAAGAATAAATATATATATATATATTAAAAAAAACACAGAACTATGGACTGTGATCCCTCTAACAACACATTCTTGTCCAATATTGTCCAGCAGAATCACTACTTGTAGCAAATTTTCTCTCTTCAATGTCAGATCCTGAATCACGAGTAACTCTATCAACTGTTACTAGAAAACATTAATATTTATAAACAAAAACACAGAATATATATATATATATTATTTCAAGTATCCCTCCACAATACTTTTAAGAGCTATACACAATAATTATCTATACGAGCAACAAAAATCTACATGGAGACACAGCTGTAACACTGTTAATGGTTCAATCTTATTCACTGACTATCCATAACAGTAAATTCACTAGAACACACAAAATGAATAAAGAGAACAGACAAAACAACCAATAAGCACAAGCAAAAATAGCAATCTTCCTGTGAGAGAAGGTAGCAATACCTGATGATATCTCCAAAACCCGTCTCTGAGCAAGAAAACCCACCAGGGAACAGCTACTGAAGTGCATTATATTTTCTAATAACATTGGAGAACTAAACTCATCTGTGAAAGTCATTAATGCATTTAGGTTCTGCTATAAAGATAATGTATAGCCATGTATGTGCTGAGAAAATGAGATTTTTTTTTATTTTTTTTTTTAAATAGCACTTACCAGCAGGCTCACAAGTGATACTGAAACCTCTTGTCTGATTGGGCCAGGCAAATTCAATAGCTAATTTAGCAAGATGCATTTTTCTTCTTTCTAACAGATGTCTGTCACACATTGGTATAATAAATGGTCACTGAATATATTTGACTATCACACAAATGGAAGAACTTTTTCAAACACCAATGAGAAACCAAGGATTGTCAAGGAGAGGGTTTAAAACAAGACTGAGGCAATTCCTCTAAAGAATGTTTCATTCTCCAAGATCCCAAAACTGTACAGAAAGCATGCAGATCAACTGGCTCATAATTCAGAGAAGTAGGAGATGGAATGGATATTAATGATACCGCATATGTGTTAGCTCTTTCAATAAATGTGAACACAAAGCGTGTCCTTTATCATGCAAGTGTATTCTGTGCAGCCAAACAAAGTCTTTTAAGTCCTCTAAATTGTATATTTTATCTACATACAATGAGAAAGCATGCCACCAGAATTGCATTTTCATTCATTATTTTTCAGAGGTTCTAGACATATGATGTTATGAGGATTTCTAGCATCTGGCAAAAATACACGGGACAAACAATAGCTTAAACTGCACATCATGGATAAGTTGTCAAGAATAAACATTATCTGTGCACCAAGGAATATGTCAACTAATGGAAGAGCTATAGAAGCTGGAAGCACATTTCAGTAAAGAAAACAAAAGAAGAGTATGAATCCTTGCAGGTTTAACATATAGAAATAGCTCAACAGAAGTGAACACATGTTCTGGAGAAAATATCTAAGGTTTGTTTACATATTAGAAGGGCTTGCTAATGCTTCCAACAACGAAGTCATATAGCTGATAAAATCTCCAACCCTTTCTGAACTGATGTGTGACATAAACTCTTATTTCTTTCAGATGTTTCCTTGGAGGCCACTTTTTAAATAAAATGTTTCTTACTCAGTGAGCAGTTCATAGGTTTTCTGTCAATAGTGAATGAACCTCTCTCTGAAATGACTTGCTTCCTGTTGCTTACCAGCTGCAGTTAGTCCTGTGACTCTGCATGAATATACAGCTCCGATTTCAAGAATTATCCTAGTGGAAAAGGCACTCCTGTATTTCCTGCCTGGTGCTCCATTTTTGCACCGAGTGAATAACCTCAGCCAAACCAATCCGAAGAGTTACTTTAGGTCCCTTGAGAAAGCATCTAATTCCCTTGTATTGGGTGGAAAAGGTATGATCGAAGTGAAAACATGCTGAGAGACTTTGCTGAAATTATCCACCAGGTAAAATAGGGAGGACAGAACCAAAGGGCTGAACTGTTTTAAGTACAGTGTGAATTTTTTTTTTTTTTTTTCTGCCATCGAAGTTTAAAATGTGCTGAGTTCAGAACAGAAGGACAGCAAACTGTCTAATTCACTAGCTATAAACAAAACTTGGAAAAGAACCTGTAAATACACAAGATCAACAGCCAGTTCCTTAGAAATCACCTTCACATTTTCCATTCCCTCCTACCTATCTATATTCCCCAAATGTGGTAGAGGATGCATTTGTATATTTGTCAATGAGTGTATTTCTCAAAGTATTTTGATGCTTATTTATATATCTTTTTAGAGTACATGCTACTGTCACATTAGAAAACACTATACAAGATCCCAGAGCAACTGGCAGTCTCTCATAACAGCTGAGTCTGTATCCTCCAGCACACAGAGTCAAGGCTAAATGTCTTGGATTTGCATGTTTGCACTTAGGCAATGTGTGACTAACTCTAGAAAAACTCCTCAATAGAGCAAAGTAACACCACTTACAGAGACAAGTGGGAGATACCAACTTTGATTACATATGTTCTAAACATGGTAACAATATATATATTACTAACATTAGAAGAATGTACATGCTCTTTTATGATGCTATTTTTGAACAACATGACAGTGTCAACATTTTAAAGAAATAAAGTATGCATGTCTGTATTTTGTATTGAAGCTGATAGAGTTGGCAGCAACAATAAATAATAAGACTACTAGATGCTATTCTGATGCAGCTTAGACTGCATTGCTTTCTTGTTTCTTTTTCCTTTTTTTTTTTTTTTTGTGAAAACTACTCTGATTGGTATCATGAATATTAAGTTTTAATTAACAACTGCATTGGAAGGAATTGAGAGGAGCTGAAAGTTATGAAGATGTCTTTGGAAAAATTAAATGCAACCCAGATCACATTAATGAAAAGTGATACAGCTAATGGGAACTATGAAATGAGAGAAAACATAATATAGCTACTGCTTATGAGAGGAATATGAGGCAACTGGTTATGAGGTGCATGAAATTTATGCCTAGGTCTCTCTCAGAGATATGTTTTACTAAGAACATACATTTCTGTTTTCCATAGACACTGTTGTAAAAAAGACAATGCTCATCAACAGAGAGACTGAGCAGGTGAGTTAAAGAAGAAAAGAAATATTAGTTGTTTATCCCATACCTAGAGTGGCCAGTGACATGGTGTCTCAACTATCCACCCCACTCCAACACTTGCTTATGGGTAGCTGTAGACCTCTGACTTCATCCAAGGGGCAGGTATCAAACCATACATGACTGCTCAGACCTTGTTGGAGCTGACATTTCAGGCTGTGTCCACACATCCTATCACAGGTACGTTTCTAAAATATCATCTGTCAGAAGCAACAAGGAAAGCAGGCAGATTTTTGAAAATACCCCTTTTTTCTGTTTATTTCTCCACCAACCATGCCCATTTCTTTGGATGCCATGGCTCAGAGTTGCACAGTGTGAACCCCTGGATGTTGCACTAGCCTCCCTGTACTGGACCCAGAACAAGCACACACCACAGTAACACAAGTTGTGCCTCAAATAGCTCACATCTACACAGCACAAGAGGGAATGACTGATTATAATAGCCCCCTATTTGTTCCTGTGGGGCCAAATCACTGGTAATGCAATAGAAACACAGACTCTTTCAGACTCCTATCAAAATGGCATAGAAAATGCAAGTGTGGGGAGGTCATTACTTAGTCAGCTAAGCCAAAACTTTTTGAAAATACACACATATTGTTCCAAATACATGGCAGAAAATGAATATGTATACTACAATTATGTAACTATATCAACATAATGTTTTGCATACACATCAACAATCATGTTGACGTTGGCTCCCAGACTGGATCATAAATTTGGACTGAAAACAAAACCACTCAATGTTTTCAAAATGAACTCTCATTCTATTCACAAATGCATTTATTATAATTTTTACAATAACAGTATGTTGACTATTTAAAATTATTTCCACAGAAGCACTAAAACCTAGCATTTTCCATGTCTTTATAATCATTGCAACTTTCTAAAAAATGTGGAAACAACACTTAACACTTTATTGCTGTTCAATGACTCAAATGGAAATATATTTTGTTACAAAACACCACCAGATTGTCAAATCCTTATAGTCTTGTTTTCAGCTTGGGTGCCATTTACAATGTAAATATTTATTTTCAGCATCATAATCATCCTTATCATAACCTTAATTCTATGCCCATGTTTTGCAGGACAAGAAAACAAAGGGAATGATTTTAGTTTTGCAGATCAATTAAAACAGCTGGTTTAGCAATCAGTGCTTTTACTAAAAATATATACATTTTTATGCATTTAGCCTATTTTGCAAGGGCAGTAAATCTACATTATTTTCAAGATGTTGCATGCATTTCTATTTACTACATCTTAATAACTTAAAGACCCAAACATGCTACTAACAGACTAAGTGAAGTGTTCAATATGAAACATACATTGAACATATTTTTTTTTCATACAATGTTCATTTTGTTTCATTTCATAAAATCAATGGCAATATAAGAAAAAGCTATTTCATATACACAATGATTGTTTCATAGGTATTTCATGGGCAGGTTTCAGGTTAGGACAGCATCTTTCAGTACATAGAAAAGGGAAATAGAGCCGTACAGCCTAATATAGCAGCTTGCTGGAAATCATCGAAATACGATAATTTCCTGCAGCAAGATGTTTCAACACTTCAGATTTTTTGTCACCAAGATGGTCAAAGTTAGGCAACTTCAAAATGTTACATTGAATGGGACATTCCAAAAGAATTTCAAAATTCAGAAATATTTCAACCTTGCTAATAAATAGTAAATATACCTCTGAACATTCCAAAAACTAAAGTATCTCATTTTGGTTGACTGTAGTGTTTCAGAAGGCTTTATTTCATGCACCATCAAAATTCCCCTATGTTTTATTATCACAATGTAATACCTAAAAAGGAAATTGTTCCTAGAAAGAACAATTTAGTAGCTTGCTGTTTTCATTTTTGTGCATACAGCATCTGCTCAACTGTATTCTGTTTATTATAGCTAAAATCAATTGATTCCTGTACACAGCACTGAGGAAGATTTGAATGATACCACACTTAGTGCCTCAGGGAACCTAGTAATACATGTACTATATCAGATCAGAAAGTCCAGTATCCTATCTCTGACAGCAGACGTCTAAGAGAAAAGAGTAATAACACACAAATACATAGAGATACTTTCCTGTTATAGTTTCCTAGACTTAGCAAGTAACATCTCAAGAATCTCCTGAGTTGGAGATAATGTCAGTGTTTAACAGCTCTTCATGGAATTTTCATCCCTGAATCCAAACACACTTTGAACAAATGCTTTATTTTATTATTATTATTATTTTATTTTTTTGGTGTCCCACAGTTAAGAGGTCCCTAGCACTGTTTTGTGTATGTGCATGAAGGTATCTCCTATTGTTTTTTCTGAGCATGGACCAATCAAGAGAAAAGAAGCCCCACTACTATTCTGATAAGACAACATGACAAAACTGTATGCAGCACCTTGCATTTTAGCAACTAGTTCAAAAACTAATTTTCCATTAAGTGATTTTTTTGAGCTGACTGGACCTGCAGTGAAATATTATTTTTCCATTCCTTCCAAGTTGTAAGGTTGAAAGCTCTCGGTAACAAACACTGCCCAAAGCCAGCTCAGATTTTACAGAAACTGTAATTTTAATTGGAGAACTGGCATAGTTTTACCTCCCAACTATTCTACAAGCTGCAAAACATTCTGCATACGACATGAGATGCACTAAAATAGCCTTCAAAGACCTTCAGAGTTGCCGTTGTTGTTTTTTTCAGGACAGACCTTATAGGTTCCTCCTCATATCATAGTATACCACCTTTCCACACAAGTCCAAAATGTTTTAAATGTGTTCCTCATTGCCACCTGGCCTCTGTTCAAAGACTTTGAGGAAAAATAGTAAGAGGTGCCTAGCACTACACAGACAGCTCCTAAATCTGTATCTCTTTTATTATGAATATGAAAGAATAATCCCCTAGATTTCTTAGTGTCCAAGCAAAGTCAATTCCTAAGGATGAGGCAGCTAACCAATAACAGAGGCAGGCAAGCCTTCCTTCCTTTGTACTACCCCTGTATCAGAGACCAGCTATCCTCATGTTACTGCCTCAGCTTAGTTTCCTGCCCCTCTCAGAGTCCTCCAAATGACCAACAGCCAAATAGCTCTCAAGACAAAAAAATGCCCATTTCTCTTCGCAACTGACAAGACGTGATTACACTTTGTCATATATTGAGCAGGTTGTTTTTGGTGCATTTTCCACATCCCTCCATAATTACTAAACTTCATTCCAGGAATGAAAACACCCATCAGCCAGGATTCAATCAGTATAAAAACATCTTCTGATGTGTTTATCAAGAGACTTTAAAACCAATGCCATTACACTGGTATCCTCTTGTAGTAAGGCTGTTCCCAGTGACTCAATTTCAAGCTTTCTACTTTGCAAGTTAAAGCTCTCCACTTCTCTTTTTACAAGAACAACTCTGCATGGAAGGCATACTCAGCCAGATGAAGGAAGATGCCAGCCAGTATGGGAATTCTGTGAATGTTTTATAAAGTATTCATGAAATATGGCTTTTCTTGAAGAAAGTTCCTTCCAATCACTTTGATACTAGTTTCTAACTAGAAGGTCTGGTTCTTAATTTTCAAGATAATTTTGGCTCATACAACTTTTGTGATCTGTTTAGCCACTTTGGATATATACTGCATAATGTAGGACCATTAGGAGAAACCAAATTAATCTCAACTACACTAGGGATCTACTTTATCTGATTAGGCTGGCTGCAAAGGTGAATTAGCTCATCCTCTGTTAACAAAACAAGCCTGCTTCTACTACCAAAGTACCTTGGTTCATACTACATCTGATACTGAACTCAGAACTGCACTATTCTTTGTATGGTACTCCTGGTTTATTTCTATTCCTTTTTATAGTTATACACTCCCTGAGATTTTATGTATATCTGCTAATTTATCCTTTAATTATCTTGCCAATATTTTTTTTTGATTTATTTTTTTAATGTTTGTATTACTGTGCCTTTTCAACTAGTTTATTCTTATTTAAATAAATCCACCCCCTGCGACCAAACACAGCTTTCTAATCTCTAAGGATTTGGGAAAGATGTTTCTCTAAATTTGCCCTTTCATCACCTTCAGAGATAGCTTTAATTCCTTCACAAACTATATGAGGTCACAATCATAAGCAGTTACAAATCACTGTGCTCTCTTAAAATTTTCAATCCAGTATGTCCAGTATGACTTCTTTAGTTCTCCTAAAGTCACTTCCCAAAAAAAATTTAGTGATAGCTTTCATAACAAAGTATTAGAGCCCAGGTTTATTGTTGCACAGAGCTCAGTTTCTCTCTGAGAAAATAGTTGGCTTAAATTTATTGCCTTAAGGATTTTCTAAAAGCAAGATATTTTATCTTTTCATTTAAATTTAGGAATAAAATGAAAAAATATAAATTCATTATTAAAATGTGTCTGTATTCCAAAATATATGCTAAGTGCAATTGACATCTGACATGAAAAAAGAAAACTACATGAAGAAATAAAAATACAGCTACAGAAGTCAACAGTTTACCTCCTTGCTCTTCAAAGCTCCTGCCTGATGGCCTTCAGGGTGATGTATCCCAATGTGCTTTACCTAACTGCCCTGCCATTAGTGACCAGTAAAATTAAACATTTACGCAAGAAAGAGCCCCTTTTCCAGTATCACCCTTAAGTCATTGTAGGACTGACCTTGACTCCTTTATCTATTCACCATCCTCTTTATACTTACTTCTAGGAAACAGTTTTCAGTCCCTTCTGGGCTTTTTCTCATGCTGAGAATAGCCATCACACTCCATTTCCCACAGCCTAATTTCAAGTGAGGGAAGTGAAAGCGTCCTGGTAAAATAGTGACTGACCTCCACGGTTTTAAACAAGTATTTATCTTCGTACTGGCTAAAAACATAATAAACATAAACCACATTCAAAATTTACATGCTTAAGTAAAACATATGTATGTACTATTCTAGATTTTTAGACATAACTCAGCAAGGCAGAGCTTTCTCTGTAGCTTTCTACCATTACATTGTTGACTGTAAAAGATAATGTATTTAATAGCTCAGTATCCGCTGCCTCGAGGTAAACATACGCATGGTATTCTAATCTACAAACTAATATATTAATATACATTAGTATTAAAAACAATTCAACTTAGTATACTGCAAAAAGAGGATATGCAGGCCTTTTAAGAGCTTAAAGGTCATAAACTAAAAAGAAACAGTTACAGGTTTCCCATAGTCATTCTTTTTCCTTTTGAAAGAACTAAAAGTTACTGGCTTCTTAGTGCATTTTCCCAATATTGTCACCTCTAATTCTAAGAACTGATTGAATTTCTTTAAAAAATGACTATTTCAGGAAACAGGAACATTACCTTAAACTATGAAGAAATCATACATGGATAAAAGTTAAAATGCAGTAACTCACATGAGCAGTCACCTCTGCCATCTGACCTCACTGTTTTCATTAGAAACGGTACAATATGAGCTGCAAAAAATAGGATTTTCATAGACTATGTAAGAGCAGAAAACAAACTTAAGTGTCTGTACTCTCTTCATATAGGTGTCCTGCATGGAAATATCAGAGATTGAAATAATAGCACTTTGTTCTGAAGACGTATGTTGAACAGACTTTTTGTTAGGACGTTCTTCAGACAGCAAAAATGCTAGCACAGAAGAAGAACAGAAGCACAATGTATTTGTTCACAGAAGTAGAAAAGAAATTCATTGCAATTTCCAGTAGCTGGAAATTGCATTTGCTGGCTTGTCCTCCAGAATGATACACCTCTTCTTTTAAAAAGGATGAACTATGGCAAATGCCATGCTCTACTTACTCTTCTTGTTCATTTCAAAGGAGAGTTCAGCTATCATAAAGATGATCTGTCTCCCTGTGATCCATCAAATCATCATCTTCTTTTGCATTGTTCTTCCTGTTGATCCCTAGTATTGAAAACTCAATGACTACATGGAGCATGTTCTTCAATGGATCATCAATGGTCTTTGAAGCTTTCTTCATCATTCCTATCTTAGTATGAGTCAGGGAGAGTAAGCAGCAACAACCAACCTGTTTCTCTAAACATCAGCTGATTCCTAGACCACATTACTGGAGTTGCCTTATTTCTTTTAAGAATAACAATCTTTTTTTTTGTACAGTATTTTGAATTGAACTGATTATTCAGGTGCTGAGGTTGTGTCCTTCCCTCTAAGAAGATTCTTTAAGTGTCAGTCACTAGTACAGCCCTATTTTACCATAATTCCCCTCAGTCTCAGAAGAATGTCTGTTCCAAAATATCAGCACTTTTTATTTTTTGCCAGGTTACCAATCTTATTTCTTTCTTCTAGAAGGAAAAAATAGGAGGGGATGACAACAAGAAGACTCCTCCACATTTCTATACATCTCAATAGCACTGTAGTAAACACAGTTTGTGTATAATTAACTATTGCAGTTGCATTATTGTTCTTCAATGAGGAATATGTAAGCTCCCAGATGAGATAAACACACTAAATTAGACTTTTCCTCTACTTCTCTCCAATACTTTCCCTCTTTCCCCCCAAAGTAAAATAATGAGTCTGATGTTGCAATAAAATTAAATATAACAGGAAAATTAAAACCACTTGTAAAGAAGAAAATATTCAACTTTTCTATATGCTTACACAGAAAGAATATTTGTAAAAAGTAAGATATTGGGGGGGGCGGGGAGGGGAGGACAAGGGGGAAGGGTGTTAGGGAGGATATTTCTGTGAAGGAATGAAAAGAAAATACCCACAATGTTGGTAGATATGCTACATGTGGCAGCAGTGAATACTATAGATTATAAAGTTGCATAGATCTGGGGTTTATCTTTCCCTGCCCCCAGGCAGCTGCTTTCACTAGCATTCTGCTGCCCTACAGAGCTTTTAGCAGCAGAAACAGTTCATAAAGTCATATTTTGAGAACACTGTCACATTCTGCAGTTCTAAGACTTGTTACTTCATTGTGAAGTTTCCATATTTTTGACAACCTTAGCCCATTTTTGTACCTGTTTTTCATTTACTACTAACTGATAACACATCCTGTTGAATGCATTACATAATGTTAGATTCCCATATTAGGAAATGCAGCTCCAGTTCCAACTGACAACATACCATCAGCATATTAGCTAGAAAATCACCTTGTCAGCAAGGAAAATGTCACATTTTTAATATATTAAAAATCATCAGCTAAGTCAATAACCTGAGTTTGAAAAAGTTTAGCAGGAGTCACAGAACAACCACCAGCTTGTATTTTCTTCCCTTCTGCCCCTGTTAGCCACACCAAATGTCCTCACTGCCTACATTTCAGCACATGGTACATCCAATACACTTTTGATGAATTCCTGTAAATGTCCACTTTTTATGCTCCAGTATTCTCAAATATTCTTGCTTCCAAGAAAACCAAATTTATAACGTGGGGGAGGCTGCATATTTCTGGCACATGCAGTTGTGCAGATGTTATTCCTTAAGGAAGACTATCTTGATTGCCTCTGTGAATAATGGCTATGAGATGGCAAGGAGCCAACAGTTCTCTTATAGCAGAAGGTATAAAACCACTCTCCTACTGAAAGAAGGCCCCCAGTAGGATAATATATTATTACGCATGATTCAAATTACAGGATCTGCAGCAGGGGAGCTAGTGGCTGAATCAGGACAGCCGCACACAGAATACTGATGATGGGATGATGGAATGCATCATGCATTGAAAGAGCCATAGTTTAGTGTTTAAATCCTCTGTATTTTCAAAGTGACTACAAGGATCAATATATAACTGAAGCTCCATAAACAAATTGTACATTGTGTGTGTGGTGGGAGAAGTTAGCATGTTGTAACAAAAATTCTATCGAAGAATACTCCTTTAAATAAAATTTTGTTTTACCAGAGACTGTTGACCTCTCGAAGCCAACTAGCAATAGATATAGCTTTAATTTAATAACACAATATTGAATTTGTCTCGTATCTGATGCTGTTTCAGCTATTAGAATACTGTAGAACAAAAACTTGCCTCATTAGATTATGCGGTCTGAAATCTCTGCATTCCACAGTATTCTGGGCTGTTTCTAAATTGTTCGCACAACAAATTACTTTACCCACAAAGAACTAAATCCAAATGTTCAACACAATGTTGGCTTGCCCAAATGCTTTCCATTTATAATTGAACACATCTCAAGAAAATCTGCATGTTTATTATAAAAAAACAATCCTATTCCTTAATATGAAAAACTGGCTAGAGAATAGTTTTTCAAGCTAGGATCTAATCTTTTCTGTGCAGATTTAGCTCATCCTAAGTATAAAGAGAAATAGCTAAACAAAAATTCTATATTTCGCTTTTCTGCAACATACCCTGAAGCAGTATGCAAGCTCTCCCTTGACTTCCTTTCATACTCACTCTTGTATTCAGTTATTCTGGTAAATGGATGCAAATCAGGTGCATTGTGTTGAGGTGGAAGGAAGGGGGTGAAATTTGTTCAGAAATGATCTCAGTTCTATTCATTAATAAAATGACATCTTGGCTGAAAGTGGTGAAGAATGAAATATAACAGTACTGAACTTCACTCAGTTGTAACAGATGCATGTAAGAACCTTTAGAGAAAGCCAGATATGTAAAACGGCCACAGCGAAATGAATTCTGAAGCATTAGAATAAGTACTTAGACCGTGATGGCAGCTAAAGATGCAAACTCGATGCTGCAGCAACACCCGTTTTACCTTCCAAGATGGTTAAAGGTAATCTCAGACTAGAAATGGAGGAAGCAGTACCACACTAGGTAAGGACTACAAGGAGACAAACATACATGAAGGTAAAATATATGCATAATATTAACAATAAAAGACTCTTTTAAAGGTTTTATGGGGCCAACAGAAAAAAAAAAATGGAACAATGCCCATGGTTACCTGCAGAGACAGCACACAGTTAAAAAAAAAAAAAAAAATCAGGAAAAATGTAGCCACCGTTTTGCATAGCGATTCAAATTATGCTGGCAGAATAATTAATGGAGGACCTAATCTCTGTGAGGAAAAAAAAAAAAAAAAAAGAAAAGAAAAGAAAAAAGGATACGTTAAACAAAGTTCATTACTGCATGATGTAAATGAGTTTCTCACCAGTGATGTCACTGATTGGCTGGGATGTAGAGCTGGTTTCGAACAGTGCAGCATGGCCGGATTGGCTGCTAGCTCTTCTGGTTACTGCCTGCTTGGGCAGCGGTCGAACCAGACACTTTCTGTCTCTCTTGTTGTCGTTTGAAGCAAATCTTGTTCAGCCCAGCTGTGTCTCCATAGTAGTGGCACCCTAAGAGAGTCTCCCTCCTGCTTCCCACAGCTCATCTGTAAGGCGGTCGCTGCTGTGAAATACCAGCCTTTGGCACGGAGCCCAGACTGCGTTGTTAGATCCGTCTATAATACAGAAAAGAATTTTTTTTAAAGCAGTTCTTTCACCGAATTACATCCTAAGAAGGATTAATAAGCACTAAATTGCAACTGATTTAGGGACTTTAAAATTATGTAGCTAGCACACTTTCTGAAATAAAACATTATCTGACCTGCAACACTACAGCATCATTGGTTAAAAAAAAAAAAAAGAAAAAAGAAAAAAAGAAAAAATGAAAGGAAGGAAGAAAAAGAAGCAACAACTCTTCTTTGTTTACCTTGATTACAAAAAAAAAATCTTCATTTTTTTTCCACTAGAACTGTAACTGATATCTCGGTGCTATGCAAGAATATTTTTTAACTATCGCCAGTTTTCTATTTACATCCAAGTCATTATTTTCAGGTTAAGACAAGGGATCTTAATTAGCATTCTCTTTAACTATGCAAACTGAGACAGGGCATGAAAGAAAAATGCTGTATGGAAGAGAGAGAGAGAGAGAGAGAGAGAGAGAGAGGAAAAAAAAATCTGTGCAGCTTTTACAGTTCAGCTGTCTGACCCCCTGCAAAAAGAATGCAGTCATATCAACTTTGCCAGACAATGGAGTACCTACAGGCTTTCCTCTAGACAAGTCCTTTATAACCAGTCAGTATTATGTGCTGCAGACAGTGGCCAATCGCTAAGCTGCTTTCTACAGCAGTGACACAATAGGTGCACTGGCCACACTGTCCTCCTAGCCTCTGACAGCAGTTCAGGTTCATTTTTTGTCTACTGGAATACGCATATGTCTTTAATGTTCCCACTGTATAGAAAAAAATATCAAGCGAGCTCGCTTTGTTTTTCTATAATTACATCAGCCTAATTACTGCAGCCGAGCCGCAGTGCCACTGCTCAGAGCGGCGCATAGGCATGCACGTCATATAAATATGCACGAGCACGCCTGCTTATTTAAATACAAAAATGCATCAATTGCTGGTGGTGCCTTTTTGTTTTTGTTTTCTGCATGTCCTTCCCCCCTGCTCCAACACCCATTCCCGATAAACCAAATGAGTTAAGGACACCTAGCAAATACGGCCACCATTTTCTCCTTTTATTTATCGAAACTTTCGTTCGTTTAGTTTTAATTGCAGGCATTCAGTAGGAAATAATAATAATAATAATAAAATCTCAAATGCAAATGAGTCTCAGCTAGTAAGGGGAAGGGTTATTGCAGACCTAGGGCATTTTTCTCCCTTGTCACTAAACATCAGAGTAAGCGCCTGTAAATGAATCTGCATGCACTCCATCACAGCCAGGCATCAGATGCCCAGTTCTTATTAAAAGCCCGATGATCCCCAGCATGTGCACGCATCCAGCCTGTGTGTTTGGGTATTCTGTAATTACAGCATCTCTTGTAACAGTACCTGAATCTGCTCATATAGTCAAAAGATTAAATCATCACCATTCACATATTAGACAGACATAATTGGGCACATTCTATGGTGGGAATCGCCATGCTAATTTTTGTGATTTTATGCATGGGATTTACATATTCATGAAGAGAATCGCTGTTATGACCGCCGACAGAGCAACATGAAAAGAAAAGACACCATTCTTCAACACACAGAGTATACAAAACCTAGGGGGAAAAGATGCAGCATATGGCGACAAGGAGAAGAAGTTGTTTGGCTTGCAAGGGTTATTTTATTTCCTATTTATAAATTCTGGGTAGACAGCTTACAAAAATGTATAAGCATTCTGAACATGAAGGCGAGATAAACCTGTGTTATTAATAATCAGCCACTGGTAGCTGAAATAAAATCATTTTACAGTTGGAGCCCAATGTTCTGCAAGTTTTGCCTTTGCATTAGAAACCATTTTCAGTTTATGGATGCCGAGGACATATTCATCCAGGAATGCACAAAAATACTAATGAATCAGAAAGGAACTGAACTTCCGTCTGCTACCAAAAAACCTTGATTTCAGATTTTAATACTTGCTACAGTGTGTAACTATACCTTTTCCAAGTAAGCTGGTGTTCTCAAATACCATAGGTATTTTTATTCCCAATTTATTTGAGCTGCACAATTTTCAAATATCATAAAATACATCCTCCTTAGAGTGACTTTTAGATTCCAGTATTTTTTAAAGAAAAAAAAATCACCAGAAGAAAGAGCATTCAGGCAGTATCGTAAATGTTGTGTACACTGATGTTTCTAACAATTTCATAAAAAAAAAAAAAAAAAAGACATCATGCTTACTGTAACCTTGTCCTTTTCATGCCTTTAGTATAATTATTTTTAAATGTTTGTTTATCTCTCTAGAAGCTGCCACTCAACAGCCCAGATTTCTTTATAATAGCTAGATAACGTTACTTACAGATGCATGTTTTTCCCTACATCTCTCCACATTTGGTAAAGACACAGATAGCAAGGTGAAAATATGGTGAAAATATTTCATTTACCAATGGGAAATGAAAAATTTTAATGCAATAGCCATATGTTTGACAGGCCTTGTTGTATATCAGCTTTCACAAAACACTGTATTCAGTACTACCATAAAAGAACAAACAAGAGCTTTTTTTTCCACCTTTATGTTTGTATATTATACATTTAACTGAATCACAGTCCTTCATTCCAGTCATGTTATTTAATTCCCAAATAACATTTTTAATAACAGAAATAACATTCTAAATTATATAAAATAGATAAATAGATCTTTTAAAAGATGTTAGACTTGTTTATAAAATATTTTTATAAATTAAAATAGCTATATTGGACAAATTAAAAAAAAAACTGCTTATGGTTCTCTAAAATAGAGGATTTTTGAAAAATAAACAGAGAAAAAAAATGGTAAACCTATTAATATTAACTAAAGCATATTTCTTCAACCAGACCACTGTTAGTGTCTCTGTCAAAATAATAAGCTGTCAAATACCTTCTTTCTGTCTCTATTTAAAATTCAATTCCAGCGACTCCAAATCTGTGATCTAATTATTAATTTCTCACTTTAGCTTAAATGGCTGGGCTATGACATCATGTAGTACAAAAATAAGCTTCATTACAAAAATAGAATCTTTCAGACTGCAGAATGGTGATATAATTTTTAAGATACAAACCTCATAAAAACCTTAGCATGGCCTCTGTTCAAGAACCCCACTCCATAATGTCAAGTACATTAGTGGTAATTTGAAGCTTTTGTTAGAACACAATGTCTGAAAACCTCAAGCATTCATGGAAGAATTTGAGACAGTGTTTTGCTTAAAGAAAATATGTAATTTGTGTGTGTGTTTACTGGGAGAACAAAATTAACGTTTCCTTTTGGTAGCAATGAGTCTGACAATTTTCAAGCACTGCATTGAAGTGAATAAAATCACATACCTCTAAATGCGAGCAGATTTTTATCTTACAATCAATACAGCACCATAATTTTTTTCTTTAGCTCATCCCAGCAGAGAAAACATGTATTAGAATAGTATAAATTAAGAACTTTCAGCAAAAATATTAACAGGATAGTTACAGGTGTCAAATGAAATGGACAATAATTTAAAAATATATCTATGTTTAGAGTAAGGTTTCTACTTCTAGAACTGTATTGTATCACATCAGTTTTCTATACCCTTCTTTAATTGCAATTGCTTTTTTCTTTAAACACTAATGTGTTTTGTTCTGTATTTTTATAGCAGATAATACTACCAGCCTCAGTCCTTTATTCAAGTTCTCATAAATTCACAGAATACACCGCATTATGTCAACAGCATTAGTTATGATGATATTTGGCATACATGCTTGCTACATCTCCAGCTTCTGAATTATGATCTGAATTTTCAAACAACACTCAAGCTCTGGCATCCCTGTTTGAACTCTGGTCCTGCTATAAGCTTCATGTCACAAAATTACTGTGTAGCTGAAATTTAAGATCCTAAATAAGTAAGTGGTCTGACTTTCAGAAGTGCCAGAGGCCTGCAGCTCAGTTATAGATGACAGGAGCTCCTGTTAACTAAACTGTCTTAATATGATGAAGATGCTGAACACTCTGCTTTTGTAAAGGGCCTAATGCAAATATCGATCCAATCGTTTTCACGTTAGCAATTCTCACTATCCCAAATGCTCTGATAATGGTAAAGAGCTTGCCAGGCTTGGGTTTGTAACCATGCATGGAAAACTAAAAATGGTTTAAGATCACATGGACAGCATGGATCAGACAGAGAGCATCCAATATTACTACTTAAAATTGTGGCAACACAAGACTAGCATTTGGGTTGAAACAAAGCATCAGGTTTGTAAATAAAGTTGCAATACTAAAAGTTCAGTTATCATTGGTACTAACATTTGTATATGGAGAAGTGCTAAAAACATGGAAATTCCCTGCCCAGCACCTAACCAGTTTGGTTGTAAACTACTCTGGTGTTACAGTACTGATGGAGACATGCAGATTAAAATTCACTGAAGGATTTCCACCACCAGTGTATCTTTCATAAAAAAACAAACAAACAAACAAACAAACAAACAAACAAACAAAAAACCCTACATGGGAACAGTGAGATATAGTAATTTTACTCTCTTTTTCAATTCATATTTTTCAGGAAATTTTGCTGCTCTACATACCCAATAAATACAGAGTCTACATTTTTAAGAACACTATTAATAAAAACAGGTAAGGATGCATTATTTTCTGGTAAAATCATAACTTGTTTACATGTGATGTTTCATACATTCTTTGGAGGTTTGTTTTGGTTTGGTTTTAAATCACAGAATCACGGAATCATAAAAAACAAATTTAATTGCCTGGTCCTTTTAAATGCCAAATTAAGGATATATTTTTTTTAATGAATCATTTTAAGAATATGCAAAATATATTTGCTTAAAATCTTTGTCACCTAAAAGCATGTACAATCCTACTGATAAACTTATCTTCATTTACCCCTTGAAGAAACTTATCTTAGGGTTATTTTAACTCTCATTTCCTACTGAGTTGCATCTTCTTCCTATTCAGAATTCATCCTTTCCTCAGGCTCTACTTAATCCTTCTAAAGACGAAAAAAAAAAAAAAAAAATAGCAAAAGAAAGATATGCTTCTGACAGTAATTTAATTAAATTGATTGTACAGGCATGTAAATATATGTTAGAGAATCTATTTCTCTGCAGTAACTATAGTGCTGCAAGCATTTTTACCTTTCAGTACCCCACCATAAACTTAATTTCACTTACCTGTCTCTCATTTTTTTTTAGGAACAAGATACTTTGGGCAAAGTGACATGGTTTATTACTATGTGAGTACCTGTCCTGTTGAATGTTCACAGGCTACCATTAACTGTTGCTGTAACTGAGCTGACTGAACTTAATTGCTGAATTACCAGTTTTCTTTATTTTTCTTGCATGTGTATTAAGTAATCCTGAATATTTTTGCTTCCAGTTGCAAATGTTCAACTTCTGATCCCTTGATACAAGTACAAAAGCCACCACAAACTAAGTGATGGACCCTGTTCCAAATGTTCTTCTAGCTCAAGATAGAATAAATGGATCTATCTAATGGCCAACAAATGCTATGGTACTGCTAAGTGTTTGAATTCTTGATCCTGAGACAAAGATGGTATTTTTCAACTTTATTAGTCTCTTTATTCATTATGAGGTGCTGTTGCTGAGAAGGGGATCTTCATCAATGATGTCTGTTGCACACATTTGGAAAAAAAATATGCACATTTTAACATATTTGGAATTTCTTAATCACTAACACCAGAAATGGCATGGAAGGAGAGAGCATACTTTTAATAGGACCTATTTTGAGGTAGATTTTCAGCACAATGCACAGATAGCAACCACAAGGAAAGCCTGTGCTACCCAACTATACCTCTGCTTATCTGTCAACTGCTTTGTATCTTCAGGTAACCTCTCCTCAAATAGAGAAGAAAAAAAATATCACTGTATTTGAAAGAAAATGCAAAGTTAGAAAGTCCTCTAAGCACAAGATATGTCTAAATACTACCTACAAGATGTTGACCAGGATGACAGTCCCTGCAGTCCACATGTGAAGTCTCCCAGGGAGGCAATGTCAGTATTGGCGACTGCATGCCACTGATGAAAGCAGCAAGGCAGCTAAGGACTGCTATTGACAGGTACCTCTGACATCTTGTTGCACAGGGAACTTCTACCACTTTTCCTAAAACACAGAAAAACTCCATCCATTCATAGATAACACATGCATTGCACCTCATAAACTAGCAGTTAGGCAGGATTTCAGTGTTTAGTACCGCCTGGCCTCCCAGGACAGGACTCCACAAGTACTGGGCAGGGGCTACCCAGCATATGTAAATGCCTTGGATACCTACTGGCACTTTAAATGGTACTCAGTGCTTAGTTTTAAAATACTGAATCCTATTTTAGAGTTTATCTTCACCTTTCAAACAAAATTAATCTTGATAAAGACCAATCATTTTCTCTCTCAAGAAGCCACAGTCCACCAAATCCTCTCAGCAGCAAGCCATCCGCCATCCCTCTTGCGTATGTCTACACTGCTAAATGCAGTACCACACAATAATGCCCAATCTTGACCACCATTTGCCATACAATGTCTTTCTGACAGTATTTCATATTGTGTCAGGCTGACCTGGTGGGCTGCTAGATGCTATCCAACCTCCCTCTCACTGTCTTCCCACCAAAAAGGATGTGAGGAGAAAGTAAAATGGAAAATCTCATGGATTGAGGTATTGAGGTAAAGACAGAGAGATCATTTACCTGTTACCATCATGGGCAAAACAGACTCAACTTTGGGAAAATTAATTTAATTTATTGCTAATTAAAGAAGAGTTGGATGGTGAGAAACAAAAATAAGGATGAAAAGACCTTTCCCACAACCCCACTTTCTTCCTAGGCTCAACCTCACCCCTTCATCACTGACTCATCTACCTACTCCCCCTCCCTAGGGGGACAGGGAATGGGGGCTGTGGTCAGTCCCTCACAGCTCCTCTCTGCTGCTCTTTTCTCTGCACACTCATCCCCAGATCCATTGTGGGTCTTTCTCATAGGCTGTGGGGGCACCTCTGTTGGGTGGCTGGGGCACCTCCTGCCATCCTCTTCTCCCCTGGGTGTCCACAGGGCCACTCCTCACACTGCTCCCCTCACTGCCTCCTGCTGTGCGGTGTTTGCCCTCCCTTCCCCAGGCTGCCCCCAAGGTGAGGCGCTGCCACCTTGGCTGTGGGGCCCGGCTGTGCCCTGTGGTGGTGCCATTGGGGCCGTCTGGGGCTGGCACAGGGCAGCCCCAGGTTCACCTCACGCAGCATCCCCCAGGCCCCTGCCACCACCCGGGTACCTGAAGCCAACACAGACATAGACCTGTTCACCTGTGTGAAGCCTCACTGTGAATTAGCTACAGTGTTTATGGCTTTTCATCCCTAACTGAAGTTTCTCTACAGGGTACTTCAATTTTCCATGAACAGGTATCCTCAGTCATCCTTCTGGACAGAACATGTGAAAAGAGCATTTGCTGCCCAGCAGGTAACCTCCTCCTGCCTGAAGATGCAAGAAATGCACTCCTGCTGCTGTCTCGCTTCTAAAAAGCTGGAAGCGTGTGAAGAAACACTTACTAGAATCGCTCAAAACCTTGCTCTAACTTCTTCAGCAATTAGTTTGTAGGGTGACCTGGGAGGTTACTAGCCCCACTTACAAATGTGCAGCATGGGAGTAGGACAGCCTTTGAGAGCATAAGCAGAAGAAATAGAAAAGTTGCTTTCCTCCTTGGTTCTCCCTATTCCCAGCCATACATCAATGCTAACCAGCACCCAACATAAATGAGAAGCCCCCAGATAACTCAGTCAGCATTGAAAGATGAAGAGTATCATTACTGGGGTCACAAAGTGTCTGACCAAGAGCACAACCCAAAAGAAAAGCAGGAACAGCAGAATTCGGGCACAGCAGAAATGACATGGAATAGAAGTATTTTGGAAAAACAGCCTTCACTATCAGCTGCTTTTGTACCCAATCCCACGTGTCTGGGCTTTGGCAGCTAACACAATTGCTCCACAGCCTTTTGAATTCCTCCCCACAAACAAGTTACTGGAGAAAGCAACAGCAGTTAAAATAATGCCTACTTTAACTGGCAAAGGGTGGAAAAGGCTGATTGACTCAACCCCAAATATGTAGCCTTGGGAATATACAGGTGAGGATACCTAAACTCTTCCTTTGTACCAAGGAGAAAACTTGCATATCTATTTCATTTGGTCTTCCCTCTTTGCATAATTCCCAGGAAGCAGAGCCAGACATCAATCAAAGAACCCTATGTATTACTTTAATAGCTAGGATTAATAAATTATAGGTTTCCTAGTATAAATGTGTGTGTATTCAGCACAAGCTGCTGTTTGAAATGTATTGATAATTGTGAAAGAATTTGGAGTATTCCCAAGTCAAACTGTGAACTCAACACAGTAGCAACCTTCCCTGCAATGTGCACTGCCACAGCTTGTGCCATAGCCTGCTCCTCGATTTAACACACCTAGGTGATGTTGAAATCCAGTGACATAATCCTTGTCATTTTTAGTAAATGGTGATCCTTGGATTTAATGCAGGAGGCCCATGACATAAGAAATGCACATGAGAACTAAAATGGGAACAGAGAACACAAAAACAAAAAAACCAGCGCTGCGTGGCTCCTGCTGTCCCTCCCAGCAGAGGGATGTTGAGCTTGAGCATTCAATAGCTGGGCCAGTTTCTTTTGGAAAGCAGGCTTCTCTACACAGTCCAAGGAAATCCCTGCTCTAGAGGCACATGGCTGTTTCTCACCGTGGTCTCCTGACAGAAAATTCGAAGGCTTGCTTGAAAGCAAGAAGTCTTTGCCTTTTCAGAGGTTATAGCCCAAACAATATGTGCTGCAAAATTCAGGGCTCTCTACTGGCTCCCACAACTTGTTAGAGAATTTTTTTGGTTGGTTGATAAATGATTGGCTGGTTTTTTTTGAAACTTACCTGAGAGTAAAGAGGACACAAGCAAGAAGTGTCTTTGTTAACTTTGTATTATTACTTGCTTTCCTGAAGGATTTAGCTAGAAAAAGCAAGCTGCCGCAAACAGGTTAGTTATGCAAAAGGATGACCAAACACCTGAGGTACCAGTCTGCAAGGCCCTTGATGAAAAACAGTGTTATCAGAAACTGCACCTGGGAGATTGCCTGAGAATCCCAGATCTGGGCCTGTGATCATCAGTAAGTAACAGTGTGCTCTGGGAGCAAAAATGTCTGTCTGTCTACTGGTGACACTTAGAACTGTCAGGAGCCTGCCTGCAGAGACACTGGACCAGGTTGCAAGTAGAGGCATACTTAAAAAGTAATTTCCAATCTAGTTATTTCTGAGCATCAGTAACTTGTCCTAAGAATAAATCAAGCCAAGGGAGATTGAAGTAAGATGTGCAGAGGGACTGTAAACAGCCAGTGTGAATCATTTTGAGACAAAGCTGCTTTCTTCATTCTGACTGACATAACAGCTTTTATGCAAAAGAAAAACTAAGTGCTCAAGCTAACACTGAAGTAGAAAACACAGTGCAAATGTTCCCCAAAACGTTATTTTATTCCTGCTTTGCCAAAGTCTTTGTAGCCATTTCCAAGGTTCTTATGTAGGAGCACTGAGTCAGGAAAAAAGCATGTTATCTATATAAATAATATATCTTGATATAATTGTTGATCATCACACACCAGTATTAATGCAGTTATCCTCAAAACACTCATGAAAAGTATGGACGTTATCTCTGTAATTTTAAAATTGGACTTTAATCCCAGACATACGAAGCTGATAAAGGTAAGAACTGGAAATGAAAAACTCAATCTCCTAAATTCTCCTACCAGTGAATAGATATAAAGAAAAAAGAGGAATCAACCTGACCTACACTACATGAGAGTTAGATAAATAGCATTTTACAATGTAATCCAGTGTTACTTCAACTTAAAGCACTTTAAATTTTGATTGGCTTTCAATATGCTTGAATGTAATGCAATAAACAAAAAACATACCTTGCATAAAAGAAACAAAGAAAGATGTTAACTCACCTGCAGCAATAGTAAGTACCAGCAAAAATACAAAGGAGAAAAAATTCAGTAGGCAGATGATCAAAATTCCCAAGCTTGTATGCAATCATATAACTCTCGTAGCAAGCTGGCAATACATTTATTATGCAATCTGACTCCCCATTCTCCAGAGCTTTTTCTTAAAAAATCAAAATCCATGGAATGCAACCTAAGTGTATAAGTAATGCTAATGGGCTAGGTTGTTTAGTGTTTTGGGTTTTTTTGTTTGATTTTTTTTATTATTATTTCAACATAACTGAAAAATGCCATGAATCTCGTCTGCAAAATTACCAGTAGTCACATTCTTGCTAAGTATTCACATAGCCATTCACAAGGGAGATCTTAACTTCAAAGTGATGTGTTTAAAACACTGGGAAAAAAAATAAAAATAATAATAATAAAAAAGCATTTTTGCATTTTTGTTCATGCACTAATGTAGATGTGGATGCCTATTATCATAGAAAATTAATGAGACTAGTGATTCAGTAAGATTCAAAAACATGACAGGACAAGAATTTTGCAAATATCTAGAACCATGGTAACTCCAAAAATTTGTGAAACAGCTCAAGCAAATAAACCATCTGGAAATCAGTAAAACTACATATGAAAGGTGGGCTAACACTACAGTATACAAAATTTGTTTTGCTTTTCAGTCAACAACATTTGGCTCCCGTATTTGATGCATCATACAAGAACAGATAGATGGTTCCTTTCCCATGGACTGTAAAGAAGAAACATTTCTGACAACAGTAACTCCATTGCCACAGTTCTGTAAGATATACCTTCCCTCATTAAATGAAAGATCTTAAATACCACAAGGAATTGTAGTATGTGGACCATAATTATATAGATCAGGTCTCTCAGGACACAATGCCTGTGTTATCTGTTTCCTTGCTCAGTTGTTTTGTTTCATAAAAGACCTCTTGGCCCTCTACTTGAAACCAGAGTTGGGAGACAAATGTAGAGGAAATCTGAATGAATGCATACTCAAGACAACATTCAAGGATTTTGCTGTGGGATTCCCATTTGTAACAGTGGGAGTTGTTAAAGGATTTAGCTATATGATGCTGTGAAAACATACATCTTAGTGTTGGTAGAAGGACATAACTGCTCTGAATTTGTCTCTACCCCTATGTCTCCAGGCAGGGAGGTTAATAAAAGGTTGAAAGAGAAACAGTGGCAGGACAGAGGTTCTGATATGATGGCAATGCTGACTATCCTGCTGAGCTCTCAAGTCTATTTCATGTATCACTTAATGCCATCACTCTACAGTGGGCAAATGCAGGCATAGAATCACTATCCAATTTAAGTGTCAGCCCTCTCAGAACATGTTATACTAGATAACATGGTTGACTTCAGTTCCATTTTCCACCAAGTAAAACCTTAAGGTTTTTGTAACTTCTTAGGCAAAAAATATGAAGAACCTCATAAAAGCTCAGAAAATTCAGGTGTCCTTTTCAACACCTCATGATTTAACTTTTAGTTAGGACTTTGATTTGAGTACGAAATATCAGGTGTGGTTCTTTGTACTAATACCATTCTTACCTTCTCTCAAGAGGTACTAGTTTGCAATGTAGCATTAAAAAAAATAATAATAATAATAATAAAAAAATATTTAGCATTAATCAGTTAGGTAAGGAACAGCAAAAATCCATAGCAATAAGGACGCAATTAACACCATACTTCAAATGCTCAGGAAGACTGTATCAGAGGAACTCAACAAGGGTTACTGGCAGAAAGTCCATGGTGTTAAGATATTACCAAGTTTTTGTTGAGAAATAAAATATTCTATAGGCAAGACAGCATCCTAACCTGACTCACAGTGTGGGGGCAACGTGGAATTTCATTCCTCTGTAAACCTGCTCACAAGATATGAAAAGTCCTGAAGAAGAATTATGATGACTGGTACTAAGGTTACAGAAGCACAACTGTACCATCATTTTGTCTGTTCCCATATACTGTTGCACTGCAAATCCATATCTTCTGTTATAACTATGTCAGCTAAATATTAACACATCTGGACTACCTCCTCTGCTATGAAATATAACCTTCAGAGGTGAAATCCCTGGGCACAATATGACCACATAAAGAACTCCTGAATAAATGAACAGGATGAATATGAAAGACGTGCAAATGGCCTGTGGAGATGAAACATAACATCCCAAGTTCAAGTCAGAGCATTGCACTAATGACTATTGTGTTGCTATGCAATGTTTGAGTCTATAACTTGCTGCAGTATGTAAACCCCTTTATATGAACTTCAGAGCATCACAGACTTGACATAGCATGCAATGCAATCAGTGGCCATCTTCCCATACGTGAACACAACAGCATTTTTCTTTTTAACCCTATTCATGAGGCACATATTACATATCCTCTCTTTTTTTTTTTTTTCAGCATAATCCCCCAAGAAAGAGACCATCACATACAAGTGTGAAAGAGGACTTAGTTTATTGCCCAGATCTACATAGCTCTTCCGTATAAATTTTGTTATGATATAAAGATGGTGACAAACTCAGTATATAATCTCTTTCTATAAACGTAATGCATAGATTTGTATGTGTTCTCCCCCCTGTAATGGAGAGAAAACAAAACTATCAAGAGCTCTTGTCCACCTAACCTTCTTTTCTATACTCCTCCTGCTTTTCAGGATAGAGGTCTAATGCGCTACGTATTTCCAATTAAAAAATCAAGATGATGGTATTTACACACAGCAACAACAAACACACTTGTTTATGTCTAAGGAACACATTTAAGTCAGACTGAGAAACCACCAATGGGTATTGCTGTCTCGTAAATGTATGTGTTTTCCCATGTGCACGATATGCATGGACACTGAGACAGTAAATAGAAAGATTTTCTACAGAAGCACATGTAAAAAAACTAATGGTTAGGCATGGTTGTTCTCATATGTGCTATTCCAAATTCAAGGCAGAATTCCTTCTTCCCAAATTCTGAAACTTGAATAAATCACTTCTTTCTTTCAGAAAGCACTCCAGCTCTTTTTTTTTTTTTTTTTCCTTTTTTTGGGGGGGGGGGGGGAGGGGAGTGTTTCTCTTCTGTCCTGCTACACACTCCAACACATTCCCCTCGATGTACCAGAAATTCCACAAAAAAGTACCACAACAGGTGTGAAAAGAAATAAGACAACGCTCTATATATCTTTTAATACTTAGTAGCAGCCAGCAGGTTAAACTTCAAAAGCAAGTGTGGCCAACTAAAACTGGTCAAGAACAATCTTCTTACAAAATGCATTTTTGCCATTTTCATGAAAATAGAGCAACTCAACATGATAGATACAAATAAAGCAATGGACAGCAAGCTTGCAAAACTTTACGTGGAAAGTGAGCATGTTCCCTTAATTATTGACAGATTACATGTAGGACGTCACCTATTGTCATATGTACCTCTCAGGAAAAAATGCTTCACAGCCTTTTGGTGTGGACATTTACATGGATGAGCTTCTAAATGCTATGTGGCTCATCTGGCCACAAAGCGTGTCCTCTTAAGCATCACATCCCATTGCCACAACAATGTTCAGAAAGCTACACCCTGCTGTTTGCAAACACCGCCAAGGGATTACTTCATCTTTGTTTTCTCATGCTGAAAAGTCAAGGCTGACTTCCAGATTGAAACAGCCAGTCTCTTGTCACTGAAAATTTGATCAGGTGTTCCTCCATTGCAGCAGTTCAGATTACATTTCTAACAAATACCGCAAGCAGCAAAATGCTTTCAGTTATTAAATCTCTTACATAAGTGATGAAAGTAACTCAAACCAGCTGAAGCAAAGTGCAAGATACATGGAGAGTGTCGCTATTCTTGTTGTTAAATTTTTACTGTGCTGTTGATAACTGATGACACCCATTGGAACATGATTCTTTAGTATTTTTTGGACTCTGAATAGTGTCACAGTTTCAAGTGCTACATTAACGTCTGAGAGATTTCATTATAACGCTGGCAAACCAGGAAACAAGATGAAAAGGTATAACACTCGACTTTTCCTGACATGGCCCATCTAATAGGCAGCCAGTAATGCTTTCACTTAAAATGAAAATGAAAGGAGAAAAAAAGCTAACCTAGATCCATATTGTGTTGCAGTAGTAATTGACTTTATCCACCATGCTACCCACATCAACCATGGTGTACAATAAATGTTCCAGTAAAATACTGAATAAACCATGTGGCCTGGAAATCATTTTACCTGCCAGTCATGGCATTAGGAGGTTAACAAAGATGCATATCCAGACCCTTTACTATAGTTACCACAAACAGGGGGACTGTTTTGTAACTTTGTGCACCCTTGAGAAAAAGCAAATGAACGATCCTTTCCTCAATTCCCTGCCCACTGCCACTACCCAAGAATATCTAACTTGAAAACATGCAAAAGCTACTGCTATACATCCCTAAATGCATGAAAGTAAGTGCACATATCTGGTAATCAAATTCTCTGGACAGAGCCAAAAATGAGAAAAAGGTTTATGTCTGATAGGAAGAGAGGCATCCAGCCAGGAGAGCAAGTCTCAGAAGGAAAGGGAAGATGGTATAGCTCGCTGGCACTGTGCCAATGGAGCTCATGGTCATGAGGTGCAATGAGGTACAGCAAGAGAGGACCTAAAAGTAAAAGGGAGAAGATGTCACAAAAGAAGGCTGAATGGAGTGGGAGCGAGAGAATATTGAAATTCTCAGGCAAAGGAAATGCACAGCTTGCTCTGTCCTTGTGGACCTCTCTCTCCTCATCCATCCGTAACATACTCTTCAGACAAAGACAGCTCCTGCTCCTGGGAGTTTAGCAATCAACTACATGTTACTACAGGAACTCATACACAAGACCTTGGCCTCTGGATATTGCCACGATACAATAAATAAATAAATAAAATCAGTAATCGGAAGGGGTGGAATCAAATCCCTGAAAATGGAATGGAGAAGGTTAAACTACGAACTATGTAAGCTGGACTTACTTTTGATTAAGGGCATCAAAACTGATGTTTATATCACTGCTTCTAGATCAGTTTACAGACCATGGCATAATTCTGAATGCAGGTCAAATTTGCCTGATGAAATAATATAAAATAGTCCTGTAATGCATGTTATAAAGAAACCAACACCAACAGCAAAGGTTTATACAAAGAGAGTGGATCTGTCTGTGAGTGGGGCTGCAGAAAGAATTAGAGAAGGACAATGCTTTTCTGCAGGTGGAAAGCCACACATGCCTAATAAGATTGCTTTTTTGAGTTTGTTATTGTTTTAAAGCAATAAAGATGAACTGGAAAAAGTAAATAAAAATACTCCAACCTCATCTCTAAATAATACCAGTCCCTGTACTATCACCATTTTCCAGTTGGGTTGTCATTTTAGGAGGCCGAGAAGGCTCTGAATACGTGGAATGCTGGAACATTCCTGTTTAAGATTTATGCTTGCTTATTAGGACTCAACACAAAACTTACACCCATGAACCTAGACTAATTTGTTCCCACAATTTTCTCTCCTTTTTATGTCTATCACTCATTCTGTGTTGGAAAAAGCTTAATAGAGTTGCTTTTCCATAACCCAACAAATCACATCCATGTTCTGAAAATGTTCTGGTTTATATCCAAAATAGATTCCAAATGGGCAAGTTAATTTCAGCAAATCTTCTATATTAAAATAATAATAATAATAAAATTGTAATAATAATAATAAAATGTAATCTTGATGTGGGTAAGCTAGCACTAGTTGATACTTACGTTGCTGTCATGTTTTTCATATATTGTATTTTCTTATTTCTTTTATACACTACTTTTTTTTCTTACTTTCTTAAAATGCTTTCTGAACAAAATATATTAAAATGGTCTTTTGTACTCCTCAGTACAAAAGTACTGGTGTTCTTCTATAAACAGTTTCTGAATAATTTCTTCATTCTCTTTGCTATTATTTACTTTGAAATCATAGATTCCACAGTAAGGCTACTGAATAAATATCAATTTATTTAAGTTTTGTAACCAGGAAGCATAGTTCTTTAAAACTAAAAGATCCTGTCTGTAACTTCCCCTTCATAAGGATGCCTTCCAACAGTGTATTTCTAAAAGAGCATCCACCCTATTCATACTCTTTCTCTCCAACTACCAGCAAGAAAGTACCTACATTATTTACACAGTCTTACATGTCATGCTGGGATGGGCCGGCAGTACAGCAAACGAGTATGTCAAAAGCCGCTCTGAAGTCAAAACCACTATAATGCATGAACTTCTAAAACGGGGTAAACATTTAGCATACTAAGCTACATAATCAGCTTTGTTATAGGACAACTGGGCTATGGTCAACGGATATCTAGCTACTCAGATTTTTCTCACCTCAGTATTGAAATGGTAATAATTTCTTCTACAAAATTAAGCTGACTGCTTTGTGCCAGAGATGTGAACTTTGTTACTAGCAATTAATTAAAAGCCTAACTGACACCAATTCATGCTTCACTAGAACATGCTGGTACAATAACATGCTGAAAACCTAGTCATAAAGAATAAGGATATCCTCTCTTTTTTCCATTTCTAAGTGTTAACTACAGTTCTGTATCTTATTTACAAATGATAATACCATAAAAAAATATAGAGGAAGATTCCGCCCAACTTCGTTTTCCTCTGAACATGTTTTGGTACAATTCTGATCATAAAGCAGTAGCAAAAGATACATGACATTACTGTATTTTGAGTATCTACACTTCATAAGAGCTAGGAATTATCTCTTTGCTAGCATTTTTAGTATGTTTAGTATTAGCTGCTGTTGATGAAAAAGTTTTCTTAACATACTAATTGAATTTGTATTTGTAACAAACCTCTGCTAATCATCAGTCTGATTCATGGAAAAGGTAAGTGATTCCTATTCCTTTGTCCAACAGTCACCATGGTTGTAAGACAAACACTAATTTATTTCTTAATAGTTGGGGAATTTATCTTTAAGATAACAGTACATAGATTAACATATATATGATAAAATATATTTATCCGTTGTCTACAAAATATGTTTATAGTCTACTTTATTCTGGGGAAAAAAAATTAATGTCTAGATCTGTTGTTTTAGTTGTATTATCCATACTCTTGGCACATATTTCGGAAACAAGTATGAGGATTAGTATAGCATGAGCTCTGACATTGTGAAGATGAAGTTTAGCTTCCTCAATTAGAGTCTTTTGTCTCCTTTTAACCACAGGGAACAGCAAAGAAATTTCAGCTATTGTTTGACAGAATATAGGTTTGAGACAAGACATCTGCAAAAATCTTTTAACCCACTCTCAACCAGCAACAGCATGAGTCCACCACAGAGAAGCGGTATAAACCTAGGAAGAGACATTGGTTCCAATAAACAAGCACTATTCAGGGGATAAATCTCCTTTAGGAGATTTGTCTGTCCTATCTGCATATATCTAAACAATCTAAAAACATGTTTACCACATAAACAGTGAGATAAAAATCTTCTGGACTATCACAGCATCTCCTTCATCCCTATTTCCAGTACAACATGGTGGTAAAAATATCCATATGACCTACAGCAAATATCTGCTGTTAGTCTTTGAGCGATTGCCCCTGTAGCAAAACAGAAGGCACCAAGTACTGTACCTGGGTCTGTCTTCTTTCTTTGCACTGTTTCTGTTTATTTCTTTGCTTATTTTTTAAGGTGTAGTAGAGTAGTTAAATAGGAAAAACAAAGCTCTTCAACAGTAAGCTTTAATCAATTTATTTTAGTTGAGTGATTATCTGTAAAAGGATAATACTCTTTTTCAATGAAGAAACAATTAATTAAACATATGCATATAAAATAATCATGTAATTAAACATGATTATTCAAATATGTTCAAGCACGTCAGCCTCTTCCAGTGGCATAATATTAAGAAGCATAACGAGTATAAAGAAAAACAGGTCTGAGTAATAAAAGGTAGTCTTTAAAAAAGAAAACCTTATAGACCCATGAGAAGCTTTAGTAGTTGGATTGTCCTTAATTTGAAGTCCTGATCTCTTTGTTCCAAAGAAAAACATATGCATACAGAAATAAAAAATTAAGTAAGTTTACAACTCAGCTGTAGGAGTTTGAGGCCCCTTGACATTAGGTGTTCCTAGTTTGAAACTAAATTATCTGTAAAAAGTGAAACTCAAGACTCAAGGAAAAAAACTACTGAGGATGCCAATATACAGATTCTATGCAAGTAACTTCAAAGAACATGACTCAAAATGCTTTCTCTCCCTTTCTTGCTCAATACGTTTTACTGGAACAGCAGAAGGTGCTCTTAACACATAGCAAATATAATCAAATAGGTTACAAAGTAGGATAACTTTTGTCCCAGAGTCACACTTCTGAATGTGTGTAAGTGCAGGCTGTGTGAAGGGAAAGTAAAAGGAATTGTTTGTGGGTTTGGTTTATTTTATTTTTATTTTTTTATCTTTCTCTAAGAGTTACAGAGCAGGCAAGGAATCTGTTTAACAAGACAACTTTGCTTTCTATCAGTTTTGAAAAGCAAAGCCAAGGAACACTAATCCATCTGATTATAGACAGCAAAATGATTACTTGAGTGAAATAAAATCATATTTTGTGGACTGCACCTGCCATGGATACCATCTTTTCTTTAAATAAGAACAAGGGCAGGTAGCTGAAAGTTAGAAATGATGGACTAGATTTGGTAAATGAGCAAAGGACGTTCCCATATGCCATATATTTAGAATATCCTTAAGCTCTCTTTACTAAAATACAATTTCAAAATGAACATAAAGGTTTGCTGATTAGCTGTGACTGAAACGAGCAGGGCTAAGGTTTGTTGTTGTCACAACTTAGATGAGGAAATCTACCTCACACACTACATGCATTAAAATCCCTCTTAGATTTCCTTGTAACAAATCCAAACCAACATGAGGAAGCTATTTTTCTTTGGAAAAAAAAAAAAAAAAAAAAAAAAAAGGAAATAGATTTCCACTTAGAGTTTTCCCAGTTCAACATTTAGACAACCAAGGAGATTTACTTTTTTGTTTGTTTGATTTTTTTTTTTCTTCTTAAATGTTGGTGAAAAAAGACACTGGCTCAATTTAACTTAAATTCAAAAGCTAAACTGTGATTCTTCTGTCCTGTGGACGTAAGACACAAATGATTGTTGATTACCATTTGTTTTATATATTGCACTCTTTTCAATAAATTGCCAGTGAACATCCTTTGAGATAAAGTTAAATGGCAGAGTTTGAATAAATTTGGATAATAACCTGTCAAAGTTCAGTAAATAAATTAACTTCAATAAAGATAGGTGGAGGCACTTGGATGAAGAGCATAGACACATCTATCTCCAGTTGAAAGCTAACATTTAAATTTGGGACAGAGGTTCCTGATCAGAAAAGCAGATTAAAAGCAACAAATGCAAAATACTCCCCTTTTGTTTGAACAATGCTACTTCTGTATTTCATCTACTTCTTAAGTTAAAGCCACTTGGACAATAAAATCACTCTTTATAAAAGTTTTTTTCTTAGTTGAACACAACAACTTTCTGTGGCCATAGTTTCAGCCCCAGCATCTGCATGAAGTGAGAGATGATGATATTACCAAGTTTTGGTCAGTCTAAAAGGAAGAGATTAAAGAAATATGAAAAAAAAATGGCTTGTGATGTAAAGTAACAAATTTTTTTATTCACCTTGTTCAGTGTAAATCATGATGAAGCTGAACAATCTATTCTCCAATACTTTATGTCAAGACCAAAATGTAGACATAGTAAAATATTTATGAAGCTATTTATAGTCCCTACTAACCTAGTTCAGACTGAGGACAGTGAAGAATACATCTGGCCACTCCTCCTGCCAAAATTAGTTTTTCAGCTGGCAATTCAAAAAGGCCGTGTCATTAAATCAGTTAGTTGGCCAAGCTATAAAATCTATCAGGTTGTGAACCCAGATGCCAGAGGGTTTGACAGCTGAGCCAGAATGATAAATTTCCTGTGTTTAGATAATTTTGATTATTTATTTTTCAAATGTACTGAATGGATATTCTTTTTTTAAAACATAGTTAATTTAAGAGAATATAAATTCTCATCTGGTCAAGAATTTTGGATTCAGTGTTTTAAGACCAATATTATAAACTTGAATACCCCAGGACAGTTGCAAGTGTTTTGCAGAATATACTTAGAATATAATTTCATATTCTCATTTACCATCAAAGTCTAAAAAGTATCTTAAACTTCAAGCATTAACTCAATAACAGAAAATGATTCTGACTGACAAAGTCGGCACAATGCAGAGCATGCTTTCAGGCCAGAGTAACTCTGTGGAACTGATTCCATGTAACTCCTCACTATTGTATATCCCACACTAGGCTCTGGTGCTGATCTAATTTTCAGAGACTCTCTCAATAGAAAACAACATACATAGTCAATTTAACAACAACAACAACAAAAAATCAATACTGAACTTGAAAAAATAACTTATTTCCAGAACTCACTACAGCTCATCTCGGTGTATAACAACAAAATTATTAGAAATAGGCAGGACAGACGGCTTCAGCCCACCAAAAGTCTGTCCCAGAAGTTTATGCAGCTGGCAGTCCACTCATGGCAAACTCATAACTCATACATCCTCCACAGCAGTGAACAACAGAAACAATTTTTGCAGGGTATCTTTGTCTGTCATCTTTCCCAGGTCCATCTTGTATAGAAAAAGATGAGACTTCTGCATGCACAGAACAGCCACAGCACATGCTGGTCACTCCAAAGGAACCAAATTTTGGAGTGAAGGCTGTCTACAGCATGAATTAGAGACCAAGAAAAATACACTGCTATGCCTCAGAGACTTATCTTAGAGACCCAGAGAAGACTAGGTAGAAATTTTTCACAACCCATGGAACCACAGAAAGTTGCTGCATTGCAAAGCAAGACTGGTGAACATGGTCTCCACTGCTGAGTCTGACACAGTGCACAGTGGCTTGCTACGTTAAATGTCCACGGCACTGTTACATGCTTGTTTCCTGAGCTCTACAGAGATCTTCCTCTCATTCCAGCTGTAAGCTGCCTGCCTGCCTGCCCTGCAGAAGTTTACTCCAGGTAAGCATGCTCAGGTACTGCCAGAGCAGGAGTCATCTCCCCTTTTTGAGGCTTGCACCTCAACCAATGGGTAGAAGCCAAGTCCTCTTCCCCACTGCTCATGAACGCCTCTTTTTAAGAAAAATAGCTTAGAATATTATATACGTGTAATTTTGAGGAATTTTTTTATATCAAGTTATATCTTCACTCACAATTTCAAGAACTGTTCCCAAAGAATAGGTTCACTCTCAAATCAGAGGGTTATATCATGAAAGGTTTTAGCAAAAAAAATATGGCAAGATTGAAATATTTTCATTAATAATTTGGATAGCAAATGTTATAACATTGATAGCTATCACCGAGCTGGGAGGGTTTGCAGGCACCCTCAAGTGCAAGATTAGATTTCATATTTATTTCAGAAATAGGAGCAGTGTTATAATAGCAACAAGATTCAGTTCAGCAAAGGAAAAGATCAAAATATTTCACTTTTAAAAAGTCAAAAGAAAACACAGTATAAAATGGGATCTACCTGGCTAAGCAGCATTAGTTGAAGCAGAGTTGATGTGTTATAATAGCTCAAACTGAATAGAAGCCAAAAATGTACTGCTGTTGCAAAACTGGTAAATGTCAATCTGAAAAGTATTTTTAAAAGTGTCATGCAAAAGACATGGGAGGTAAGTTTTCCACTCTCCCGGCAATGAGGAGACTCAGCTGGAATACTCTATCCATTTGGGTCATTTCTCCTGGAGAAAGGCAGATAAATTGCAGATAACCCTGAGGGAAACTTTAAGACTGACAAGATGTTTCACAAACACGATCTGGGAAGAAAGGTTAAGGGAACTGCATTTGTTTAGTAAAAAGAATAGAAGATTAAGCAGGAGAAAGGGCTTAAAACCAGACTTCCAATATGTAGAACTTGTTATAAAGCAGACAATGAATAATTTATCTCCGTAACTACCAAAAGATAGGGTAAAAATTATTCAATTATTTTTCAATAATGGGGATTTAGATTAAATATTACTGGAGAACGGTACAATACTCATTCCAAATGTACACAAAAAGAGAGAGAAAACCTTGTGATGCTGCTTTTGCTAGAGGGGGAAATTGGTAGAAAAGGGTCAATGAAGAAAAGCAAATGTATACCAGTGCTGGTATTGTAAGCTCAAGTAGTTAAATACATGAAGAATGATAGTACTGGAGTCTCTCTGCAGATTTTCAAATACAGAAAATTTTCACAAACCTAGTTTTCCTGGGAAAATTGTTTTAGAAGAGTTGCAGCAAGGAATCTGCTGGAACAGAGTCAGCCTGTTTGCAAAAACTCTGACATGAAAAATAAACGCTTTTTTCCTGACATAGAATTGGTAATTTTTGAGAACAAAATAGTGTGTGTGTTGCTGTGGTGGGAGTGGGGGAAAGTCAACATCAAAAGAACAGCAAAGAAAAATACTGCATCAAAAATCTTGATCTTCAGAGATCCCTTTAGTGCAGTATTTATAAAACAAAAACAGCTAACAAAACACAATTATACAATGGCCTTGGAAAAAAATCTGTCATTCTGCCAAGTGACATAAGAGATCTTTTTGGTAACAGGATAAAACGGTGACACATATAGTTTAATAGTTCAAGAGCAGCTGCATATTTCTTTTTAAAGGTACAATACAGTGAAATTTTATTACATAATGAAATCACTATTTTCTACTTTTAAAAGGAAATAGTATTTTTTCCCCAAATAACTGCATGTCTGTGCCTGTACACTCACCACTACCCATTTCCCCTCCTCCCTCCCCCCCCCAAAAAAAAAAAAAAAAAAAAGTAAAATACAGAGAAAACACGTTGTGGAAATGTTTGTTACTAATGCTATAGCTAAATTTTTCTAAAACAGAAAGAAATACTTTTCCTCAGTAAGTGATTTGATTGCCAGAAATCCAATACAGGTTTATATGTGTTCTTTTTTTGTTGTTGTTGTTTGTTTGTTAGTTTATTTTTAAAAAGCATTTTTGGAGGTTGGGGCCACATACATAGGTGGAAGAGCAGTTCTTGACATGTGGTTGTCCTTTTAGGTGGGGATAGATGATGAGGGGTAAATCAACATTCTAGAGGAGGAGTGGAGGTGAATCTCCTTCAAATGTACCTTTGCTGATGTGGGTTGAGTGTTCTGCCTTTCTGGCACACAATGTCACTGGCATTGCTATTGACAGCATCTGAAGAAACTAAATTCTGCACATCTTTTAGTAGATGTCATTTGCCAGTTAAATACGTCACTATTTCCTGGGAAATAATAATAATTTCTGGTCTGGAAATAATAATAATAATAATAATAAAAGTAGTAGGATTTTTAATTTTTAAATTCAGATTGCATAGCCTGCACCCACCATGCACAGACCTAGGGAAAAGTGAGAGGCCAAACTTCTTACTTAGAAGCATTTAAAAGAAAACAAACCCAAGCTGTTGGTTTTTTTGTTTGTTTGTTTTTAACTAGAATGAGCGATATCAAGCACAAGGAAAGAACAGATCAGAGGATATTACAGGTTCTGACAAATTTTACATCCCTGGCCCATGGTGGCTACATTTTTTTAAAAATGTCAACAAATGGATTTTGTTTGGTTTCAATTTTTTTTCAACAGATCTGGTAAATTATAGCAAATCAAACAATCCAGACAAAGAACAGCCCAGTAAAGTAGCTTCAAATAATGCAAGTTAAATTAAAATCATTCAATTTTAATAATCCACAGAAATTACTAGCAAAATAATAAATAAATCCATTTGTTGATTTAAAAGACGCCACCATTATGATTTGTTTAATCTGATAGTGTCTTTGTAAGCTGTTCACGTAAGACCTCTGGTTAAAAGGCAGCCAGTGATGGATGAAACAGGTCTAATTACATATCTCTTTGTAGGTTTGTCAAATGCATAAATATTATACACAGGAAATGGATGTGTAATAAATTATAGTAAATTACTATAATAAAAAAGTTTACTTTTGTTTTAGATAATCAGCAAATTAATTGTGTTTGTTGCCAATTTAAAATGTATAATTAGTACTACATCTGTGTCATTTAAATCAGCTAAGCAATTCTCATTGTATCATTACTGGAGGAATTTGAAGTGTACTTAATGTATTAATGATTCACAATGGGGAAGAATTCTCATTAGTGGAAACTTTTGCATAGTCAATAACCAAGAAAATTTGTAAATAAATAAATGAGATTTCCACCAACCTATGAATTCCTTGTAGGAACATAAATACTTGGTATAAGTATAAACCTCTCAACAAAATTAATTGGATATACATCAAGGATAGATCTTCGCAAAAGACACACAATACTAGTTTAACCCTTTTGAACATTTAATAGAAAATTTTGATAATTAAAAAGAAAACATTAAGAGCCTAATAATCATTTACCAGTCAGCATTCAATGTTTTCACCTGTCCTTGCTACTAAGTCACTCATGCATTCCAGTCTGGTTGCATACTATACAAATTACCAAAATTTCAAGGCATTGAAGCTGTACACAAGATTCTGCTTATGAAAAAGAAGAAAGTGAGCAGTAAAGCACATAAATGCAATATTCCAGCATACTGTGGAAGCACTGCCTCTAGTCCTCAGCAGGCATACGGCTGGGATGAGGTTGCTCACTAAGGGCAAGTGGCCACCTTATGTTCAGTCAACACCACTTTCTTGCCCTCCTGCACAATAGGTTACTACAAATTCAAGCAAGTGGCAATTAGTATTTGGTTTCATCTGGTCTGTAAGGGCAGGTCAGAAGATTGACATTGCTAGCTGAAGACCTCAGATGGTTCATCTGAGTGTGGACAGACTTCTTTGTCTTCAATATACCTTTAATGTGTGTCATATAGGAAATCATAACATTGAAGAAATGCATCAACTGGCCCAGATATTTTTAGCTGCTATGCTACTAAACTGTTCCCAAACACATTTCTGCATTAATATTCTAAGTGCTTTCCAGAAGGCTAACATGCAGAAATAAATGGGAAAAAGTACAACCAAATGGACGTATTATTTTCTATGACTCTCTGAGGCAAGATTCATGTTGGAGTAACTTAGGGGGTTGATTTTGCAACTTTTGAACTCAGATAGTTTTAAGACTAATTAAGATTATCAATCTGTTCTTCATGTAGCCTGCCGTTTCTTTAAGAAAAACAACATTCCGTTGAAATTGGAAAATCTTTCATAGAATTTCTGGCTGTGAGCAATCACTGCCCTGATACTTAAATACATTCAATTTCAGCAAGCCAAGTGAACAATTTAAATAAAACCAACTTGTGTAATGAGCCAAATTCTAGGAGTTTGGTTTCTAAAAACTAGGAAAAAAATGACTTAAATTTAATCTCACTGAAAATAAACCTTAAAAATATATATATATTGAGAAGAAAAATTCTTAATCTAGTTAGAAGCTAACAGAGCTAGAAACAGACTGTATGAGTGAAAATAAAAAACACAGCATTTAATTACTAATTATTTTAATTTACTAAAGGTGGTATTAGTCTATAAATCTTTTTCTCATAATCTATTCTTGTATAAGTATTAAAGATTTTTCTTTTTCTCACAGACTAGTAGATTCACTCAGAGATTCACTGGAGATTCACTTAGGGCACTGAAACAAACGAGAGATTAAATCATCGTACGCACATGAGAAGACAACTTAGTCCACCGTGTGGCTAAATCCACTACAAATTATGCTCAGAATTCTGTAACTCACTTCATGAGAAAACCAAGCACCTAAAACAAATGTCTATGGAACTGGTTGGATTGTGTGAGCCTATAAATATGTTGCAAAAAAAAATGAAAACAATTAAAAACTATTCTGTCAGACTCGAAAAAGAATGGAAGTGTTTTTCTGATTCTCATTTACTATTTGACTAGAGAAGTGTTCTCACCTGATGCCTGCTTCAATGTCCAATTACCAAGCTAGCGGGCATGTTCCAATGGACGTAGAGGACTTGGGGTAAAAACTCTAATTTCATTGCAGAAGGATCAAGGTTTTCATGTAGAATAGACCAGGAAGAACCAGGCCACCCACTTGAAGGAATCTGGGACCAACTCTGAAGGGACATGAGGGCTTGCTAGTTGGTTGGTTGGAGACACTGTTTGGTTTTGTACATGCATACTATAAATTGATTTCTATGTTGATTAAGTGGAATAAAACTGCAAACAATTCTGCAGCCTTTTTCAGCTCTGTTACATACAAAACATTTATCTTTCAAACTACCATTGAGACATTTAATTGCAATAGGAAAAAAAATACTAACAATACAAAGCTCATGTTTTGAAAAAGTCCCGTACTTTCCCCCAGAGTAGCATGCAATTCCTATAAGGAACCAAGTGTAACGCTTTTCTCAAGGGCCTTTTGAGTGGATTATTTATTGCTGTTTCCTGTTCAAGTTTTTATGGGCAGGTCAAGTGCCAGAGTGTTGTTCTGCTCTGTCTGCCAAGAATGATAAAAGCTGGACCACAGTTTGACAACGGGACCATATCTAATTATTAAAGAAAGCAGTGTGTGGATTGTAGAGTGGTCTCCCCACCAACCCAGTCACCCTTGATTTTACTAATTTCACAGACATCTTCAAGGAAGACTATATAACAAGACAAACATTATTTTTAATTTTCATTTTTAATTTTTTTTTGCTTGCTTCTTCTAATATAAGCATATAGCAGCATTGGTGACTAAAGATCTCTTTCACAGGCATGAGCTAGTTGCAGTCATGCTGCTATACTTGAATCCCCCATGCTGTGTTGTCAGTGACCTCAGTGGTGACCTGAAGTAATGGTTATATTTCTTTTTTTTTTTTTTTTCCTTAGGAGTAACAGTAATTCAGCTTCTGTATTCTAGGCATTAGTTCTGAGCTTCTAATAGTGAACAGAGACCAATCATTATACCAGTGGGCATTCGTTGTATGTTCTTACACAGTCAGATGTTTAATGCAAGTTCATTTGAACATGCACACAACATACGAACAGCACGTGATTTATTTAAGGTGCTAATGGCTGTGGAGGTAAACTTATTTTCCTTGAGCATGGTAGTGAAGTGGATAGCTTGCTTCCCATTGTAATCAGTCCCACAGTCTTGAGAACGTTGAAGAGATTCTGATAGCTAAATAAGAGCTTTCTGGGAAGAAAACCAGCTATTCCAGAGAACAGTCAGGTAGTCCCAAACTGTATAATGACAATTCTCATACACACTAACATTTGCAGTGAATACAAACAAATGAGAAATGAATACAAATAAAACAGAAGACAGAGAAAAATCTAGAAAGACACTTGAGCTCCAAAGTTTTAATTTTTTTTTTATTTTTTTTTTTTCCCCACTTCATTTTTCATCTCTCTGCTTCTTTGGGAAGTTCAGATGAAAAGTAAGCTAGATATGTATATGGTGTAAAACATATACTTCTTCAAGTAGGATGAAAATAAGTAAAGCTTCTGCTGATGTGCATGATAATGAGGATTTAATTGGAAGGCAGGTGCACATAAATAACGAGCATATGGAAAGGCGCAACAGTAAATACAATAGGACAGAGCTCAACACTGATTTAAACACAACAAAATTTAATATTTTTTTATACTCATCAAATTTCCCACAACAACTTACTCAGATAAACATTCAAAATTTGGGACACAGCTTACATTAGAGAAAACAGAGAAGCTGTTTCAACAGTGCTATGTTCTTGCTAGCGAAATGATGGCATTAACTTATAACTTTTTGGTTATAAAACATTTGATGTATTAAATGATTCTGATGAATTAAATGTGAAAACATGCTGCACATAAGGAGAGACAACTACTTTGTGTATTAGCTATATTATTTCAGAAACAGAAAAAAATGTATTAAGAAGTATTTCAAGGCACACTATCTGGATACCAGAGGTCAAAAGGGCGAGCACTTTGTGGATCTCAAATATAAAAGTTCATGTTCTAAATTACAGATGAGATACCTGGACATAGAGAAGAACATGACTCTGTGGCATTTTCAATTTAAATTTTAAACAATAAACTACTACTAATAAAAATGTAAAGTTTCTTCCATCTCTGAAAAGAAATCAGAAAAAGTAAAGTAAGCATTGGGGAAAAGTTACAAATACAATAATAACAAATATAAATAATATTTTTGCATTTAAATTGGAAGCCAAACAGTGCTGAGTTACTACTCTGCAATATCTACAGCTAATAGTAGCCTTTTTCCTCGGGACAGCACATTGCTGAAACACTGCCGTGGAAACCAGGTAACCAGGTACTTCAAATATGTTTTTATTTATTTATTTATTCAGAATGAAGTAGCAGTCTTTTACAAATATTTTTGTGTTTTGGTTTGTTTTTCTTTAATAGTATCTCTGCTAATGTTAACATCATGCTTTGACTAGGAGGGAAGACAAATACTTTGACCTTCCCTTTTTTACACATTCTAAACAATGAGCTAGAGTTAGATGTCTTCTAAGTACTGGCATAAAAGGACCGAAAAAAAAAAAAAAAAAAAAAAAAGCCCACAGACAAAGCCTACAACTTTTCTCACTGTTTTTGACAAAGAAAATTTAATAGACATAATAACACTCAAGAGGAAAATTGGTCAAGCAAGATTAAAAGTTGGCAAAGCTGAAATGGATATTCCTTCTCACTGGTCTGCTAGTTGCTGCAGGAAAGCATAAATATGTTATCATTTAGAATGGACAGTGTTTAAGCTAGAGTAGTATACCAAAATATTCAGTTGGTGAAACCTGGGTGATGGTTTTGCAGGCTTTACTGGTGAAAGTTTTACAGGACAGTTTTACGAAAGTCTATTTACTCTAGCAAAGCCCAATGCAGCTACTCAGGAAAATAACTGTGAGTGCGGCTTATGTATTAGTACCTGGGCTGAGACAGTACTGATAAACATCAGTGTTGTTTGTTCAGAACCAGCTAGGTCTGGGGAAAGATGGGCTGAGATGGGCACAAGATAATCCGGAAGTTTAAGTGTGACTTCAGTCTGCCATTTACAAGAAAGATGAGTTAAAGCTGGGATGGAAATGGAAAAGGTCTACCAGGGGAAACAGGGGATTTGGGTCTTCCGGGGGCCTCTGCAGGGGCACAGCTTGCTTAAGCTCAACAGACGGAAAGCTAGAGCTCCCAAGAGCTTTGTATGCAGTAAATGCCAGGGAGAGAGGGACAAGAACTGAAAAGGGACTGGCTAAAAACACCCGAGGTCTCAGGTAGAATTGTTTATAAAGGCCAGACTTGACTTACTTGAAGGGCAATGTATATTAATACCCCTTCTCTTAAAAATGCAGTGAACTAACACAAACAAACAAAGCACACCTCCTGCCACGTACACCTGGCACAGATTACATTTTTATGGCTTATCAGCGATGATGAACCTGAATTTCAAGCACCCAGAAAACTCCTAGCTCTAAAGGTCCTTGATCTTAATGGGCTGAACACCACTGATTTTGAGAGAAATACTGCCTTTCTCTATCCGGTAGTTGTACCTCATCCTCAGCGCATTGTTGGACTTCTCTGAAGAATTCTGTGAAAGCAGATATAAATTCATGGCCTAAGTTACACGGACTTCTTAAATGATAAGTCACTACAAGAATGAAACACCCTTTTTCTTAAGAAAATTTAACCTCCTAAAATGCAAGTTGACATTGTCATTTGTAAACTACCCTTGTCTACTGTAATAAATTTTGGAGCATATAATGTGAGAGTATTGCTTTATTTCCTTTGCAGCCATCTCAGTCCAGAACTGCTTGATTTCACAGTATTTTTGCCTCCAGAGGAAACAGTTACGTGAATATAAAATAATTCCTAAAACAGCTGAGAGAAAGCATGATATTTAATTTTACTTTTCCACAATAAATAGATCAAAAAGACCAACTGAGCTGCCTCATATGTCTCACTGAACTTTTTGATTCATTCCCCATAAGCATTCAAAGTGTTTTTTCCAGTCTAGCTATTAATGTCACTGGCAACATGAACTTTCACCACTTCCCCTTGGAAAGTACGCCATGGTCTGATAAAACCTTTATTGTCAATATAATTTAGAACACACATCAGAAAAAGCTGATTTTATTTCATTTTCATCTTATTACACCTCATTCTTGGTTATTTATCTTCCTCCACAGCATTTTATATGCTCAGAGATGGTGAACATCACCTCCTCCTTTCAGTTAACCAAGTTGCATTGTGGGGCCTGAATTTTACATGCATTTTGTAGATTGTTCCTACAGAAAGCAAAGTAGGCTATTTTATAGCTAGTCTAAGGGGCAGTAAACAACAGATTGCTATGGCTCTTTCTGAACACAGATGCTGAAGTGTCTCTGAATGTGATTCATGAGTGTGCCAGGAGCTGATGCCCACTGAAAGCTTGGTTGCAAGAGTTGAGTCATGCAAGCATCCAGAGAAGAATAACACACATTGCTGCAAAAGAGCTGTGTCTGTGTGTACATATAAATTGCTGATATGCCAATAAATGGTGTGCCAGTAAGAACACGAAAAGTGAATGCCAGAATTTTGTAATTGCAAGAAGGCATGCAATAAACCACAGATCGCTGCTTTTGTACAGCACGTGTGCACACGTGTATTTGAGATCTTAATGGAAAGTAAGCCTGAAAAGAGAAACACACACTCCAGTGTCCACCACCAGTAGACGGTGCAAAATAACTCATGTGAGGTATTCTATGATCTGCCTGTGTACATGCACTAGCAAGTCCAGTATTAGCTGAGAGCATCAGCACATGAGGCTACCTGTACTTTGTGGTACTGCATTATAGAATCTGCTACAAAATCTACCCCAGTTACAGACGTAATTGATGTACCTGAAACAAACAAATAAATAAATAAATCCCCCCCCTTTTTGCCAGTTGTATAGGGATATTTTTTACCTAAGTCAAGACGGAGCAGCTACAATGACAAAGCAGAAATGAGCAACCAAAGCAAAGGCTGCTTATGTATTGCAGCTGCATATGTGTAGCACAGCCTCGGATAAAAATATAAATGCATGCATATGTATAACTATGTCAGTCTGTGTAGGTGTGATATGCATACATATATGTCTATATACACGTATGAACTTATATACACACGCTCCATACAAGTAAGTCGAAACAGATCTAAACCCATTTCCCAGGCCCCCTAGTACTAACATATGCAGTGTAACAGACCTTTACCTCAACGGCAGCGTTAATTCTTCAGGGTCATCTCCTTCCCACTGCTTTTCCTCTATTCCCAACCTTCACAGTTTCTCAAGAAACTCGACACGTTTTTCATCAAACTTTACAAAGTTGCTGATGAAATCCCGTGGAAACAAAAATAATTATACCACGCTTTATCTGCATATTAAAAAGTAAAACAAACAAAACCCACCCAAACGTTTTGTCTGTGAGAATAAGGAAAGTGTTGGAAGGTTCCTATTCAGGTCAGCATGATTACAAAATATCTGACAATATCTTTCTGACCTCTACTGGAAGCGCTAAGTATTTGCAGGCTGAAATACAGGAACATCAGTAAACCCTCAGCATTACATCATTTAGAGATATAAAAAGTATTTTCCAGTATCTTTTCAACATTAATTCGGAGATGCTACAGGGAATAGTAGTGGAGAGTTGCAACACTACCAAAAAACTAAAGAGGAGATCAAAATCGAGTGCATTTACCAAATCCTACATAAAGCCACAGAAGGCCATCATATACATGGTCATAGAAGTAAGAGTACTGAAACACTGCAAAATATTTTTTTAAAGCCTGATCATTTATATGTATTACTTTTTACGTGTCCATTAAGATAATGGACTAAGCCTGGGAGTTATAGTCACACTAAGTACAAACATCTATATCATATAATGAGATCCTAAAGTTCTTAGTACTTAACAAAAATCAATATGAAATTCAAAACGACATTCTGAAAAAGACAAGAAAACTATTTTCTGCCAAAATCTCAGGTACTTATGAAAGAATGATTAACCCTTCCAGGTACACATCATAAATCACAAATGCTGCATAATTCAGTTAGGGTAAATCCTGGGAGAGATCAGAAAACTTACAGCTTAGAAACCATAACTGAAAATTGAATTTCAAATTTTGAATTTCTGAATTTCGACCCAGCCATATAATTTACTAACTTATTAAAACTGACATCAAGCCTCCTGGAACTGTTGTTTCTCATCTTGCTTCTTTTCTCAATACATAAAAAGTACATAATGAGCCTGCAAGAGACTTGTAATACTGTTCTACATTTTGTACGGTTTTGGTGTTTGCTACTGCAAACTGCTAGAGATGAGCCAAATTTAGTGTTGTTTTATTCTGCCAGTATCAGGCACGTGGAAAGCCAACACGCTCACCAATCCAGCCTGTGAATTCTCTTCCAAGATCAATAAATGGTAGGTGCAAACTCATCTGTTGCAAACCACTGTAGCTCCAGGGACATACACAAGAAAACACACTCCTCCACCAGCTTTCTTTGCCTCTGCTGAATTCACATGATTTTTGGAAAAACAAAAAACAAAAAACAACTTTTTTTTTTTTTTTTTTTTTTAAACACAGTCTTTCTTAAGACATTATGCTTAGAGGATGCTTATAGTGGTCTCCTAGTCAATATCCTCCTTTAAATCTTGGCCCTGAGCACAGGTGAAAGTAAAGGTGGATGAATGTGAGGAACAGTAAAAGAACAATTCAGGAGGACTGAAACACATAGTAATCAGCTGAAATCAGTGTCCCAAAATATACAGGAAAATGTGTATTCCACATAATATTAGCTGAAGCCACCTGAAGCCATCTTGAGTATGCAATAACACAAAGACTTAGCGTAACAGAGCACACAGAACTGCCAGAAAAGTTAGAATATGGCCTGCTGCAGTTAAACTGAAGAAACTTCAAGAGAGAGTAAGAATCTTTCAGAATCTTGTACTTGGCAAGAACAGCATTCAACACAGCATTATTTTAACAGAACAGAACTGGATGTAATTCATATTTAAGCGGGACACACTTGGAAGAGCATATATTGGTGCATGCTCAAATTGAGAGGTTTCCACCAAATGCAAATCCAGAACTCTGCTTACTAACCTGGTGATTGGGATGCCTTTTCTGTCATTACAAGTTACAGAGTATCTCACATTCTGCCCTCCTTCTTACATAATGTAGGGTGATAAATATGCTTGACATAAATCAGTTATGAAGGAGCACAAGCTTACTATATACATCTCTAAATCAAGGCCAGGATTTTTTTCTCAGCATGAGATCAAAAGCTCAAGTTATATTTAAGCTCTAATGAGAAGCAGCCTTATTTATTGGTGGTGGTTGGGGCACAGGGCCAAGAAAGCTTCTATGTTCTAACCCTGTAGCATACCAAGCACTTTACAGTTTTGGACTGTAAATCCAAAAGACTGTAAGTCTGTGACTCCATTTCTCCATCACGTAAACTGGGATTATAATATTTAGTTACTGCATAATGACATTAAGAGAATATACACAGTCATTCTTTGTTGTACTTAAACTCCTATCCCAATCGTGCAGGATCTACACTCTAAATGTGAAATATTTTAGATCTAAAAAAAAAAAAAAAAAACATATGAAAAGGTGCCAAATCCCAAACTTCACTCATCTCCTTGCCAGTTCAAGCAAGAAGAGAGGCTCTTCACCCTATGCTAAAAACAATGAGGCCTCAGGCATCATGTGACTTTCTCATAGGACTCGTGGACTCGTGTGGTGATGTGCTAGGGGAAACACATGGCAGCCAGGGCGGCGGGAGATCTGGGAGCCACGTACAGCGCGAGCCAACCGCTCAAGTGTTATGCCCAGGCATAAGGTTTCTAGTAGCATGTAAGCAGGTGCTAAATCCATGTGTTTTTAATAACAAACATGTTTGTGGTGGTGCCTTTCACACTTTATTAGTGGAAGTCTGTCCAAGTAACCCCATGACTGACATTCCAGTATTATCATAAAGAGAGGGACCACTTCTTACAGCAAAGAGTTCACGTGTCTTTTCAGGCTTTGTAAGTCAAAGAATCTCAAGAATCTAACCACAGTGAAATTTTACTGCATGCTGCACAACAAGAGAAGGGAAAAAAAAAAAAAAAAAAAAAAAAAAGCTTCCAAGTCTCAATTTGAATTTGAAGTATTTATATTTTGAACATTAATACACCTTTTCCTCATTCTCAATTAATGGTTATACTCAATGCCACTTCACAGCCTTTCTGAAGAGGCCTTGAATTGCTACAGCTTGTATGGACACTCAGCTCTTCAGCCCTCACCTAGAAAGTAGAGGACACATTTTCAAAAAGCCTCGGTGACATAAAGTAGAAGTGACATGGCAGAATAAGGGAAGATTTTGAGTTTTAACAGTGCAAGTTTTTTTGTTGTTGTTGTTTTTGTTTTGTTTTGTTTTTTAATAAATGCTGTTTAATATTTCAAAGGTACAGAGAGAAAGCATGCAGGCATATCTAGATTCAGAAGTCCCAGCATGAACTATAATGTCTGATAATGTTAAGTAAACCAGGAAAGAATTTGGAACACAGAAAAAGACAGCTAAAAAAACTCATCGTTCACATCATTGGTTTTGACTCTCTTCACCTGTTTAAGATTATAAGACATTTAAAACAAACCTTACAAATATTGAGCAAATCTTCCAAAAAAAAAAAAAATGAAAGAACAGCTCTTGAACTGAATAACTCTATTGCAGACCAGCAACAGTTTCAAAAGTGGATGTAAATACTGAGTTTTCTTGCAAGTCTCGGTTGCTTGTAGGCATAACATTTCAAAATAGGGACATTTGTACTGTCAATAAGAGGCTAAAATTAACTGGTAGTTTGAAAGGCGCTTGACCAACAGTGCATTCAATTTGTACTTATCTTGGACAACAGTCTACCTATATTTAAGATGAGAGAAAAACATCCAATGATTAAAAGATGCATTATAATTAGAAAATGATTATTTTTAGTACTATTCTATCCTGCTTACCCTTAAACTATTTTCAAATTTATTTTAATCCCATTTCTGAAAATTTACAAATCTGATGGGAGTATTTTACAAGTAGTAAGCAATAATAAGAAAGAGAAACGATGGCCAAGGTTTATATTGCTAGACGGAAGCTCAAGAGACTCAGACAGTGCTTCATCAGTCCTCCCCTCCAACCTCCCCACCCTTAAAAAAAAGAAGAAAAGAAAAAAAAGGAAAAAAAACGTGATGCAACCAACTTTCTTGCACAAGGGAAGACAAGATTCTCATAGTCTGCAGGAAAATTCTACAGAAGAGAAGACCATAACAGTGAACATATGGAAAACAGTGAACTATGGGGAGGGAAATATATATATATATATATATATATATATATATATATAAATGCATATATATATATAAATGCATATAATACATATATATAATATATATATATATTATATAACATGTATATATATGTTATATATATATATAACCTTATATATATATATTAGGTTATGCATTTTTTGTCTATACAGAACAAATAATACTCCTGCTAATTATGATTTTGACATTAAATTTGTTCCCCCACAGTGCCAAAAAAATATATACTTAATGGAAAAGACATTAACTTAATTTTGAAGCTTAACAAGTACTTTGCTCAAAGTTGTGCCTTTTATTTACAAGGTGGTAGGATTACTTTGTTTGTTTGTTTTGGTTTTTGTGTGTGTAACAGTGAGATTTGGGGGCAAGGTATAAGTATTCTAAACAATATAATATAAAATGTTTCTTTCTAACTGAAACAATGAGACCTCCAAGCTTAACATACAGTTTTTGCAACTACTCAGTGATCACGCTATAGATTTAAACTAGCCGTAAAACCTAGGCAAAATAGAGAAGAGATGCTTTAACCTCTGCAGTGAAAGTCAGGGAGATTCTTCTTAAAATATTTTTTTGTTAGATCAACCTGAAGCAGGGTTCCCAACATCCAGAACTCAAAATCCTTTGCCCATATATTAAAAAAAAAAAAAAAACAAAAAAAAAAAAAAAACTTTTTAAGCACAGCTACAGAATAAACAACCCTCCAAGTCCTTTCAATTTATTACTCTTTCTCAAAAGACAGTTACTACGTATGAAAGAAATTATGTAAGGTATATAATCAAAGAGAATGTTTTAACAGTGGAAACTGATAAATTATTTCAGTCTCAGCTCAAAAGACAAATGATCCTAAACTGGTTACAGAATATATATCAAGCTTTCTAGGTGAATCAAAGCTGTGGACAAAAATGCTATCTATATATTTAAATGCATTTTACAGGAGAAAAAGCCTCCTTCTAAAGATGGCTCCATATTATTTCAGAAGAAACATGAATTAATGCTAGATTTTATGCTGTTTGGCAATTGTGTTCTTCAGGAAAAATAAAAGCCCTGTCTCAGTGCTCATCTGTCTACATTTTTCAGCCTGGATAGACTGCAACCTCTGAGCTTGTGTAGCATAACTTGTCCAAAGGATACCCATGAATGAACATGGACCTCCAGCCTGGGAACACATTTCAAGCTTGTCTGAAATGCCATGAGACTCACATGGGGCTTTCCAAGCCCTTGACTTTGCAAGCTGGTGTAGATGACTATTGCAGCTCTAATTTAAACACTCAAAGTCAATAGGTTCAACCAAGAAATCAGTATGAATTCCAGTATAGATCACTACAGAACCTATGATTAGCTATAAGGACATTCAATGAAAGCATAAAATGCTCTTAAGAGCAAATATGTGGGCAACTTAAAGATGACAATGCTTACAGTTTCAAGTGGACAGACTCACCTATTAGTTCTTTATAATGTTATTGCACACATATTACCCAGTCTTTCTTGATGTATTTCATTTACATATATTGTATTTTATTTATTACGGCATATGTTTCCTCCTCAATGCAAGTTAGGACAGGGAGCTTCTTCAGAAGTAAAATTATATTTGTAGAAGTAAAGGAAATTATCCAGCCTTTCTAAGCTTTCCATAAAAATAAAATTAAAAAAAATCATATGTCTAAATCATAGTCATGCCTTACCCTCAAATTATGAAATTATGAAAACAAACAAACAGAAAAACAACAGCAAAAAACATCAGGTGCACCACTGCTGTCCCCCCCCACACATTTTTTTTTTTCCTCCCTTAAAGCTGTATCTCCTTCTCACAGCTTCCCTATGAGTTCCAAAGTAGCAGTGGATTCATTTTTACTTGGTTGTTGTCATTCTTCCTTTTGCTCTTCTATAGTAACTTCACTCAAGGGAAAAAAAAATAAAATCAAGATACCATCTTTCAAAATATTTCTGTACCTTAATTTGCATGTTCTTAACAGTCAGAAAGAGAGGTCTACCAAATATGAATCCTTAATATGTACATGTAATTCCAAGTGAAACTATCATCAAATCTGAAATTACAAGCATGCTCCAGGAGAAAGTAGTCTTTCCCAGGTCTTTTTGAATGCTCAGATGTATCATTTGCAGACCATTCTGATCATCTTCCAGACGTTCAGACCACTTTGGCTTATGAGTGTTATCAAGTGGGACCTTAAGGCATTTTTGATGGGGTTGAAAGTACATGGGAAGCAAACATAGCAGAGAGCACTATATGGGGAATGTGAAGAGGGTAAATTGCAGTCATGTCACAGAGTATTTTCACTTTTTCAAGGAATCTAAGCTGTAGGCATTTTGCTGTCAGTAAAATAAAAGATTTTTTCCTGAACTTCAAATTTGAAGAACACAATATTAAAAAAAATAAAAAAATAAAAAAAATATTAAAAACAGCATCGGCAACCACTACAATTTTTTCAATCTAAGGGGAAGGGCTAAGAGTATCTATTACAGACCATGTAAACCATATAAAGAAAAAAATAAACAAGCAAATAAACAAACAAACACAGCCAACACACACACACACACAAAAAAAAATCACCAGAAAGGGAGTTTATTCAATTAAATTCATAGGTACATGTTGAAGTAAGTCATATTTAAATTGTGTGGAGACAGAAGCAAGGCTAAGTCTGATAAATCAAAGTTGGATCATACCACTGTGCAACTTGCACTATACCCTCCTGTCCCATTTGCCCCTTCAGTCACTGGCCAACAGAATGAACTAATTTTATTTACAGTATAAATTGTCCTCCTACTGAGAAGGACAGCATTGCACCTCTCAGCAGAGCAAGTTCATTGCATTATTTATAGTCCAATTTAATTATTTAATTTTTCATAACCCACTGAGGAAAAAAAAATAAATAAAAAGAAAAGCAACTTAATTGTGTTATTTTTTCCTTCTGGACACTTAGGAAGGGAATTCTTTGGGGTCGACTGTCTTAGGAAAATAAAGCTAATCCTACTGCCAAGCCAAAAAGAGTGAGGAAACGAGTGTTTCTTAAAAGGATAATGTTCTGTCCCTTCAAGGCACAGATTGATTCTCCATGCTCTCTGAATCGCTAAGGGAAAAAAAAAATAAAAAATAAAAAAAAATAATAATTAAAAAAAAAACACCACCTAAACACCTCACCTCACCCAGGTGGCTCTAAAAAAAAGGCAGAGAGCTATGAAAAAGCTTTCTTATGGAGAGCAAGCTTTTATATAATTAAATCAAATCTTCAGTCAATTGTCCACAGATAAACCAAGACCCCCAGTCTCTAGGAGGAGTGTTTTCTGTGTAAACTGGTATAATACTAACCCTCCTGTATTCATAATATAAAATGTCCAAAAGACATCTGCTGAAACTTAGTCCAAAATATGTCTTACTCTTTGAGAAATCATAATTTAAAATAACAGGAACTAAAAACTGCTGAACCACACTTTAGGGAGCAAGCAAATGCCAGAGAAGCTTCCAGTAAACAATGCAAGAGTCAATTAACCAATTTGTCGGTATTTAAACCAGAATAACCTTCCCTTTCATAGTCTCTCAGCTTCTAGTTCTCACTAGTTTTAAGACTAAATGGAGCATTTTAAACTACACAAAAATACACCTGATTTATGAAAAACTGTTCAAACTACATCATCTTAAACAGACAGCATTAAAAGATGTAATAGTGGCCGCTTCCTGTTATTTACATTTTCCCCTCTGAAGAAAACAAAATTTTCAGTGTTTCATTGGAGTACTATTTTTCATACAGAAATGAAATGGGTTAAGTAGCTTATCCTGAATGAAGAACAAAAGTAAATTGAAACCCTTTCAGCACAATGCTGGTCATAAATACTTGCAGTATACGCAACATTTGCAATTACCTACCAATTAAATGCAAGGGTAGCGCACCCTAACTAATAGCTGAATTGGGATATCACTGCATTTCTTTACTCTAAATGGTGATCTCTGCAAAGCATAAATTAAAGCTAGTTATACAAAAAATACATTAAATTCATAGCTGTTCATGGGGCTTCCTCATCTGACTTAGGCCCTTCCATATAGGACTCAAGACAACCACCTTGCTGAGGAAACAAGATTTGAATATCGGCACATCACTATTTAGAGCTAGGTATTAGAAAGTGCTGAGAATGAACTAAAAACATCTGTCTGGTCCTGTGTCTCACCTGGGCATTAGATACTTTACACAGATTTCAAGGAAGTGTCTATATGCACCAGGGAGCCAAGACAAAAAAAGAAAACAAAACAAAACAAAACAAAACAAAACAAAAAAAAAAAAAAAAAAAAGCATCCACACCTTTCCCTTTTGAGTCCTTTCTTGTGGCTTGAGATTCCATGACTACTTGGTCCTTAGGCTAGGTAGCCTTTTATTGTGTGCTTTTTTCCTTCTAATGAATTTGGTAAATTTTGGTGAAGTTTTCACTAACAGTAAGTAACACCAGAGAGGAGGCTGTGTTTCATGATAAACAGAAAAGCAGTTTTGAATATGCAACAGAAGCGTCATCAGCTTTGACACAAAATTACAATGAAAGTTGTCGTCTCAAAGTCTTTCCTTATATTACTTATCAAGCATGAGTTTAATGCTTCATGGGAACTTAATACCCCTCTGTCCTAAAAAAGTGCATCGAAGGCAGACATTAGGAAAAGGACTCAGTCATCTCTGCAGCCTTCCTTCCTACACTGCAACACACCATGGGTATGTTGCAATCACGGAGATGGGACGGCAGAGAGAATCCAGCCAGGAAGCCTGGACATCGGAGGCAAAGAGTGGCATAAGGAAGAACAGCAAATAATGTAAATGTCATTCAATGTTGAACCATATCAAAGGAAATTACCTTGCTTTTTAAATCACACATAAATATCAGCATATTTGATTAGAGAACGCCAACTAAAATAAATATTCCAATCGTTTTCTGGGGTGGTTCATGCTGTAGCAAAGAAAAAATACATATTTCAAGGAAAAATTTTAATTTTTCTGCGCTTGGATTCATCCATCTCATAACTGAAAGCACAAGAGAGTTCTTCCCAAAGTCTCAGCTGGAGCTATGCAGCTTTCTGAACTCTTCCCTTACCTAGTCTCCCTCACATGATGTGTAAGATCTCTTGCCTACATAAACAATGATTTCATACTTCAATTGAGTTTTGAAGCAATTCCTTATTTCTTCTACATAAGGCCAAATCATGTTAAAAATAAGCATTCCTTGGCCAAAATGGCATTACAAAACAACACAGTCAACTGTTTTTTGCTTGTGACAGAAAAATTCACATGAAAAAGCAGGAGAGAGTGAGAAGAAGAAAAATGAGATAAAAGAAAGCTGTGATGAACAGCTCAAAAAAGGGAAATTTTTAGTTCCTAGGGACACAAGAAAAGTGTGTGTGTGCAAATAGCAGAAACTATGCATGGAAGAGGGAATGCAAGAGAGTAAGGAGTAGGTTTTTTTGGTTTTTAAATTACACATTGATTTTTTTTTCCTGGAATGATACCCTAGCCTCACCAGTAACTCATTTTGATAGGTTTACAGCCTGCTTAGTCTTATTTATTTTATAACTCAAAACTGTTAAAATGCCAAAGTGGTCCCAATTCAGTCTGATATGCCAAGATCTTGTCAGTAGTCAGTACAGAGAATTTCTCTGTAGCGTATGAAAAATAAATATTTATGTCTTTTTGTACCAAGTCTGGATTATGTCATGCTATAGTTCAACAAATAACATGAGGATAAGTACAACAGCAAGTTTCCTGACTTACAAAATATCCTGTGTTTTACACTAGGGTTTCACAAAGACCCTCTTCTAAAATAGATACTGACAAAGACTGATAGTAGATGCTGTAAATTAATCTCAAAACCCAGATGATGTCAAACCTCTTGAGCATCTTATACAGTTTATGGTATGGTATCATCATAATCCTGGAATTACAGTTTTGTAACTAATCTCTCCCTATCAGTTACACTACGCAGAAACCGTGAAGTCCAAATACAAAAAGATCACAGGTGTGAATGATTGCACTTGAGTCTTTTCCACCAACCATATTTCTAAGTCTGGGAGTGATAAATGGCACACCAGTTATAAATGGGCAATAGGGTCAGTGGAACTAAAAGCTGAGAGTTCAAAGAAAAGTCACAATTCTTAAGAGTTCAGGAAAAGGCCAGAGACTGATGCCGCAACGTTTCATTGATAGATAGCTGGAGTTGTTACACTCCAATTAGAGAAGACAGCTGATTGGCAAATAACCATGGCAACACGAACACTACAGCCTCAGACCACCTGAATCACCTTATTAGCCTGTGTTATAGCTTTCCCACATCCATGTAAATTTTTTCCTTGACAAAGACTGAATAGCCACAAATAAAATAGCCACAAGAGGTTCTTGCAATAAGGAAAAGAATCATATGAATTAAAAATAAATCACATCTACAGTAGTCCACATGATGACAAAATCTTACAGAAGAGGGACTTTGCCATTATGTCTATGAACAAGATTTGTCATGGCAGACTGAAGGCCAAATCTACTTAAAAATTAGATACCTAAAATAGACAGAATTCAGGAATTATAGTTTAGCCATACAGGTTCAAAAGGCTGACCAGGAAGCAGCTTAACTAAACAAATCTGTATGCACACCCAAATCTCTGACTGGGCAAGTCAGAGAAGTGGAAGGGTAAGTTGACTGACAGCATCTTTTTTTACCTTAAGAAGCTTACGTTTAGATTATTTGCTAAGGCATTTTAAAAAACTGGTTTCTAGACCTCCTTCTAAGTCTTCCAGTCCAGGAGGATATCCTGTACACAAGAGTACTTTCCATCCTTACTGTGGCTGTGCAAGTGTAAAATAGAGGGGATAAAAACTGATGGATCTGGAAGACACACAGGCAGGAGGGAATTTGAGGACATGGCCATTTCCCATTATTATGCAGGAGGGAATGATAAGTTGGTTCCTTATTTCAGCTCCAACATTATTTCTATTTTTTAAACAACAGCCTAATATAAAAATAATCACCGTGGAGGGGCCTGGAACAATTCTACTTCCTGCTAGATAAGATCCAGATTCTAAATAAGGTAAGTTGAAGTCATCTCCAGAGGCTCAGCTCTATAAAGATTTGCTGAGATTTCCTGGGCTAAGATTTTCAGGGTTAGCTCAGATCTGGAGGCAGCATATCTCTATAATCTTCTTGTGTCATGATCTTATATGCTCGAATTTGCAGGACCAGGGCCTAAAATTGGAAATCAAAGGGGATCCCGTACTCTATATATAAAGATTTGCATTAGGAATTAAATTACCTTTATTTTCTAAATTCTCTCCAAAATAAGCAACCTTAATCTTTGCTTACTGCTCTTTAATGCATCTCTGCAGTAACAAACAAACAAACTTGATCTGTGTCAAATCTCTTTACAAAAGATTTTGAACAGTAATGAACTAACATATATATTTGCCACAAGATTCTTTGAGACAGAACATGAGGACATTTTACATGGAACAGCTATTCACACTATCTGAAAATATTCTCCAGAGATCTGTATCTGCTCCTAGAATGAATTAGATAAGAGAAATAATTGGCCATAATCACTATCATGTTTTAGACTTACATTATGGATTAAATGTGCTAGTAATACTAAAAGAATTCACCTATAAAATGAATGAAATGGCTATCAAAATTTAAAAGACTAGGATTACAATGAGAATAAGAAACACTGTTTACAACATCCAGAACATTGTTAAATGTTACTGTATTAGGTTTATTAGGTTATTAGGTTTATTAGTAGTAGTAGTATTAGGTTTCCCCTGCTAAATCACTCCTTACCAAGAGATGAGACTCAACCAAGAGACTTACCGAGAGACTCAACCCTTGTTTTTAGAACTTAACTAAATAATCATATAAATGCTCTTAAGTAAAACATTCATAAGGCAGGAAATGGGGGAATTAATTCCCTATCTCCCCTACTTGTATATACAGACTGCACAGTCTTTATGTGTTCATATAACATTTACTACAGAGTTCACTCCCTCATTACAAATACTAAATGGGTAGTTATTCATTTTTTTTCATGGCAAAGCCATTACATTTCTTGAGCTACAGATAGCTGGAGGCTAGGAAAATATCCTTGGGAAGTATCACTGTATGCTTATACATTATACATTCTTGCAGAAGCATCTACTCGTGGCAGTTGTCAGAGAGTTACCACTAGGCTACCTGGAGCTGTGTTAGAGCCCAATATGGCCACACTAATGATGCCAGAACTGCTTACAGTCCTGGTGTCACAAACACTACACATGCAGCTAGTACTGGCTCCTTTATGTTCTTAAGTGAGAACTGTACTTACTGTATTTATCATAGATAATCAACCACAGATATCAAGATAATACTTACTGTATCAGTTCTTTCCAGTATGCCTTGTAAGATGTGCTTGTCTAAGAGTGAGGGGCATGCATTGATCTAGCTGTACATCTTGGCATTTAACAGCATTTAAAATTTCAAATAAGCCTACCTTAGAAATCAAGCAAGCAAACTTGACTGGTGTATAAATTATCTGCAACTTAAAATGCAATGATTTTAAATTAGTTATTTTGTCCCAAGCACTGGCTCCCCTCCTGAAGCATGCCACTGCCTGAACACTCCTCTGGGCACAGCGTGGGCAAATCTTGTTTAGTCTGGTTTCCCCGGTGCTTCAAAGCCAGCAGCATAGGCAGGACAGACAGGGAGGAAGCAAACAAAGGTAGTTTGATGAGATGTATGGGGTGGGGAGTGAGGGAATAAAACAAGGAGGAAATAATGACAAGACACAAGAGAACAAGGCAGAAGTTACATCAGCATCTCCAAACAGATTGATCTAGAAAAAGGCAGTGGTTCCCATTCATGAAGAAAAGTAAAACCACTGAAATTAGTATCACTTCACAGAAGTCCACTGCCAGACAGCCATCCTTTCCTCAGCTAAGCATTTTGTAAGTCATTATTGACTATGCTTACTTTGTAGAGTGTATTTTTTAATACACTATGTATGATATCACTTAACTTGTCCATGTCTCCATTGCCTCCTTTTGTATTTCCTTCCTTTTCCAGCTCCCTCCCTCACTGCCTACCTACTTTCCACAGCAAAGCTTGGATCTCACTGACAGCCTAATCTGCTACACAGCCCTAATTTACTCCTTGCAGGTTATCAGAGCAATGCATGACATTTAACAAGTATTTTGCAAGAGATACAACATGAGGGAGAGGCATGTGGTCACATTACTACAGACTGCCCTAAAAGCTGAGAGAAATCCTGTGGAAGATGAAGATTTAAGCAACCACCAAAACAGTGCATTTCACATCAGGATGGTGTGAAACCAAAGGCTTTCAAAGTTTGTAACTTATTCTCAATTATGGACTCAGATTCAATTCAGCATACCCTAGCCCTCAGAGCACACCTCCAGCCATCAGAGATACCAGCTCAAACACCTGATCTGCTTGATAAGGGATTCTGCACAGCAGATAATCCTTTTGTTCAAATTGTTCCAAATAATTCTTCTCAGTGATTCCAAAATGGGGTTAGAACCTTGGTCTCAAAGATCCCAAAGGTGTAACCTGATCACCAGCTGTTTTGTGTCCAGCTCCATTGGAGCTACTCCACTTTCCACTAACAGTGTGAGAGACCTTACTTGGACTGCTGGTGGCTGAGGGACAGGAGAGATGGCAATCTCAGCCTGAACCTTAGCTTGCAGTAGGAGCTTTCATAGCTGAGTTACTTGCTATTTGGCAGCAGAACATGCACACACACATTCCCCCTTTCCCCTCTTCTCTTCCACCCCTGAAGTGTGATTGGGAAGATTTTTTATGAATCAGAATTAGATCAAATTTCTTTAACAGGAAAATTCCCAATCAGCTCTATTCATACAAGGCAGACATAGGGCAAATGAAAAACTGTGCAGTCACTCTGACAGTTCCTATGCAGAAGCAGTCTGTCAAAATGAAAACCAGAATTCAGCTTCAGAGAGGTCTGTTTTTTCCCCGACAATTTCAACCTTTGAGACCAAATTATCAATTTTCAGAGCAAAGTTCAACCTCACTTCAGAGTTTAGATGTCAGAAGCCGACAACTGGTGCAAGGCAAAAACTGAACTTTGAAGTCCTGGACTTTCACTTAGGACAGCAAAAGTCCTTATCATTTGCACTTAAATGACAGTGATTTTTCTCCAAAGTACAGATTACATTGAAGCTCTCCTGCAGAAGACTGAACTTTAACTTCCATTTTGAGAATACTGCTCAAAAAAAAAATAATAAAAAAAATAAAATACAATTCGGCACTTCAGAAGAGACATTTGACTTATCCTTGTCTCACATGATTGCCCCTTACAGCCCTTGAGCAACTGCAGCTTTGGGAACATTTCAAAGAGAAATGCTCTAGCAACGTGTACATTTGGTATCAGAGCAAGCAGTTAGTCTGAGCCAGTGAGTTTGTAATCCACATTATCACACATTTGCAAATGTACTACTGCTTAGCTATACATGTAGCTCAGTTTTCCTCAGTCTTATTTTTAAGCTGTGGTAGCTAACAAGGCTGATATTTTACAATGCAGAAAAGGTGTTTCCATGTATTTTTCTTCATCGACTCTGAAGAAAAAAATAGCTGCATCCATTTGGGATATTAATGGCTGAAAGGCATCATTAGGCTCTTAAAGTTTGTGTTAAAATGTATTCTGTTATTCTTAAGAATGCAATCATCTTTTATTGCAGTGAATTATAATGTGTGTATAGTTACATATCTATTATGCACAGGTGTACGTGGTTATTTCTTTTTCTTTTTCCTTTTTTTTTTTTTTTTTTTTTCAAATTTAAGCGACAGTGCGGGCAAACAAACACACTTTAGTTTATATATACACTTATGCTCCAAAACCATTTGCAATATTTGAAGCAAAGCAAAACAAACATACAAACTAGAATTCCCACTGTCTTTCTGCATTTCAGTTAAAACATTTCATTATCCATACTACTTTCTTTTAAGTACTCAAATATGCTCCATCTGACTTAAAACCTTATAGCAAGGTTACTAAGAGGAACAGAATCAGGTCAGCACATTAAACCAGATTTCTCTTTTACATCAGCTCCCAGGCAAATCTTCAGATTTTCCTTGTTATTTACAAGGACATTAAGAAGGTCTCGTTCTTTCTACCTCAGTGATTTATTCTTCCCACATGCAGATGTAGTAATTCTTTAGATGCCAGTTAATTAAATGTTCTAGCAATAACAATAGGATCTTAATAGAATAACTTTGATTTATCAACCTTGTAAAAAGATTGTCCTTTCCTTTCAGGCATGTGATTTTACTATAGGATATGGTGAAATAGATTTGTAATTCTTGAAAAAAATTATCTAAAAAGGTCCACATCTGACACCCTAAGACATGGCTACGAATTCAGTCATTGCTTGTACACAAGTATTTGGCAATTTGCCAAAAAATATTTACAAAAATATGCTGTAGCATCAGAAATACCAAAGATTAAGCAAGTATTAGAAATGTAAGCAGTATTAAGTTAATCAGTATTAGACCTGGTCAGAAGAGATGCTCTTAAACAAATATCTGCTAGTTTGTCAAATACACTTGGTGTAGCTGCAAGATTAGGATAAAGATGTCAAATTTTTGAGGTGTTTCTATTCAGGTATTTACACTTGCATTATGTGGACTCTATTCATAACCTTGCTTTTACACAAAGCACAGAATATCTGGAACTGCATGCGTTTGGCTGACTTGCTTCATGCTGCATTGCAGGGGTCACCTCAGCTGCTCACTGTCAGTCGCAGCCTGGTGGCCAGAGCTGTCAAGTTCTTCCTCCTGTTTGGTTTCCCAGATCAGGAAACACCTTGTTCTGCCTTATTTTTCCCTTGCAGCAGCATGCATTCAGGAACCCTGTCATTCTTATTCAGAATGAACTCACATAGCTCACACAACCCATGGATGAAGGCAGCGAGCCTGCAAACACGTGTGCTTAAGACTGCATGCAGGAGTAGCCTCAAGGAATTCAGTCACATCATAAAGGTAAATAACTGGACCAATACACAAGATGGAATATAACACATTATTATCACTAGAAAAATCATCAGACACCATCTCCACTATCCTGCCTGCCCTTTCCAATATTCTTCTCCTCATCCTGTCTGCTGGAAGAGACTTTGATTCACTGGGATATTAAATGTTACATGCAGTGCTATGGGATGTAAAACAGATGATTGCAGTCTGGCAGAAAGTTTTAGGTAGGCTGTAGGAAAGTTTTGAATAATTCTAATCCACTGCCATCCCTCCCCCCCCACCCCCCACCCCAAATAAAAATCACTGATGCAGAGAGATGTGGAGTAATTACCCATTTTACCCAAACTTATTCAGCTTATTGTTAGAGTGAATAGTGTTACAGATTTAGGTAGGCTCAGTGATTTCAACAGGAAAAATAATTACTTACAGAAGCTTTTAAAAGAGAAGAAACCCCGTAGAAAGGATCTGAGTAATCTCAGATTTACATGAGTTGATGAGCAAATGGCAAATACACCAGTGAGTTCTGAAAGATATTTAGGTAAAACCAGAGGTATCTGGAGATACATGGAGTATTTCAGGAGAGTATTTCCTAAGTGAAATGTTCAAAATTTTATCTAAACTATAACAGATTGTGCAATGAAGGAATATGTTCTACATCAAAGATGCTAAAGTTTTCCTTAACTGTCAATTAGAAAGTCATAATTTTTCACATTAGAAAATATCACAGCAGTAGTTGTATATACGTCAACTTTCATATCTCGGCTTTATCATCATGCTGGTAGTAACCAGAACACAAGTACTAGGGTCCTGAGAAATAACAACAGGCGAATCTTGCCACTGTCACTGCTACCTAAACATGCTCATCAGCTTGCATGACTGGACACCAAGTGTAAGATTAAACCAGAACAGATTCTTCCTCAGGCTGCTTTAGTTTACATTTAGGGGAAAAATGGTTCTGTTCCTTAGCTACTTGTAGTTACATAGCCCAACAAAGAGTATTTCATAGTCTTCCTGTACAACTTGATAGTACATTTATAAGATACTGCTTACTTGGCTGGAAAATCCCTTAGGAAAAACTCTTACCTTATGTGGAGGAGACAAATTAAACCGAAGTTTGCAGCTTGAGACTTTTTTTTTGCTTCTAAGGATGAACTTATCTCTTTTCAGTTCAGTACCTCTGCTCTCTTCTGACCTAATTTTGTCTGTGATAAATGCCAGGGTTTCAGTGGCGTCACTTGAGCTCCTGTAAGAAAAGAACTGAAGTAAAAAATGAATGCACTCAACATTCCTGCTCTGACTGATTGCTTGTCAGGACACTAAAAGCCTTGCAAGGCTGTAGGTGAGGTAAAGCCTCAGAACTGCCATTCTTCAGACAAAATTGCATTTCAGTTTTCTACTAATTATTCTGTACCAACATAATGAAGTTAAAGCTCATTCAGACTAAACAGGTCTACAGTTCGTACAGGCCTGATACAGCCTGTTTTATAGGATCCATTCCCAGGAGTATTGCATGGCTAGAGGACATTCAAATTAAATTTCAGCCTTGGTTTAGACAGGAGAAAGACAACAATTGCATTCTACTGTGAGGGACTGCGAAGCACAGCTGGCCAAAGAAGTTTCTCATTTTGACTGCTTTCTTTTCTTTCCTTACCCAAGCACCTTACGGGGAATGTTTTACAAATAGCACAAATGACTGAGCACAGCTGCATCTGCTCTTGCAGAAATGGGCATGAAATGACCATGGGAGGTGTCTTCTGGACAGATGCTGAGGTGTGGTGAAGGCCCTGCCGCCAAAGCCCATGCCGCAGAATGAGGTGAGCAGGAAGGACCAGGTGCATCAGAGGACAGAAACATGAAATTGTCTGTACTGGGTGAGGCCAAAAGCACTTCCAGCCCTGTATTCTGCTCCTGATATTAATCAATAACGAAATCCAGGTGAAATTCCAGGGCAAGAACTTGGTAATTGTTCCACTACTGTATGCTCCCAGCTTCTGACACTCCATGGCCTTGGGGCTTGCTGAACTAGAAGGTGTTTTTTCCAAGAGCTCATTGCTCAGCCATGCTAAATTCCTCCCAGGCTCGTAGGACTCATTTAGCTTTACCTCAATATGAGGAGCATCCCTCATAGAGAAAAGAATTGAGTAAGAAGGGAAAAGCATAGACGGCAAATCAGATAAACTTAGAATCATGTGTCATAAAGTATTTAAAGTTTTTCTTTAGAAGCTGTCCCAAAGTATGTAGCACCTCATGAAGCAGTTGGTGGAGGGCCAACAATTAAATATGTGGCTGCATGATACATACACTTAACTCTTAACAACTTAATAAAAACATTGTTAAAGGATTTCTTACAGTAAAAATTGCATCAAACTGCTACTTTAGTATCATTATGCAGTTCAGTGATCCAATCCAAACACTCCAAAGTATTTTCAACTTGTCAGAAAACACCCAAGTATATGACCACTCTTCTGAGGTCTCAGTTTGCCAAGCAGCCAAAAATTTGTTATTTAGGAGCAAACTCCTACTAACAAAAGAAGACATCTTACCTGATGTGCACAAGAACAAAAGTCTGCTAATGCTGTTAACAGACACTCATTTCACATGAGATGAACTAGAAAATACTTTCATCAGAAGAACAAATTATCCTCCATTAGAACATCTCCATTCTTGCTAGAATGTCCCTTCATGTCTCTGAAAATATAAAATACAAAAGAAAAAAAAAAAAAAGTAACCTTATTTTTAAAGGCATAGGATTATCAAATCTCCAAACTAATGACAAAATGTGGTATTATATACATTAAGAGTACAGCATTTCCCAAGCCTACATGATAAAATTCCTTAATGTCTTTGAAGGTTTACAGAGTCTCTGAAAAGACAATATTTACTAATTACACATCGGGTCTGATGTTCAGATGCCCAAATGACAACTTAAAAAAATAATAATATTTAAAACAATACAGCTACTGCTCTTCTTCACTTCATTTTTGCTAAAAAGGTGGCTGAATTCATATGAATACTGCAAAATTGTGCACACACACATTATTTGGGGACCATCAAAACCTGGAGACCTACACAAAAGGAACATGCTTGTGAGAGTTTTTATTGTTCACATTCTTTCTTCTGAAAGAAGGGTAGACAGCTTCCATACACACTATTGCTTAATCATTTCTTCATCTCCAAAAAGCATTTGGATTTTCAAAGATGGTTAAAGGAAATTAAATGCTGTCCCCTAGCGTCAATGATACTGAGATGTTTAATGTAGTAGCTATTCTCTCTTACACAATCCTTCCCCATTTCTTACACAGCATTTAAACACCTAAGCCAAATAGAAATCAGAGTCCTCTTTACAAAAGTACCCTGACTACAGACAACCTCACAGGAGACAATCAGCTTTGGGAAAAAAAAATAAAAAATAAAAATAAAAATAAAAAGGCAGCTATGGACATCTTATCTTTACTCAATTTACTCAGGTAACTTCAGCACCATAAATGTTTTTGCAGCAATGAGATATAAAAGCCTCAGTGCTTAATTCACTTCTGAAAACAGGATAATATTTTCTATTTTCTTTTTTTTTTTTTCTTTTTTTTCTTTTTTTTTTTTAATATTACTTACATAACATACAACCAGTAACAGAATGCCAGTTATGGAAAAAATTGCAGTCATATCTGCAAAGCTTCATATCATTCTTGTTAAATATCTTCCTAAATTTGATACTCTTTCTACACACACTTTTTAACTTATACTTGAATTGTTCTGGCCTTTCCAGAACTGGAATTCCTAAGACAGGGCTCTTCTCCTCCATATTGAAATCAAAAAGGGCATTAAACTCTGAAACTATAGGAGGAAATATCAGTAGTACAGTCAACACTACTTTCTAAAGTAAGATACTGACAGAGAAGGAATTGAAATTATTATTATTGTTATTACTACTATAATTAATAAAAGATTGCAGGGGACGGGTCATCTCCATTCTTTTATGCCACCTACTCCCAAGAGGAGTTTGCATGGTGGTTTGACCTACTATGGCTTTGGGACTAGAAGCAGCTAGTTCTGATACTGGTGATGACAGCAGACTTTTTCTCTTTTCCGTGTCCTTCAGGAGGAGAGAAGTACAACTAAATAAGGACTAAAAGCTGGATCCCAGGAGGAGTTGTCACCAAATGGTCATTTCAGCAAGGCTGTTTTGCACTGGTATCCAAGCTGCTGCTGCTGTTTATGCAAACAGTGATCTACGGTAGTGATGCAAAAAGCCATGCACGAAACAATTCAGGTCACTGGAATCCTGCAGTTCACTGGGGACACACAAAGGCTCTGACTGAGGGAAGAAGGTAGAAACTCAAAGCTGAAACTGACACTTTAAGTCTCACTTTTATCTTTAGTTTTTACTAGAAATAAGAAGCTTGGCTGAAAATCCCCTTTTGCACAAAAATAGCTTATAGCTAATAACTCAGCAACTCCTTATGGTGCTCACATTCCAATAATTTTAATACTAGCGTAATAAAACTAAATTTTATTTGATTTTTACATTCTAGTCATTCTACAATTAATGCTGTTCTACTTAAAACTACATTTTCAATACATCTCCTTTCATATTACCTATAAGGTGATGATGCTATCCAAGAGAATAACAGAGATCAGCCTTGGATCGTGAGTATATCAGATCCTGAAGGCTAAGCAACACTCTTAAACGTGATTCTGTTCCACATAGCCTTCCAAAACTTACAAACGTGGATTTCAACAGTAATTATATAAATTTCGCATTTTTATACTTTTTATTTGCTTCATTATTTTTCAAAGTGATTTTTAAGAATACTCAATATTCAAAAAAATCAAAACAAAAATATTTAAATAATTTAAAGTTTGCGTATTTTCAAAGCCCCAAGTATCTTCAGACATAAATGTGTTGATTACCAGCTTTTAAGATGGAACCACCACATCTTTGCAAACAAATCTGATCCTACAGCAACTTCCAGCCATCCAGAATTCTTAAAATGCAAGTCAGAAGGTTTTGTCTTTTGCTAAGCGTGCAGTATTTCTATTTTCTCCTTTGTGGAGGAAGAATCAGAACACAGATACACATTCTGTGCCAAATCCCAGACTATGGGCAGCAACTATTTTGTCTAATCTGTAGGAGGAGCAGACGAAGACTGGCTTGATGGTGCACAATCAGGATGGATTTTTAACATCTCTTAGGCTTTTTTTCTAGTTTATGTAGAAGCTCATGGTTCTAGAAGTAAGATTCACTATCCCAATCAGAAATGAACTCTTCAAACAAGTGACCTAACATTATTTTTCTTTATTTCTGCTCAACTTCTTTTCTGCACACTTGGGAGGACATATCTTTTACCACCATCTTTTAAAACTAGAAGATGTTGAGGTAGCCATTGACTTTTATTGCTAATGATGTTAGGACACTGTCTAACAGCAGAACTTTCCTCCTCAGCTGGTGGGGTTTCAAATGCACATGTTAGCGCTACCCAGCAGGTGACAATGAGAGTATACATCTTCAAATTTTGTGTTCCTCCCTGCCAGAAGTGTCAGGTCCAACAGCCCAAGGGCTGTATTTGCTCAGGGAGACATGCTCATGAACTGTGACAGATGATACTTCAACCTCTGAAGCTGAAAGCATGTTTCCAGGCAATGTACAATCAGCCTTTTAGAGCAGAAATAAGAGAGTGGGAATCTATGTTTCATACTTTCATAGCCCCTCATTACATCATATCCCATTAAGATTTTTCCAAGCCTATGTAATTTTAGACCATGCAGGTTACACTACGTGTTCCTTCTGAATGTTTCCATTACAGCTTAAACTTTGCTGAACGAACCACACAGAATATGCCTTGACACACAAAGTGGGGATGGTGCTGCACTGGGTTACTTCCACCACACAAGAGAGCGAACCAGTACAGACATCTCACAGCAGTCTAGAAACAGCTTGACATCAGCAAAAACAAATACCATAAATACAAATAAAATAAAATAAAATAAAATAAAATAACAATTTACTGCACTTCCGTTCTGTAACAAGGCATGCATATAGCTGGTAGTACTACGAGGAAAGGTAAAATACAGTTTGTTTGGAGTTTATAAGACATGCTGTTTTGATCTCACTTCTGTGAGCACTGTAAATACTCTTTTAGGAAAGAATCCTGTATCTTCGTTTGGCCTTGGGTAGTCATAGGTTGCTCCCCTCAGGTTAAACCCAATAAATTTGCATAAAAATCTCTGGCAAACAGTCCTTTGGACCAGTTCACAAAGGAAAATATAAAAAAGTAAAAAAGTCTGTTTCTCGGTACCATCTCAACAAGGCCCAAGATGGGAGGTGTTTAAAATGATCTGAGGCTTTACCAAACCTTTTGCACCCTTCCAGCTGCAGTGACACCCTGAGAGCTGATGAAGAAGTGAGCCAGCAGCGCCCCATGCAACCAGAGAGCCGAGCAGTCAGGCATTGGAATGGTGGGGCCACCGTCCCTGGGGATGTTCAAGGAAAGGTTGGACGTGGTGCTTTGGGACGTGGTTTAGTGGGTGGTAGGGGGATGGTTGGACCAGATGGTCTTGGAGGTGTTTTCCAACCTTCATGATTCTGTGTTTGTATAACTGCAGGCACCAACTCCGTCCTTCATGTTCAGCAAACTCCCTGAGTGTTTGGTAATGAGCAACCGAAGGAAGTTACTGCTCCTTTTCAGCAAAGCATTTGGAAGTGGAACTATGGGAAAAGCTCGGTGCCAGAAGTATGGCATATTTCCTTCTGTTCGGTGCCAAGGTTTTGATAGAGCATGCTGGCAGCTGAGGATAGTTGTCAGCCCTCGAGCTTCCCATGTGCAAAGTGACAGAAGTCCATCGTCACCAGGCTGACAGCCGCGTGACGTGGTGCCAGCAATCCACAGCGTGACACGGCCGAGGGAGAAAGGCAGAGCTCTGCGGAGCAGGTAAAAGAACATCTTCAGTCAAGAAAGCAGGAGGGGAAGCAGCAAGCACAGAGCAGCTGCTGCGTTAACAAAACCCATTAAACAGCACTCTTCCACTCCGACACCACAAATGGCCCAGTGCCGGCCTCCGCTCTGCAGCTCTCACACAGCGCTGTGACTTGCAAGCAGGGGAAGAATATTTATTACAGCAAGAAATAAAAATGCAACAGTCCGGGTCTTAAGAGTTTCATTGTTTCTGTGTCTTTTTTAAACTTAACATTGATTAAAAAAAAAAAAAAAAAATCAGAGGGATTTTGTGCTGTAAATTTGGCTTCTATTTAATAGGGCAAGTTTCAGCAAACAAACGTGTACATTCTTTCCTACCCATATGACCTCATGCACTGAGAAGTTAGGGGAAGAAATAAAATTTCAGAAATCCTAAAGCACATGTGAAGAGGAGAAACACTCACAGAAAAGCTCTTGTAGATGTGCTACAGCAGACCCAAATTCCATCCATCTTTATGATTTTAACCATGAGTATATCTAAATACCCCAGGTTCCCCACCATGTTGTCACAGTCTTCTTTTGCAGTGCTTTTCTGGCCTTGCATGAGTGGGATTGAGTGACAAAGAGGAGCAAACATTGAGCACAACTTAAATTCATCAAAAATGAAAAAGTCACCAGCAGTCCCAGTCCAAAAATCAAAAGAGAATAATTGTACCTCCCAATAGGTCCAGCAAGTAACAGGACTCTGCTCTGCAACTTTTGGCCCTGGCACAATTTTTCATTTTCACTTCTCTGCAACATGTACCTCCCAGGGTTTTGTGTAGGAGAAACTCTTCGTTGTCCATGGGATGAAGAAATGTGCAACATTTGCCAAAGGAAGGGCAAGCACAAAGGCAAGACAGTCAAAGGACTTTGGGGAGAGTTTTCTTTCTCCGTTCAGGCTGCTGATAAAACCCTTGCTAGCTTCATTAGTGGTCAGTGATGCAGAAGGTAAGGCAGAAGGCTCTTTGGGAACGTACCCAGCACAGCATTACATGCTGAGCACCTGAACTCACGTGCTAGCAGCCAAAGCGCTGCTCTCCTGCACCTCTGGCCACAGCAGAGCAGGGTCCCTCACTCTCATCAGCAAATGGCCCTTGCCTGCCCCAGCTTGGCATCCCTGCAAATAGAACCAAACCTGGCTGGAAATTAGCTCAGTGCAGGCTGACATACCACTCTGGAGAGCCTATTTAAAAGGTTAATAACTTTTAAAATCCAATTAGAAAGTCTAATTAGCTAAAGTAATCTTTGGTCTGCCTACTTAAACGAGGTGAACGCAATAAAGATTAATCTCATCTTCATTTTTTACTTAGGCACCAAATAGGGTGCAGCAGATTGCTGATCACCTGTTTTCAGGTAGGCACAGCAAAGAGACCACATTCACAGCAAGTTCAAATACAGCAGAAGAGCTCAAGCTCAGAGCTGGCATACCAGGTGGGATGCTGACGCATCAGTCTTGATGGGCGAGTAGGGGACAATACCATACGTACTACAGCAGAGGCAAAATTGCTATTTTTGGAGCAGCTGCCTTTGCATCTTGGGTCAAAATTACCCAATTTGCTAGGAACAGTACCAGTTAAAATACAGTGCCCAAAATTATAGACAGCAATTGAATTTTCTTCCTCTGTGGAATTTTTCCTTTGTGACTTTGACCAAGTCAGGCCATCTTGAGTTCACTATTGCTTCTTCACACGTATGTATTTCCAAACAGGTGAGAAGTCTGTTAGTTACTACACCACTAGCTAATTGGTAAATGGATCTGGGCATCCCTGGAAACCCTGTCCCATGGACTGTTCCTTCTCTTTCTTACTACACGTCAATACGCATCATAAAAAAAAAAAAAAATAGCTGAAATAATTGTTTTCACAAAAAAAAAAAAAAAAAAAAAAAAACATAAAGAAAACTCCACCAAAGTTTCCAAAGATTTACAGTGTGTGATTATCCTGAATCTGTTATCAAGATACAGAGCCAAGGTAGAAAGATTAAGTTCACAATATGTCAGACTACTTTTAAACACTTTCTAATAAGCTATCCTTGATTCTTTTGTTTACAGACACCCCGGGGTCCCAGAGAGCCCCATCAGGCTCCTGGGGATGCTCCTGGAAGCCCATGGACCCCGCCAAAGCGGTATTATTGATAAAAACCAAAGAATGTGTTTCAGAGCAAAAGGACCAGTCACCGTGCTCCCAACACCAGCCGTTCTAAAATCCCAAAGCTGTTCGGTGTGAGGGGTGATCCCACCACAGCAATTAGAACAACCCACCGAACGAAGCTGCCTGCCGCACCATAGCTAATCACTGAAGGCTTTATGTTAAGGTCTGCACCTCATTTCTAACCCTGGCTGGGGACAAAGAAAAGGAAGAAATTGTGATTCACACAGAGGCAGCAGCAAAAAGTGCAAAAATACTTTCCCTTGCTACGGTCAGAGGCAGGTAGGAAATACCAAAACAAAGTAACGTCTATGAGACCTCAAAAAAATATATAGAAATAAATAAAAGTGACTGAATTTTTTTTTTTTAAAAAAAAAAAAAAGTTTGGTTTTGATTTAGGCTATTAGGCAGCTTCTAACGCCCCCTGCACCTCAGGTGTCCAGGCACGAAGCACACCGTCCCCGAACCGCTTGCAAGCCGGGACCGGCCCTGCGGCCTGCCCGGGGAGGCGGCGAACGAGGCCCCGGGCGGGCGGGATCCGAGCCCCGCTGCCTGCGGGCGGCCAGCAGGGGGCGGCCCCGGCCCGCACACGGGCGGCGGGAGCTGCCCGGGCCGCCTGGGTCTGGGCTGGGCCCGGGCTGGGCCCCGAGGCGCAAGGCCGGGCTGCTGCTGCCTGCTCGCGGCCCCGAGGTTGGAGAGGGCCTCACCCTGACGGCCCCCAGCCGTCGGTCTGGGATTTCTCCTCGCCCATAGCCGCACTCTGCTGCTTGTACATCTCCGCAGGCGGAAGAAGCTCAAAATATTTCGGGGTCTTTTTCCCCCGAGGTTAAAAACCAGATAAGCAGCACTCTCGGTCTCTGCAGAAAGCATTCACGGCTGTGACTGAGAGCTGCACTGGTGTACTCCAGGCCTCAGCAGTCTCTCTGTCCCTGGGAAAATACATCACGTCTGGTGCGATCGCTTATAGGCTCTCTAGAAAATATAACATCACACGTACAACAGGCATTGAAGTAAACCAAGCTAGTCCAGACAAAAAACAGCAGCACTGTAAAATCTGCAACATGAAAGCACTGCAAATAATATGTGTGATTTATACACTCAAAGAAAAGCTACTCAAATTAATGCGATCATTTTAAATGACTTGCTATATAGGTCAGTTGAAAAGCTCAACAAGAAAGTACTATTACGTATATATACATATATATACACACAGATTGTCACTGAGCACCGTGCAAAAAACTTCCAGATTTCTAGTTTACGGAAACAGACAATTTAAGATAAGAAATACAAACTTTTAAAATACCACAGTACGTGAAAGTTTGGTCAAAACTGAATAGGAAACTTCAGATAAGTTGTATCATACTCCTTGCTGCCAGGCTGTTTCCATGTAAGGTTTATCAGAAAACAAAATGTTTCAGTTTCACATACCGGTGTTCATTTGCAGTCTGTCTTCAGTCATTTTAACATCAGCATTCGTCTTTCTCTGGTGTAAGCCCACCTTAACCCTGAAATGTGTAACTCGGGGACTTACCACATAGAAGTAGCTTCCTATATGCATCAGGTTTGCTGTCCTACACAACATCAGGTTTGCTGTCCTGCACAGCTCTTCTGTACGTGCCGCTGGGGCATGTGCTGCTGCCGTGGAGAGTCGTGACAACTACTGCATGGCAGCATGCTGTGCTCGGGTCTGAGAGCCTCCTGCAGGTCTGACTGCTATATTCCTGCTCTGACTCTGCCTGAGAAGGCCACGAGACTGAGAGTTGATTTTGCCTTCCAGAAAAGTTTTTGTGGAATCATGGCACGTGTTTCTTGTTACTGGGAACTAACTTTCCAGGGGAAGCATTGCTGGTGAAGGGAGGGGAAGGAGTCAGGTCCCACAAAGGTCTCTTCATCAGTGACCTGAAATATAAGCACTAGCTGATGGCATCTGAAAGTGCTATACAATTTGAAGGAAGGACAAATTGGCATGAGTCAGTCAGAACTACAACAGATATGAGATTACTCAGCAAGCTGGATTCAAGTTTAATATAGAATCCTCTGCTTCACTATTTAGGAAGAAGGAGCAACCCTTATCTGACAGGGCTAGTATCCTGGAAAAGAGAGCCTCAGAAGGGACTTAAAAAGGAGGAGAAATAAGTTTTCAAGTAGGACGCTAAGAGGAGAGGAGCAAAGCAGGCACTCAGCCAAAGATGCAGGCTGCCGGTGGATAGGCTCATCAGGACTGAGCTCACTTTGCCAGCACGCTGACCCTGGAACTGCCATCCTGGTGGTGATGCAGGGGAAGAGAGGGGATGGATGGCATACGGACAGTAATTCCTAGGAAAAGAGGGGGCTTCTTTCAGCTACTGACATTATTCCCACTTCCTGAAATGGTACACCTGACTCCTGTCCAAAACATGCCCATTTTCTCTCCCTCTTCTACAGAATGGAGCCCTCCTCCTCCCGCTCTCATAGCAAAATCCAGCTTTGCCTACATCACTGAGATACCTTCTGCACAAAGGGCATGAGGTTGATCAAATGCAAGATGAGAGAATGTAGCAGCTTCTACTCTCTCCCACTCTGCAGAAGTACTGAAGGAATATCTGTCCATTCACACATACGAGTGTTTCTGTATGGATAATGCCTCTAATTTGTTTTTTGATCTCTTCTGGGATGAAACTCCACAATACTTTCACTCTGGAAGGATGTTTTAGACTACAGCACTTGGGAGCCATCAGTATTTACTCATAGTCTGGCACTTCATTTTATAAATTCTTTGTACAGCACCCTTTTGTAGAAGACTTGTAAATAGCATTAATAACAATTAGCACACCATTTAAAACCAAACTCAGTCTTAATAGCAGAAATAAAACAGATCAGACTAGCTTAAAGAGGCTATATTCCAAGTCTCTCTTAGCTAGAGCGTACCACTCTTCGGTGGCTACGTTAGACAGACCTCTTGTAAGACTCTATGCTAAACAATTGTTTTCTCCCCCAAAAGAGGAACATTATAGTCTGCCATGAGTCCATTGCTTTGTTTTGCAAGTGTTTTGGCTGGGGAGAAGAGGGGAAGTAATTACCTAGTGAGTAAGACTGAGGTAACAGCAAAGTTTTTCAACTTCACTGAACTTCTGATAGAGAACAGCCATCTGAACTCATACTTTTTTTTTTTCTTATAACCAAGAACTGACATCATTTATATTACAAAACAAGCCACTTCAAAGGAAATATGTATATATAAATAAAAAATACTCATAAAATTACTACAGAGCATATAAAAATACATTATAAATACTTTTCAGTGAGCATTTTTAGCCTACTTCATGAACAAAGACAGAAGAATAAGCATCTTATCTATGCAGTCTCTTGTCCCTAAGAGATTATGGCCAGCCTTAAGACTTGCCAGGTTTACCTAGTAGCTTCTATTTCTTAGAAAAGGTACTCAGCTTTCCAAATCTTGTTGGGCACTGTGTCAAGGGAAAAAGAAATATTTAATTTTACTTTGTTACTAATTAGAAACATCATTATGGCTCTTCTCTGTCAACTATGATGTGCATATAATTAGGCCTATCACTTTCCATTTCACTTAGACAATTTTACAGAGCAGAAATGACTGAAGTATTTTAAGAAGCCTAGAAACACAGATATCATGGCATCCAGTGTCCAAGGTAATGATGGCAGTACTATTTTAGTTGTCCAGTGCATTTGAATAACTGCAATTCACTGGATCAAAAAAGGGGGAGACAATGATGACGCAGTTCTTAAAACACAGCAGCACAAATCCTCATATGCAAAGTATACTGAGGACTCCATCCAAGAGATGGCCAATGAAGTGTGAAGTATTCTGTGTCATCTCTGCAAATACCTTGCAACAACCACCCCGACAAACTAGAATCGCCATCAGCTGGAAGTGGAACACTCGTCCATGCCAAATACAATGAGGCAGGTCTTAATCTCAAATTCAAAGGTTTTGAAGATAACAAATTCTCCTTCAAAAATTCAAGGGGTGATTGTACACATTCCAAAGCAGAACTTACTTGTTAAACATAAACCATGAGCACAGAAGGAAGGCGGTAAGACTTTTGACCATCCAAACTCAACTCAGAATACCAAAAACAATAATCTCTCCCTCAAAACAGTGTTTTTTGTTGTTGTTGTTTTTTAAAAAATGTTTTATTTGGGGGGAAGATATGTTTTTTTATCTTTTTTTCCCCCCTCTCCTTTTATTTATTTTCATAAGCTATCTGCTTCATGAAATGGAAAACTTAAAAAAAAAAAAAATCTTTCCAAAAAAGCTTCGTAAACAGATCACAATAATAAGTTATGCTGGGCTATTAAAATTTATAAGATTTCCAGTTACACAGATAAAGGTTTCTCTCAAAAAGCTAACTCTGTAGTCTCTCCCCTGAAAAAACATGAGTTTTTTCAAACTGCATTACTTAACTCTGAATTATTTTTCTTAGAACTTCTTACATGACATAAAGTTTTTTGTCCTAATCTATATAAAAGTTTATTATGTTTATGTAGTAATTCCCTCCAATTTAAAATCCCATATTACCTATAGAAAAAACAAAAACAAAACAAAACAAAACAACAACAACAACAAACACACACACACACACCCTCCACCCCCAAAAAATAGCACCACTCCTCACACAGATTAAGGTCACAGACAAAATAGACATTTTTGTTCCTTGAATGAAGCCTACAGCAATTACTGTTTTCTATATGTTAACTACACGTCCATGAAATACAAATGAATTCAGAGAACTTAAACACAGACAAAGAGGGAAAAAAATCTCACAAAGCAATAGGATATACCTGGATATAGAACACACATAGGGTAGGAAATACGTGGATACCAGGTAAAACCTGCACACAGCAAGAAAAGAGCAGCTTTTTGCCAAAGATTATGTTTGACTACAATTTTAAGAGCTGTAGACAAAGCATGAAGATCACATTCAATGTTAGGCACAGCATCTACAATTTCATAAACCTGGATATAGTACTATGATACTCCCTCACACTGCTAAAACACTTAGCCTCTCAAATACCGAGTGTTACTAGAAGGTATGTGTGCAGACTGTGCTATTTCACCTAGAGATCCTGCACATACATACATAGAAGAGGAGTTCCAAGGAAAGAACTCAGGTACCTGTAGAGGGGAAATGAGTTTACAGTCATGAAGAGTTTACACTGACATGGAGATGGAAGCAGAAGCAGCAGAAATGGAAGCAGAAAAATCCTGGTTCCGTACCACTAGTTCTACCTGGTAACGAAAGCATGGTGGTTAGACAAGGTAATGTAAAAGTAAAAAATAACCAAACTAGAAATCCTGGAATGTGGATATTCCAGTGACTGAAAAATAAAAAATAAAACAAAATAAAAAAGTTAAGACAAGGATGAAAGTAACATGGAGCCAAAACCTTTATCTGAGAGATACTTCAATTAAGATATGAAGGGAGAGAAGCAGGATGAGCTTTACCCTTCATATTGATAATGAATCCAAGCAGTGAACACTCCTGAAAATAAGCCTGTCTCACTACTCATTTCCCAGCCTGTGAGAAGGGGATTTGGATTGATCCCAGCCACCCAGAAACAAGTCAAGCTGTTCTCTCAACGTACTGCCTCAAGAAGCCATTTCTGGGAAGTGAGAGTCTCTGTCTGTGACTTGCACGGAAGATCTCAATGGAGAAAGATGTTCCAAACCAAGTTCAAGATTTTAAAGGCATGACAGTAAAGTTGGAGTACACATGTACGGTAGCAATGTTTGGAATTAGAAAAAAAAAAAAAAAAAGGATGTGTTTGCCAAAGCTTTTTGGCTTGGCTCCCATAAGAATCAAAACTGAAATAAAAGAGCTAAGCCAAGCAGGAAGGTTCTGCTGATGTGCTGATGGAAACACTATTAGATGAATACCGAGACTGTTTGTTTGCCTACAAAGAGGCAACGATCCTTATGACAATCTTAATTCATAATGATCCTCATGAATTAGAGTGTTTTCAGTTAGAAGCTCATCCATCAAGCCTTGGATTTCAAAAGATCTTCAGAGATGTAGTACATATAGGAAAACTGGATATCAATCACAAGAAAAAAAATAATCTGTTTTGTTTGAAAGAACTCAAAGGGGAAGGGATTCCACCCATCACATTTTGCTAAAAGACCCCTTTGGATAAGAGCTTTTATGTATCTATTAATCTCCATTCAAGGAGCAATGCCATGGCTGATACTCCCCTCCCTCCCCCCTTTTTTAATCATTCTAGACAAAAACAGAATATATATTTAAAAGATTTATGTACATACATGTTAGAAAATGCTGCATAAATTAGTCAATTTATTATATACTTGGTACAGTATATAATATAGTGATACACTCTTTCAACAACATTCTTAACTTTTGTTTATATAAGGCCTCCCACAAACATTTGGATTCACTGTATTTTGAGGGAGAAGAAACAGAAGGAAGAATATTAACAGTCACCATCATCTGTCTTTACATTTTTTTATTATTATTTTTTACTTGTTGGACAATATCAGACTGTCCTGTGTGCTACTGTTCATGCCAGGTACTTTTCTGGAGCAGCAGTTTTCACATGCATGTCAGAGTAGCCTAAAAATAATCTGAAAGATATTTAGGTGTAATACAGACATGATTTTTTTTTTTTTTTATGGTTGAATGTGAAACATATGCTTTTGACTGTACTCATACCTCACGCTTTCTAGAGCAAATCTGTTCATTGTATCAGTCATTCACTGCAGTGTCATCTGTCCACAAAGGCATGGTGACTCAGTAATGAAGTACTAGTCTATACCCTTGTGTCTGGAGTAATTTCAAGATGATCATTTCTAACAAATACATCATCAGTCCTCTTTGTTCATATTAATTCTCCTGTTGCTCATGGTCTTCTAGGCTGGAGCTAACATCTGCAATCACAGCTTTAACTAGAAACAACGAGATTTCCAATACTACCAAAATATCAATGGAAGTGCAGCAGTATTACAGGTCATCTAAAAGGAAGCCACGTGAGTAAGGCAAAACAAAAAGGTACATAACAAAGGCTGCATGTCTTCAGGGTCCTCCACTGTATGAAGCAAAATCTGGAAAAAAAAATACCCGTGCATTTAGTTCCCGATGCTTTATAAACAAGTTTGGGTTAAATTCCCTTAAAGTGAATTCCTGTATAATTGAAACAGCCTCCAAAATACCACATTTTCCATTTTGAAGAAAAAAAAATATCTACACATCATTAGGAAACCAAATTAATTGTATGCTACTACCTTTAACAGTTGTGCTAAGCATTGTGAATACAAGCTCTCTTATTTCAGTGAAAGAAGCAACCTTTTAAGACAATATAGTACCTTAATGATTTAGCTGAATGTTTAGATTCATACAGAATACTTAAGAGATATTAAAATAGTAAAATACATATATATTTATTTCTTCTCCACTGGACAGATCTTCTCAGTTCTACTCAAAATTGAACAGTCATTAGAAAATTAATACATATTTATCTTTTGTATTATGACCTACCATGGATTATTTTTGCTTGCTAAGACACTGAAAAAGCTGAAACTAAATAATAATAATAATAATAACCTTGTCCTTGTTTACATCTCAATAATTTAAATACCTTAGATATTCTTCCTAAATGAAATATTTTCTACCTTTTTTTTACCTTAGAAAGAGTGCCTTTTCTCCTGTGGTTGTCATGGGAAATTAAACAGATGCTGAGGTTAACTAGTTCCTGAAGGGTTAGAGAGGAGCTTTCCTTACAATTTTTCACAAACATTTGAATTCAAAACCTGTTAGCAATAAAGAAATAAAAGTCCTCTTTTACTTGTATTTTTTTTTTTTTTTAACCATTGCTTAAAAGGCAAAGGACAAATTTAATCTGTTCCAAACCTTGTGTAAAAATACATAATGCTAAGTAGGCATATTATTCAGATGGGAACGCAGTAGATGCAAAATGTGAAATCCTTTAAAATGCATCTTCACCCTTTTCATAATATGTGTATCTTTTTCCTTGAAAGGTCATATTTCATAGACATACCTAAAAAAGAAAAGGCTCCTGAGTAGTACTGCACTGAAATAGGAAAATACCCCTGAAAAAAATAAATAAATTAAACTTTGAAGTGAAGCCCACATTCTATTTACTCTATATACAATCCAGTGTATCTCAGTAGTGAACAAATTTCAAGACTGACACATGCTAAGAGTGAACTCAGCCTCTTCTTGCATGTGAGATTCCTACATTTATTCCCACTGCATCTGTAGGTGGTCTGAATTCAATCAATCTTTCCCTCCCTCTGTGTTATTTTGTTAGCTGAAATTAGAATATTCTCCACTTGAAAGCCTGTAATAAGAAGTTGAGTGCTGCTCCAATAAAACATACAAACAAATATTCACATATTTTACTGTTCTAATACAAAATGTTCTCCATAAAGAACAGGAATCAAAATAGTGTCAGGTAACAGGATTACTTAAGGACACGTTACATTTCTTTTTCCACAAAACAATTAAATTTCTGCATTAAAACCAGACAGTATTTGAGTTCTACAAAACAAGCCCTGTAGATCTTTTCTTTCACTTCTGACAGAAATTTAATTAGGACACATATAAGGTTTCAAGATACTTTGTTGCAACAACAGCAACCCATTTCAAGTAAGGAATTAATGAAAGGTTTTATTTCTGCTCACTTACATAACTAAAATACCAATTAAAAATAACCAACCCCCTAATTAACCCTTAAGATTCACAAAGTCCGTTTTTTCAAAACCTGTATTTCCTCTACTCAAATCAATTTCTAAAAATTTTGCACAGCAGTTGTCATAGTTCTACTGAAAATAGTTTTTTTTTTTTTTTTTTTTTTTTTCCTAAGAAGAAAAGGAAGGTGCCATTTTTGTTTTGCTTCAGAAGCCAGTCCTTGCCATAAGAGTAGGTGTGGCGGTGTGGCATGGCCACACACACGCCAAAGTGTTCAGGTGCAGTACCACACAGATCAGAAAAGAATATACAAAAAAAAAACAGTGTATAATACCGTGACAGGTATTCAATATATTCACATACAGTAATCTTTGACTACCTGCAACTAAACTGGCCACAAATCCTGAAGAACCTTGTCTACAAAATTGAGTTACCCACCAATATACTGTCTCTCTTCTAAAAATACCCGTATTTTACACTAATACACAAGGTATTTGCTTGCAAACACAGAAGTAGCCATAAATAAAACTTTATTCTTTCATTTCATTTACAAGCTACCGAGTACCATGTATTTACACAGCACTGGACACTTAAAGTAGTTGCAGTCACAAAATGATCCAGACAGCTGTTGATAAAGTAAAGGATCTTAAGATAAAAGCAAAGTAATACTGTAACAGATAAGTGGCAAAAAAGCAGTTTTGCCATAATGATCAGACTTGCATGTTGCATCAATTCTGGTTGAAACGACTGAGCGCCATGCGATTCTCAGCTTTAATTGTTTGCAGTCTGGCTAAAGTTTGTACAGTCATTTCTCTTTTGCAGTTATTAAAATAAAAAAGTTAAAAACTATAGCAGCAACAAGCAACCCCTGTGACAGGAAGGCAAGGTTTAAGAACTAAAAAAGTTTATACAATGTGCTCAGGAAGGCTGCAGAATTTATCTTCCATCAGCTGGAGTTCGACTGAGTGACATCATGATTCGGGCGTATCTTTCACACAGTTCATGTGTGGAGTAGGATGGTAACTTTGGCGGGTCATTGAAACCTTTAATCTCTGTAGAACAATCTAGCAGTTTTGGCAGGAAATCTGTCAGCTTTTCTTGCAAGTTAGCTGCAAATGAAAATGAAAAAAAAAAACAACCATAAACGTTTATATCTACAGGTGGAATTTTCCTCTCTCTGCCCCAAACTACCTGCCCCAAACTACAGTGGGAACAGGAATTGTTACTTGGAATAATTCATTTTCTTCAGGTGCTCCACAATAACTAGGACATACTGGTTCCTAGCAAGACCTTAACATAAATGCCCCTTCAGATGGCGTATCAGCATGAATGTTTTTCCACTTTGGAAAAAAAAATAATAAAAAAAGAAACATCTTTCCTTTAAGGACATTACTATATATGGAAAATATTGCAGTACCCCAATACTATATATGGAAAAACTGCTCTTCGTTTGAAAGTGTGCAGGATTATTCAAAAGTCAGGATATTTCAAAATATTTTGCCAAGACACAAAATATACAGGGTCAGTTCAAGACATCAAAACCAATACATTTTAAAAAATAAATAGATCAGGAGCACATAAGAGCCTTTTACCTTAATAAATATATTACTTACGTTCCATTTCTTGTCCAAGATATGAACACCAACGGTTTCTCATATCTTCCACAGCAACAATATCTTTTTCTTCCATCTCATCCACCAGTAGTAATGGCAAACATGGGACAATAAGCTCATTCATAATGATCAGGCCATTATTTACTTCCTGATCATCTCCTGATTCAAACAGTGCCGCAGCATGTTCATTTAGTTTCTTCATGTACCACCACAAAAAAGGAAAGCCTTTAAGTATACAGCATTTCACATTTTACCATGCAGCAGCTTTTGATTTTCTTAGGGCAAATTTGCAATAACAACAGTTGAGCTTTAACATTGACAGCAACGATAAATATGCTCTATTGAACCATTTGATTTTGTGCTATTCCTCAGGCCACTTTGATTGATACCTGCCAACTCAACCTTTGCAGCTGCTCTTTTTAAAGACTGAGATCCTAGCACCTGCTCTTGCCTCTTTTCACCATTGCTAAAAAACAAACAAAAAAAAAAAGTGACACAATCAAGGAAAAAAACTAACTTCCTGATGGAAACTTTTTTCTAATATTTGTGTCCCTGTCCAACTGTGGTAACGTTGCAAGTTCACCCACCAACACTGTCAACTGCTGTTCCTACCTAGACCAGACACAATGGCAGCAACCACACTTTTTACAATGATAAAGAAACATTATACAAAAAAGTAATACGTTTTTATGCTTACTACATACATTTCTTCCTTTCATTTTTTTCCTACACAAGTTTGAAGTATTAATTTGTTAATGAAAGGTGGTTTTCTTTTGTTTTTAAATTATGGCAACACTGTCTACTAACTCATTTTGTTAAAGCTATGCAGCAAATCCAACTTTTGAGACATACTTCACCCTTCACTTACTAGCAAACATTCTCGTCTGTAGTGAGATATCAGCTCTTCATCATGCCCTCTGTATGGGCCTTTGGACAAGAGTTCTTTGTTATTCTGGTAAGCATAGATAAGGTAGAGCAAGGCTTCCATATAGCTAAAGCAAAGTAAAGAAACAAAATAATTAGATGCAAAACCAGGTACCACCTGTTTCAAGTTAACTACTATGCTCTTCAAAGGATAGGTAACTTACTCATTTGAATGTAAAAACTCACCTCCCCACCCATCTTTTCATAATTTTTTTTTTTTATATACACGTTTTCTTCATTTATGCACATTAGAACAATGTATTTTATTATCAAGATTTGATCTTCTGTTGCTATTATCTTGATAGCATTTTATGCCTTAGCAAATAAGAATTAAAGCTGTCATCTTATTTCTAAAAATAAACTGTGAACTTTTATCCTCACTAACTTTAATTTTTTCTGGGCTACTGAAATCTAAAATGATGGAAGAAGCTACAACAGCATTTCAAAATCAGAAATATCAGCACTCTATCGGCACTTCTGCCTTTAATCTAAATGCAGAAAATAAATACATTCTTAATTGGTAAAGAATGAGTAATAGAGAATCTAAGAACCTCATAGTTAATAATCAGAGATCTCATGATGCTCCCATTAATAATCTCCCATCACACTGCTGCATACTATTTTCAGCAAACACCTTAAAGTGTTAATTCTCTGATCTGCAGAAAGCCAGTTATGATGGACAGCCACTGAAAAAAAGTTAAGGCAACTATCCTAAAAACAAGCAGTTAGAAATCTTATTTTGTTCAAACAACTAGAATAACATAGAGAAATTTTCTAACGGAGTGTTAGAGGAATAGTATGTTACGCACTCCTGGTGAAAATGGAAGGTCAAGGTTAGGGCTTAAACTACCAAAACATCAAACTACTAGAAGTGGCTAAAAATGTGTGAGAACACAAAGCATATAGGATACATGAAAAATACATGTCAGAATTTTCTAAAGTAGGCAAACTCAAGACTTACATAAGGCCTCCCAACAAGACAACATAAAAAGAAGGGAAAAGGTTACTTGCAATAGCAATGGCTACTGAAAGCTTTACCTTCAAATATCTCTGCTTGCAAGAACAAGATAAACCCCAACACCAGAATTTCAGAATCTACTATGAAGTTATTTTTTCCACCATGAGAAGGCCATTCTATCACAGTTTCTTGTAATCCTAAATATTTCCTACTCGAGTAATATATAACATATATACAGTCACTAGTCTCCACCTTCTTGTCCTCAAAATACAAAACCTTTCATTAAAGTAACAAGTCCTCTTGCCCTTTTCTCAAGTCTGTTTCTCCTGTCCATGAAAACTCTACATAGCAGTAACCTCCAACACAAGTGACTGGACAGCAGAAAAGTTAATGTAGGAGGACAGGTACAAATGCACAACATGACTGCAAGGAACTGGGATTGCAAGATATAAAGCCAGAGGAACAGGACCTTTTCCCCCTTTCCATTCTTGGTTCAGTTACTTGTGAAGCCACAGGTTGTATTAACAGTGTCAACAACTCAGCTGATCCAAATTAAAAACTTGCTCCTGGCAGCGGCCTTATTTCCCAATCTGTCTTTTCCTGCTTTGTCCTCTAGTTGCATGACTGTTCCCCAAACCAGCAATAGTGCTATCTAACAGCAACGTAAGTAATTTTAAATCATTATTTCTGTAAAGCCAAGCTCAGAGGCCTTCTGTGTCTTGAACATCTGAGAAATATTACTACAATTTAAATTAAGCAAACAGATACTACCTTTTCACATATAAAGTGCATAAAAGCTCCAGTCTGTGAAGCCTGAACTTGATCTCTCTGAACTTAAAATTAGTAAAGCTGCTCACAGAGTTATGGAGCTCACTGGGTATAGACTTTGGAAAAGGTGCCGGAAGCACAGGTATGGTTAAAATAGATGTTAACGCTGCTTTTAAAAAGGAACTTTGGCCAAAGCTGAAAAAACATACAGTGTTTCCAGAAACTTAAAATACAACTGCTAGGGTCTACAATTTGTTCACTTTTCAGTCACTACCGCAAGAACAAGCTGCGAGTAAAACTCCTGCCAAGGTTCATTAGTTGGCTACATTCATCTCATCCATAGCAGATTCCTACTCTACAGTACAATCAGAGAAAGTATGCCTTAAAGACCCTTTAGATCTTCATCTGCAGAGAAAAGAAGGCCTTGTCAACCACCGTAAGGGATCATAACTGAACTCTGAAAGTAGGCGTCACTTCTCAGTACTCAGCAAAAACCAAACTCCAAGTGATTTTCAGAAGTACTAAGCACCTGTTGTTTCCTTTACCTTCAAGTGCAGCCTTCCATGCTCAGCACTCCAGCATCAAGACCTCTAAACATAAGCTACCAGCACGGAGGGAGTAAAAGGTATGCCAAACTGCATTTTGTGTTTGCTCCACAAGGCACTAGTTAAAAAAAAAATTGGACTACCTCGGTAAATGCCAATTTTTGGCTCCATCTAGAGATTGAGTGCTGCAAGGTATTAATTAGTGTTATTTAAAGTAAGAAATGTTCATCAACTGAGGGAAGCAGGTTTCTGAAAAAAAGCCTCAAGACAGTCCTGTTAATGACGGTCATGTTTCAATTTTGGAAGTTTATGTTTTCATAAATATTTTTAAAGTTACATTTTTATGATTTAAGAGTTGAGGGAATATTGAAAGGAGATCAGAAGAGTTAATCAATTTAGTCTTGTTTTCAGAATAAGGATATTAGATTGACCTCTAGAGTGTACAAGGTGTGAACCTCAAAAAATACCTCAGCCATTTGGAAAACACATGAGTGTAATTGCAATAGATGCCTTTAAAGTCAGCCAATGGATACCCAGATCTTCACCCATTCTCTAAGCACGCTCAACTCTAATCTTTGTGTCTTTGTATTAAATACCACTTGAAGCATTTATGAAATGGCCAAAAGGAATGAACGCTACACTTAATTAGTGTTAGATGAGTCTGATAATATTATATTTTAATTTATTACCAATACAAGAATCTAAGACTAGTCGTTATACACTTGTTTCCTAAATTATGAAGATGTTTGGTAACAAATATCTCATCCTAATTTTGCCAATCAACATAAAAACTAGATAGCCATACCAAAAATACTGTTCAGAATAAAGAGAAACCTGTGCTTCCCTCCCCCAGCTCAATCAGAATATATTGCAGTAAGAAGCAGATTAGTGAAAACACTGCAATTTTCCAGTTAAAGCTGCCATCCTGGAGTCCCAATGCCACGGAACTTGAGGAACTTTAAGCTCCGAGCATGCACAATTTCCAAGGGAAACAAGGAGGATTCCTATATATCACACGGCTGGCTGCGATATTTTTGCCCCTTTAAGGCATCCAGCAATATCAGACTGATTATTTGTTCAAGTAAGTCAGACCAACCTCTGTATACAAGCTGTTAGTGAATGTACTATTTATTACATGGTGCAAAACCAAGGTTATGAGCTCGTTTTGTTAGCTACTACATAAAAACATAGCTTGCAAGAGAGATACAAAGTATTTAATTATCTTTTTTGTTTGTTTGTTTAGGCCTTTTTTTCACTGGGAGCATACAAGACAAGAAAGAGAAATATGAAGCAATTTCCTGCACAACATACAGTCAGCAAACTAAATTTGGTTCCCCTACATATTGTGTTATGAATATCAGTGATGGCCAACATTTTTTTTTTTTTTTTCCACAATTAAACATTTATATCGTGTGATAGTTCAATTTTCACACAACAGATGTCAGCTACTGGATATTTTTCTGCTAGTCCCCCTGCCTCCCCTTTGGTAGGAAAGGAGAAGGGAATGAAATGGACACAGAGAGCTAAGAAGAATCAGCTATAACTATGATAAAAACATGTGATAATTTTCCTCAAATATGTTCTTTTTTTGCATGATCTTTAAAGCCCATCATGAGTGGAATTTTGGCTCAGACAAATGCAGGAGGCAAAATTTTGCTTTGGGAATCCCAATAAAAAGACAGGATAATATACGGATTTGGCTAGCAATGATTACTGATAAAAGCAGATAGATATATGTGCACATGTGGTGCCAGAGAATAAAGATTTTTACGTTTGAGGGATATCCAGAGCACTCTGAGTAGGAGAGAATGAGGAATACGGGTGCATGTGGGGACACCGAAAAGAGTCCATCACTTGATAAAGTGTGAAGAAATGGAGATTAAAAGCAGAAGGTTGAGTGAAACTGAGGAAACCGTGAGACTGAAGAAGTTAATGAACTGAGTAAATTGTAAATAAAATGAAGAACATATTAATCAATTCTTAATAATTGTTTTACTTTATCAACGTTACATTTTGCCTTCAGATCACTCTACATTTGAGTTCTATACTACCACTTACCTCTTTTTTTGGAAAAACTCCAATCCTACCATGAGAAACATGGTTGTTTCCCTGAAATTTCTATAGTCTTGATGCCATCTCTGCATATAAGAAAGGGTATATAGAATTTCATCCACAAACATGAAATACAATTTTACACACTTAAGTGCTGAACATTCACATTAAGTGATTAGGAATGCTAGTAAGCTTGCATGTGGGAAAAGTCAGTCTGAATCCCCCCTCCCTCAATGAAAATAAGATTCTTAAATTCCTAAAATATTTCTAGATGAGATTTTTTTTTCTTTAAACAGAATGCATTGCCATTTGAACTGAAAAGAACACAAGGCATTTTTTGAGAACCACAGTCAGAATTATGGGAATTGTTCCCAATCCCAAAAAAAAACCTAAGAGGCTAATAGCCACTTTTCTTCTCTATTTTAGACTCAGTTATTTACTCAGAAAGGGTTAGAAAACATTTTATATTGCTACAATTAAGTTTAAATTTCAGTGTAAGAAAGAGAAAAAGCCTGAATAAATTAATTTGGAAGTGACAAAAATCCAAGGTGTCTTGTTGAGTACTTCAGACTCCATGGAGATGTTTATATTGGAACACAACATTTATGTACTGCATCATTATTTTATACAAAGTGATTACTGATATACTTTACAAGAAAAAAATGCTCTAAGGGAGAAAGGAGTTTTTCTCATGTTCATTTAGCAGCCAACTTTCAGTTGCACATTAAAGATTAAATAAGTGACAAAATACCATAATACATAGCCACGCCACTTAAAGATTCAACACAAAGAGCATGAGAAAGGTTCCATGAAATGACAACTCCCTGTACAAGACAACTTGTGTAACTACATGCAAGTTTGTAGTTTCTCAAAAGATATCTGTCTCAAGAGCTAAAAAGGTGACATATATCTGCAGGGGAACAGATCTCCCTCACCCCCTCACTTAAAGCTAAGTCCAGGATTGTTATTCTATTTGTGTAACTGTATTGGGTTTATGTGGCAAGGCCGTTTGGAAAGTAGTAAGAAATTGAGCCTTGCACAGCCAAAAAAATGCAACAGAAACCCTACTATGAGAGTCCCTTCCCCTCACTGTGGAAAGGGCATTTTAATGTAGTAGCATCTCCCGTAGGTCCTAAACCTGGTAAACAGAAATTACAAGTAAATATTTTTCACTCGGTTTGTTGAAGGGAAGATTACTCCCATAGACAGTCGCTCTGAACAAGCTGCTGGGACTTTCAAGCATAACAATGAGGTTTAAGTGGTGCACTGGAATCTGCCTAGGATATAAATAACCCCTGTTCAGAGAGGCCTTAATGAAGAGTATCATGCAGAGTTGAAGCTGATGTAAAACCAGCTACAGAATTACATTTATATATGAGATGAAGTACTTTGGCAACTGTAAGTCATGATTCTTTAGTATCTGGGATTTGCTCCTTTCTTCTTTCAAAGTTTTTGTAGGTAGCACAGAAATAAAAATTAAATGCATAAGCTATTTATGTATGGTCTTGGCAAATTAAAGAACCTGGTGCTAATAAAAGAATGGGAATGGTTGCAAAAACAGCTGGAGGAAAAAACAGAAATGTGACCCTGATGCCTGTGACCCATTTCTGGAGATGCATAACATTAGCCTTAAGACCACTTTCACTCCTTCACTGCCAGCACTTTCTGACTAGACAGCGCCAGTTGGCTCATATAGTGCTAAATTATGAAATACTGCTAGTGACATCAAGACGTGTTAAGGAGTAAGGACAGGCTCAAATTTGTCATTTATCTGTGGCTCAAATCATATCTGACTTTGGAATTACAGATGTGGGAAAAAAACAAACAAACAAACAAAAACTTTAGCTCAGCTGGTCAGAGCAGCTTTCCTGTAAAAATAAATGATGTTTCGGTAACTAGTTTCAACTTCTCAGTGTAAGACAAGAAGAAATATGTTAAGATAAATTCTGATTATTGATAGTTATTTCACGTTACAGTTTAATTTACAGCATAAGAAATACTGACCTCATATTCTTCCATGTTTACTTCATCTGGTTTTATCAATTCAAGCTTAGCTTGAGCAACCTTCATTATGTTACGGCACCTTATGAAAAGCAACAAGAAATCACAAAAGATGGAAATTTGCAAAGGATATTATCTATACAAAGACAGCAACCTCATAGGCTATAAGCTTATGCAAAACAGTATAAAAATACTATGGAAGATGTTCTTTATAACATGCATTGTATAATCAGCAGGGGAAGGCATACTTTTAAAGCACATGTGATGAATGCCTGCACTATTTAAGAATTACTTCTTTTATTTTGCTAAATTGCCACATTACTTAGTTTTTCTTTCTAATTTAAATTTCAGGTGGCTTGAAGCTCCCCTATATTTATTTTGCCCAAGTAAAATTAGGGGATTGGATTCAGAGATTTTACAGCTGTCAGTATGCAGAAATCAGACTAACATTCTCTACATTTCAATTATTATGTTTTAAATAAGTGAATATATGGAATTTCAAGCATAAAAGACAATGTTTTGTTTTCAGATAAGTTACCCATCTATTCTGGTGTCCCATTTTAAGACTTTGCTCTCTACTGCTGGCCTTTAGGCCAGTGAAGAAACACAAATTTTATTTCAGTCTTTCAAAACAAGGTACAGTGAACTGTGCGCAATCATGAGCAACACTGAGCATTTTTCCTTACTTCATACCAATAAAAACCTAACTTATTGTTTATTCTTTTTAATAGAGATTTTTATAAAGATTTTTTTAATATAAATTTTTCTTCCATACATTTTATACTTTCAAGCCATTAACTAGACAATGAAGCCAAACACACACACGCTGCTCTTACCTCTATTACACACCCGATCTGAATATGAAGGAGCATCTTTACACATCACAGAACACTCACAAGCACAGGAAGTGAGACATGCTGCTCTTATTACCTTTCATCAAAGCTAAGATTGTGATCTCCAAACTGCTCCAGCAACGTTCTTTCAATTATCTTCTTTGGTGCCTGGTTTTGGATGAAGTAAACAATTGCGTGACGCAAACGATAATCACATTCAGGTGGTGGATCCTCCTGGGCTAATTTTAGCAGTCGTGCATATTCCAATTTAATTGCCTAAATAATTTTAAAAATATATGTTATTCTTTGTCGCTTTTAACTCAAACTTCACCAACACTAACAGAATAATTCCCATGGACACTTGGCTACAAAATCATTTTTTAAGAATCCCACCTACCAAGTCTAAATTACAGAAAAACCAGACAAATATAAGGTTGTTCCCCAGCTAAAGCTAAGAAAAACCCAGGTAAACCTTTATTTTCAGAAACAATCCCACTGTTGCTCTACATCTCCCTGAGTGAAGTTTCATCCAATCCCTACAGTGGCTGCTTTAAGCACAAATCTAAGAGCAGTATAATATTTCAGACATTGTACTGAATTAAATTTTCTAAAATCTCCTAAGGTCAAAAACTACCCCTAATACATGGTTAAAATGCAAATACGTAAATAAAACACAATCTACATAAAGTTCAATGAACATGTATGATTTTGAAAACGTTATGTCAGAATGGAAAATAATGTACAACAAAAATCAAACTGTATGATCTCTAAAGAAAACACTTCGATATGATCAGTATCAGCCTCCTACCGGGTAGGACGGACTTCTCACTGAATATTTTAGATAAACTTTAGAGGTCATCAGACGTGTTTAGTTTGCCAGCAGATTAGATTTTAATGAACCGCATCTGCTATGTTCATTAGATTTTACTCACTGAAACTATACAGCATGAACAAGAGTAACAAGAAAAAAAAATGATGACAAATCTTAGTGTGCTCCATAATTTCTGTCTCAAAATAAGGAGGTGATCAAATTGCTGGCTAACACTACATATCAACTTGAAACACGAGTTAATGCATAAGCAGTATCAATGTGATATACAGCCAAATTAAAGCTCCAAACCAGCCAGAAAAATACCGATTAAAATTCCAAATTCTGTTAAGTTAAAATACCTAGCAGCACCAGCAGCATTTTCTTTATGTTTAACTCTTGGAAATTTGGGCTGCTATTCTCTACCAAGAAACCTTGTGATTCAAGACTAAACACATGGGTAGGATACTATTCATACAGGCCTAAACAAATAATATGTGGAGAACCTTAAAACTTAAGAAAACGTTCTGCATTAACTTTTAAAAATACTAATCATATGCGTTATCATTAAAAAGGAGGTTGGGGAGAACCGATATGTATCAAAAGCCACAGACAGAGTTTTTATTATCTTACATGATAAGACATTCTACCATTAGCAAACCAACATGGATAACTGTGCAATTAAACCCTCTTTAGTGGGGTAGGCTAGAAGCAAAAAGCAATTGCTATTTTGCATTTGATTCTTCAGAGAATTATTTAGAAACAGGAAAAATGCAACATGAAACTTAGATTTTCATATACAAATTAAGCAAAATTTAAAACGCTATGCTATAGATTCATAAATCCTATATATAAAAGAAGATCAACACTATTTCTTTAAACTGAATACAGGAAAAATGGGTGGTAGAAAGAAATATCATAAGCTTTACTTTTCTCACAGATAATATTATATATAAAGATCTTAAGGCAAACATACTACAAGGAACTGCCTATAAAGTTTAGAGAAGGATGTCAGTAAGAGGTAATTGATCAATAAATGTCTTAGTTGGTTTATATTAGTTATGTCTGAAGTCTGAGATCTAAAGAGGGAATCAAACTTGGCAATAACAACGACTCGTATCAAACAGGTTCTACCTGCGTTACACCAAAACAAGGACATCATAGAAAACAAGCACAATCTTTTATAAACACTAATTTTATAAAAATAATAATAAAAAAAAAACACAAAACACAAAAAAACAGAGTATAAGAAATATCACAGAAGCTTCTACAGTAACACAGGATTTCACCTGATACATTTTAAAATATGAAATCTGGTACTAAGTATAATCACTTCACCCACAAACATCCATACTAATGCATTACTTAAAAAACAAAGCATGTTCCACCAGTTTTAAGTTGCTTCTAACAGGAGTCAGCATAATATGAGAATGGAGACTTTCCTACAACAATTTAGTTTTAATAACATTTTAGTAACATTTTCTCAAAGACAAATCTTGCCTCTCCCCCCCATGTCGACATAAAAATGTTTAAGCAATCAAAAGTAAAAAAAATAAAAAATAAAAATAAAATCAACCAAGCATTTCTTTGATAATTCCAAAGAAATTACTATTTTTATTTTAATTTTGATCAGAATTCCTATTTTGTTTTTAAACTCATCAAAATACTCTTCACATTAAAAAAAAATATTAATGTAATTAACCTTTCTGGTAAAAAGTTTGATTTGATCGAATGAGCACTTTTTTAATTAAAAAATGAAGCTTTTCATGAAGTGAGAAATCTGAAAACAGAGAATTGAATCACAAGCAAAATGTATTTCATTAAACAAAGGCTATGGCAGGTGTCTCTCTATTGCCTGAGTGCAGTCATGACAACCGAGTCCAGAGACAACCCTGGAAACAAATGCAGTATGGTCTGGCCATAACACTTGTCAAACTATCCATTTAAAAATAAATAAACAAACAAAGAAAAGAACATGAGATTTCAATTTCCTTACCAAGAGGCTAAGAAGTTTTTTGTTTTGCTTCATTTTTGTATTTTTAATGTTTTCTTTCAGCATAACTGAACCATAAAAGTTAAGTAGGAAACAGAATTCTACTCAAAGGCAAGCAACTCTTCCCCACATCACCACCCATAAAAATCTCATTTGAGAGGATTTTACATAATGTCAAAGTAATTCCCTTGCTAATATTCTGAAAATTCGAAAGATGATGAGCTAGAAGTGCTCAGAAATTTGTGCATTTAAGAAAACTGATGTAATTTTTAAATCTGGTATCATACTGAAGACTAACAACCACAAAGAGCCTACCATCCAATTCCTAGTAATAAAACACTGCATAAATAAACAATATTGACATCAACAAAGTTAAACAAAAGAAAGTGATTTGGATTTACTAAAAATCTTTTAAGGAAGACAAAACAATAACATTTCTTTGAAATAAACAAATCACTAAACACTGAAGTCCCTGAATGAAAACACTGATGTCCCAAACAGCCTAGTGAAGGCATGCTTTTATGAACAGGGAAAAAATACATATTCTTATTGATTACAAATCCAGGTTTCAGATTATTTGCTACTAATATTAAAAAGGTAAAACACAGTTTACTAATATCAAGGCAGCATACTGCTAAATCAAGATGGAAACAGCTATAGATATTTCTTCCTAAAAAAGTATATCATTTAGAAATATCTAAATGAAGGACTGATGCCATATAAGAGCACTTATAAATGCTGGAACAGTCTTAATACACAAAGGGTGGGGTGAGAAGGTATGTCTAACAAGTCAGAGGAGAAAAAGTTGAAAATGTTAGTTGTACCTTAAAGAACCCTGCTTCTGGCCCACACCTGTCATAAACATTCCTGGCTTTACCTATAGCCATGATAATACCTTGCATGTTCGGGGTCAGCATGACCTGCCATAAGGGATTTAAGGTAAAAGTTTGGAATGATTAATATTTTAATGATTAAATTCAATATGCTTTTAGTCTCATGCAAGATAAAAAGCAACTTAATGCATGCATACATTGAAATGGCACTTTCAATACAAGATCTGTTGTGCGTATTCTGCAAATCAATCACGGCATGTGTATATATGTTTCCCACGACAAAATATGGTTAAAGGAAGCTTAACAAAAACTGAACAAATACAATTTAAAAATTACATGGTCGAAACTTCCCAAAAAGGAACATGCATCATTCAGCATTAGCATCCATCAGAAATTGTGTACGGATGGAGTGCTACCTCAAGAAGTCATGGCCACCAAAGGGTAAAATGAACTGCTACAAATAGAAAAATCACCCAATCACACTTTATATATACTGTACTAAAAATGTAATAAACTACACTGCTTATATTTTATACATATTTCAACATCAAAATAAGGGACCCAAATGCTGCAAGTACAATTGGTCCCCAAAGCATTTGCAGACAATTACTTAAAATTAAACCCAAAACATTTAACAAACACAACATCAAACATAACACACACATCTCACTTCTAATCACATCAATTATACACAAACAATTTGATACTTTTAGGTTACCCAGAAAGGCCTTTCCCCCCTGTTATCTGTGAGCAAGGCAAAACCCTCCCTCCTTCCCTCCCTGCGGAAGATCTAGCTAGCACCCCCACCTGCACAGCAACAAAAGCTGGCCTTTAAGAACAGAAGATAAAGAGCCCTAAACTCTCCAGAAGAGTTTCCGGACACGTAGAAACAGCCTTCAAAAAGCAAATATGCTTACAAAAGAAACAGGCAAATGAGGAATAAAGTTAGCATCCTCTATAAAAAACAGTGGCATGTGGGCAACTATGCCCAAAATAATAATAATAATAGTAATAATAAAAAAAGGCAGCTCATTAAGTGAAGCTAAATCTTCCCATCTTTAAAGGTGGAGACTGCACACTGGTGGAAAACCAAACTCAGTGAGATGATGTCATTTAAATTGTTTTATTCCCCATTCCACACTCCTCGTTACTAGTGCTCATACAGGACAGAATGACCAGAAATACCCAGCTGTGCGGGGAGGCAAAAGCTCCCTGCAGCCTACCAAGAGCACATGCCCAGATACCTGAGAACTGTGGCTACACCAACTCTATCCCCAGCCAAAACTAAAGTGGAATAAGCACTGTCAATGCAGAACAGTCTGATGCCCTGGCAGTGCTGATTTCTGTTGCCAAAATCAGCCAGAAGAAAATATTGTCTCCTGGGTTAACACGGGTCTAGCATCTGTTCCTCAACTAGTACCAGGTACACTCCCCCACCCTGTGCCTGAGTTGGGAAAAAGCAATTTATTTATTTATTTTTTTTATATATAAAAAAAAAGCTTAGGAAATAGTCACTTCCTACAGCCATATATGTCAATTTCAGGTTATTTCCATGGATAATTTAATCCTTGAAGTCTAAAAAGCTTAACCTGAGCAAATAAGAGATTGGACTTGAACATTAGCTTTATAGGACTGACAAGAAAGCACAAACATTAAGAACATCACTCACTATCCTGACATTTTTTAAAATAATGCAATAACCCACAGTCTATCACCAGTATTTCAAAGGCTACCTGACCTAACACAAACATTCAGCTTCCACAGCTAAGAAGACAAATATACCTTCAAGTGTAAACAGTACCATGCAAAGCGTGCCCAATTAGAGTAGCTTGTGCTTTCTTTTCATACCTTCATTACAAATTAAGACATTGTTACGGTTACAAACTGCTAAGCATTTAGTTATGCGGAAATCTGTTAGGTGTCACGATGTGCAAACATGCCAAAAATTCTCATCAGGCAGCACAAGAAAGCACCGAGTAGGAGCGGTGCACACAATTGCAATCAAATGTACCTCATCGTCATAACCCCCCTCCTCTGACTCAATCACAAAAGTCCCTACATCAGGGATCGCCACCTCTACAACTCGCTGGTTAGGAGCTGGTGGAGCTGGGGCATTATCAGAGCTCTGCAGAAGAAAACCATTATCAGTACGTGTGGGGTGGGGAATCACAAAATAGAGAAAATCAGAGAGACGCAAACTAACAGGCTGATCAAGTAAAATCAAGCGCGCTGCTGAAGTTCTGAAAAAATGAGAAATATCACTTATATTCTCTAATTACTCATACTTTACTTTAAGCAGTACATTTTAAAATTAGGGCATAACTTTACAAAAAGGTTTCGTTTTTCCTTTATTCACTAATTACATCTTCACAGGCCAGTATGCCAGTACTACAGTTCTGTAGCATCCGTAACAAATTTAAAGCAGTTGTTAAACGTTGAGTGTGTGAACCACTGTTTCTTTTCATTTTAGTAATTTTGGGTGGAATATAACTAAGATATCTGAAGAATTCATACTAAGGGATGGCAGCAAGCCAAAGGCTAACATTTTCTGATGCACTGGAAAAAAAAAAAATACAAAAAGGCCTCTAGCAATTAAGGTATTTGAAAGAATACTTGAAGGTGCATTACACTCACCAGGCTTTTTTTTTTTTTTTTTTTTTGGAAAAATAATTACACTTAAAACCAAGGCAAGATTATGTTAGTCACTGAAACTCTTGTTATGTTGAAATAAGCTTTTAAACAACTGAGATGATCTCAGCTACTGCAGTCTGTCATTTTATAATCACCGGTTTACAGCATTTGCAGAACTTCAACCTTCTCTCTAATCTAAGCAATCACAGAGTACAGAAAGAATGCTGCGCTGCTCTTCTGCAGTTATTACAATGGCTTTATTTTTAAACAAAGATTCCAGAAACACATAGTATCTATTTACGCCCAGCATTGTATAAATACAAAGAAAGACTGTGCAGAGAAATAAATAAAAAAGAACAAAGGGCAGAAAATGGACACAAATGATCATGTGGTGAGCAACCTACAGTCCTGTTTGTTTTATGTCCCAATGTTGTTTTTCCTTCTTCCAAAATGGACAAACAAAAAGTAGAGGAAAGAGATGTGGCTGCATGTCAGAATGCAGATGGAAGTAGAATAATTAAAGAGAGCTGACACACTGAGAAGGAAGCACAGTTATCTCCACGTTATAATCTCCAGATTAGTTGGAAATTGGCTTTAGATTTTAACAGTAGAAGAACATTTGTTGCTAAGTAAGAGAGTTTGTGGGATTTTGGTTTGTATTTGTGTTGCTGGTATGGGGGGTTTGGGGGGTTTGTTTCTGTTTTTTTTTTTTTTTTGTGTTTGTTTTGTTTTGTTTTTTTGTTTTTATGTATATATTTTGCTTTTACTTTTAAATATTCCATCCCCCTTGATGCAGTACAACGCAGTGGAATTTGGAATAATTGGAATAAGGAGGTCTGTCTCTGCCTCACTAAGCCTACCATGACATTTCCCAGTCACTGCCTTATAAAACCCTAGGGCTGATGACTGTGCAAAATGCCTAGCCTAAACAAAAACACTTCATCCATGGAATCAGATTTGTAAGATTCTTCTATATCCCACCAGGATGGATGCCCGCACACCGTAGAAAGAGGATTAGCATCGGGCAACAGACTTTATCATGACTTGGACATCATCATAGCTACCCCCTCAGCTGGAGGTAACTCACTTTAAAGCAGACTCCCCCTTAGCTAGTCTGTGCTCTAAGAAACAAGTCAAATTCAGAGCAGCCTAAATTGTTAGTGGCAGAGCACCTTCCGTGTTGCTTTTGATTTAGATTTAGCAGAGAAAGTATGCTTCTCTGCTCTCTTGACACCACAGGAGAGAGGGATGGAATACACTCCAGGTGTAAGGGTCAACACCTTGTCACATCATTTTCAAAGGCTTTAAAAAGACTTTCCTGTTGACACCAAAGTTATTTGGGGCCAGACTGCTTCTGTTTCATGAGGATTCATATCAAAATTTAGGAATTATACTTGAAATTTTGCACATACCTAAACTGTTCATATCACTAGTGGTTACTAGTGGTACCTTAAGAAGGTATTATGTTAGTCACTGAAACTCTTTTTATGTTAAAATAAGCTTTTAAATGACTGAGATGATCTCAGCTACTGCAGTCTGTCATTTCATGTACATTCTGCATGTTTCATCCTTAGAGATATGGTTCCTAGGCAGATTAATACATTGCTTTAAAGGAATTCGGTTTTGTGTCAAACACAATCATCTATATACCTATATGGAAGCAAAAAAGGTATTTGCTGAAAGAAAAAAATGTTAAATATTTGTTTCACTAATAGCTCACGAAGCAGTTAATTTCCAATTCTTCTCAGTATTTGTGACATGAAAACAGTATCACCCAACACTAATTCTTATAAACCTTTTAACATATACATCTGATTAATCACAATTTTTGTAAACTTCTGAATTTTCACTAAAGCTACAGAATAGGGTTGAACTAAGAGTTTTATTATATTACAAATTTTCCTGACCATTTTTGAGCTTCCCTCCATAAACATAATGTTTAGAAAAAGCTCATTTTTGAAAGCTATTTTAATTTCCATAGATCTTTCAAGAGAACTCAATTATATTCTCAAATTTCTCCAATAAAAATTATAATATTTAAAGTAGCATTTTTCAAGTCTTTTACATGGAACGTCAGTGTTTACTCCTCAAAAGAAATGGAACCATCTAACGCATTGAAAAGATTATTTGATGGTGGGCACGAACATGTGATTTCCATTTGAACGATATACTGTACTCTTGACAAGTACTTGAATCGCACAGAGTACATCTACCGTACTGTTATTCTTCTATTATGCTGATTAACATAGTACATACTTTCTGGATGGACTTTTAGTGTTGGACATTCCCTGAAGAACAAAAATAATTTGTTCAAAGCTTTTCTTCCCCCCTATTAGCAGCTATCATCCTTTCTACTTGCAAAATAAAAGAAAAATTGGTATTTTGAGCTTCAAAATATCCTCACCGTATCCATTATTGCTTCTGGACCTCTGTCTTCTTGTTCAGCTAAAGCTTTATTGATCGCTTGTACAGAATCTTCTTTTAAGTGCTTTGAAAGATCAGTTCTTGATGGCTGCTCTAAATATTCTGGTTCTCCTGCTTGAACTTAGTGACAGAAATAAGATAACAATTCCATATGTTAACAGAAGCATGAATTTTGAATTGATTAATTTTATTTGGATCACTGTCTCATAGATAAGGTAACCAAAAAAAAGATGCAGGGTAGGTCACATCCTTTACAAATCCAACTTAATGGCAAACCTGTGTCTCAGCACATTATGAGCTCTTTCATATAAGTGGACTCATATTTTTACATTAGGAACAATACGCCTGTCCTGCCTAGACACCCATTAAGGCTTGAGTGAGGGGTGTTTATCAATCATATGAGGGACAACTGATGAAAACAGAAATGAGCTTCTGCTTAGACTTTTAGTAGTATACAGATCCAATATATGGAACAATCTACAGCCACTTGACTTCCAGATATATTTTTACTTTGTAAAATAATCAGTATTCTTCAGACTTAAGGGAAATATCAAAGTCCCCTCCCCCACACTTGGGAGCAATAACATTGATTAGCATGACAAGAGCAAATTTTGGCAGACATATATATATAGACACACACACACGTTTGGTATATGCCCTTACTAATAAAATAACTAAAACTAGTCTCAAAGCATTTACCAAGTCAAAACATATAGAAGATGAAGTTATTATACTTCATGTAAGAGAAACATGCTCGGTCTGAATGACTCAAATACAACAATGAAAACATCTGGACAGCACCGTCACTATACAAATCCATCATGTAACATTTCATATAACGTATGTGCAACCTTCTGCAATGGAGCAAAAAGTGGATGTGACCTAAGACACAATAGGTTTAACTGTGTAAAAACAGGCATCTTACTTATAGGCAGTTTGCCAAACCTGAAACAACGAACCAAACCAAAACCAAACAAAAATTGAATTTTGTAAAAGCTAAGCACAAAACCGGGAAGAAAAGGGCAGAAGAAAAAATATAAAATGCAAAAAAAAAAAAAAAAAAAAAATCAGATTAACCTTCAAGTGCAGTTACCTTAGCCAAGTAAATAATTATAATTTAAGATTACACAAATTAACATTCTTCCTTTCTTAAGAGGCAAAAAAATATTCCCAAATCAATGAGTTTTGGTTCTACTTCTTTTACAAACAGGTAGAAGAAGCTAACCTGGTGCAGGTGAGGGTGCTGGTGCCCTGGGAATCTGAGATAGCAACTTTTCCTGCTGTGCCTTCTGAGCAAGTTCTGCATCCCATTCTTCTAGTTCTTTTTCAAAACGTTTATTGTCTTCCTTGACATAATCTCTTAGATCAGAAGGTAGTGTGTCCATTCCTAGAAGTATCTGTCCTGTTTCTTTATTAAACTCCTCTGTGGTAATATAAAATTTATATTTCAGAAAAAGATTTTTTTTTTAAAAATAGGTATGTATGTTAAATTGCCTTAAGTGAATTACTGAACACATACAATATAACACCATATCTCCCAAACTGTCTTACTGTCTTAACTTTTCTCATTGTCTGTTTGGCAATCCTGTGCTTCTAGGACATATTGCTATTGCTATTTCAATGTTTTGATTACAAATTCTTGGGCATCATCATATCATATCTACTTTGAGAGATAAGCCTTTGGGCCTATGAACACCCTATGATTCTGATCATTCAAAGCAAAGTTGCACACACAAAAAAAACAAACAAACAAAAAAACCACAGTATTATTAGTGCCATGTGGAACTGGAAACAATGCAACCACTCAGAAGAAAAGGGGAAGGTGAGTGGGCCTATATGGAGGCACAAAGTCAACTATAAGAATACCATCTACATGAAGTGACCTTCCTTTTTGCTTTGAGAACAGTCTCTGCAATAGCATACCAAGTCCTGGGGGATCAATCAGTGGTAACTGTCCCCCCAGCAAGCAGGCCTCCAATTTAGAGGAAGAGCCACCCTACAGGGCTCATAAACTCTATGGCTGCAAGTCCACTAATAATCTGACAGTCTAGAAACCTCAAGGTTAATATCAGTTCCCATTTAAAAACAGAACAAATACCCATTCTAGCTTTTTGCCCCTAGGAATAGAAAGGAACTTGGAAGTTCTCAACCATTCATTACTGAATCTGGCCATTTTCAGTCAGTCCCCTAGCCACTGTTAACAGGGTCTATAAAACTTACTAAGGGCCTTCCTACTCTCACCACACGTCCTTTTGAGCCTTTTTTGTGTAGTTATATTACTACACAATCTGGAAAAAAAATCCATGTATTTCTTTGGTTTAGTGTGTGGTTGGGAAGGCTAAGTTATTCATAATTTAATATATTGTACCAAGCTTCACATTTTCATCTTTCCAATAAAGTTCACTTGAGTTCTGAAGCTTATGAAGAAAAGCTATGTGAGGATATTAAGGTCAAGAGTCAATTTTGCATTTTCATATTTCTGCTCTATTCTTCAGTGAGATAACACCTCCAAAACACTAAACATGTGATGAGCTGGCTAAAAGTTTACAAATTAACCAACTTAGTTACTTTTGGTATCTTAATAATGCCAAAACACTGGCATTATCTTTATTAATCTGAAAGTTGAAGTCATTTCATCTGTGAAAACAACTTGACTGACAGTTATGAAGATAAATAGACTTTTTAATAATTCTTAAAACCATTTCAAAAATCTGGAAATCCATCTGAAAAAATCTTCATCAATGTACTCAGCTATTCTGTATCATGCTGAAAACATAACCATAACATTACCTTGTATCAAGTACTGTTCCTTATCATTGATATACATTAAACAGTATGCACTGGCATTCCTGTAACCACCAAAAGAGTCCCGTTCCAACTCTTCCCAAGTTGACTTTGTCACAGAAATGTCGTTGTACTTCATCCATCTGTTCTGATGGTGGTCATAAATATATGCCCAGTAGTGTCCTGCATTAGCTTGACCTTCATGAACTAGCACAGCATGTAATCTATAAGGAACCTAAAAAAAAAAAAAAAAAGTAAAATGTCAAACTGTCTACTCAGTTCTGTCTACTCGCCATAATTGCTATGTTAAAAGTAACAAAAATCAACAAAATCAAAATATGACACAGAGGCAAACCAAAAAGGTAAAATTAGCAAACCACTAAGCAAAATGACTTTGAACTACTTACGTTACTATAACTAGTCACAAGAGATCTTAGAAAGCATTAGTGAGTCTGCAGCATAAATGTCTACTTTGTTATCTTTACTGCTAAGTAGCCTCTTTTCTTAATTCCTTAATATTCTTACTTTCCTTGTATCTCCAAAAACTCCTCAATATGTCAGCCTTGAGCATCCATGATGTGCTCCAGTCCTGACCTGGTAACTTAGTACTGAAGTTTGGTAAGACATATGTAAATTCAAGCTAACAATAGCAAATAAATGTACAGTATTTAAGTAACTTTATTTAAAGGAATATCTCATATCTGAATACTTCATTTTCCAAAAGGTAAAATTCTTCTACTGCTAATCAATGTATGAAAACTACAACTGTTTCTCCAGTATGTTAAATGTATCAGTAAAAGCATTGCTAAGAGAAGGCTGGAAGAAAAGGAAAATAATTCCCAGGACCACGTAAAAAGTATCACAAGTTATATGTGTTCATTGGCAAGTAAGAAGAATGGAATGCTTAGCTCTTATTTGAGTAGTTGTAAATTTGAAGAGAGAAGCAGAATGAGTGCCTCCTTACTTCCATTTTAAAAACATCTTAGTGATTGACCGACCCATTTTAACCTGCTGAAACAGGACATGCAACAGAGAACTAATTTTCTCTTAAATGCCTGAATGGTAGCAGCTTAGGTAGGATGAAAAACCTAAAACCATCTTTTACTGCTATAACAGTCCGTACTGTAGATGAATTGTCTACTTAAGTTGTAGTGAATATTTGTTGTAAATGTGATTTAAACACCACAGTAATCAGTATCCATAAATATATGTGCAACTATGACTTGTAAAACTCCTTCAAGTTATTCTTAACCTGATCTTTCAGATGATATGCAAGTACAGAAGATTTTGCAACCTCCGTAGAACTTTAAAGCTGGCTGTCAACACAGCAGCTGGAATTATACAGACTCTTATCCCAGAGTGCACTATAAATCTTCAAACACAAGAAGTGCATACAGAAGAAACCCTAGCGAGTACTTAAATCTGAATACGCTGGGGGGTTTTAACATCTTATGAAACCAGCATGAAAGCCTTCTTAAAATGATGGCAAGTCCATGCATATGCATATATTTTATATACATATATATATATACACATGCAGATCCTGATTAAAAAAGGTAAATAAAGTGACTTCAACAACAACATTTTCTCACTGAAAAATACAACAGTACAATCCCAGGCGAATTTAAATCCTTTTACTGAAAGCCATGCTAACTGGGTCAGCTTGGAAGTCCCTATCCTTTCCTCCAGTTCTGGAGGGCTGGCTGTCAGAGTCATCCACGCGGTTTTCCAGGAATGTCCCCCCCAAAGTCTGTGGCTGAGACACAGGCAAATTCAGTGCCGACAGGCATCTCTTATGATAAGCCATTATATCAACAGCAATTAAAGGTCCAGGGCAACAGACAAAGTAAATAGTCTGCAGTAAGCTCCATAGCTTAATACTTACAACTCATGAAACGGAAATGGAACTTCACTACCCTCTTCATATGCAGTTACAGAACAGATGCATAAGAGCAACAAAATGAAACAAAAGGAACATCCCCTAAACCAAAATAACAACCTGGTAGAAAAAGTTATGAGAATGAGAAAAGTTATGAGAATGAGAAAAAGTTATGAGAATGGCATCCTTCCAGCAGCAACAACATGACAAAGAGTACTTCACTGTGACATAAAGCATTTCATTCACATGTGCACCACTGGCCAGCTTAGTATTTTAAATAGACCAGAAGGATTACAAACAACAAATTTTTAGACAACCAGCATCTTCAAATCACATTCACGATGTCTTCACTGATTATATAACTTTACCCCATCTGGTCAACAGTGAACTTGCACGTTATATGTATGAATATCAAAAACAGTGTAAGGGCTATCAGTGTAAGCTATTGGTCTAAACAACTGCACTGAATAGTCACTGCAGCAATCCTCTTCAGCATCACAAGCATTACACATATTTTTTCCCCTTCTGGTTTCCACATTACAGACTTAAATGGAAGTTAATGTTCCTTCTTCATGAAATGCACAGTAACCTAACATGGAAGTTCATGGAAGGAGGAAAAGAAGACAGGAAATAAATAAGCATTTGATGGAATCTCTTCATTCAGGAGGATGAAGAAAAATACAAATTTCAGGAATATCTGTCATAGGGATCATTTAGCTTCTGAACCTGGCTGAAAGACAGTGAAAGTTGCCCTTCTGCAGCTCAACTGTTTTTGTCTGTATGGATACTTTGGCACAACAGGAGAGAAGCAGGCGCACATAGCTGTATCCCTTCTGCCTACCTCTGCATCTGAGCAACTGGATAGCTTAGTATTGCCCCATTCTCTGGGAACAGATTCACAGTATTGATCTTTTCCTCTAAATGATACAATTGCAGGAACTAAAATGCTTTTCTTTTGTGAGTCGATACGATCTGGGCACATCAAATTAGACTTTTTAAGGAGAGTATTTATATTTGCAGAATACTTCCTAGTGTTTGTATGAACTATTTAAGAAGTTCTTTATCTTCTCCTTGTGTCCTCTTTGATTCTAAGGAAACTATAGATATCCTTTCTCCCTTGTCAAAAAACATTCCCTAAGAATAACTTAACAACAGACATCACTACTTTAAGGCACGCCACAGTAGTTCCCTCTACAACACTATATACTATCTTCTCCATTTCTCTTTTCTCCTCTTTCAAAACAAAAGAAAAAATCTGATCTATATGGTACAAATTTGTACTAGGAAAAAGTGTTTTACTAAGTAATCTCCTTTTTCCAGGGTAATGATTGTTGACTATTATCTTAGTAGGAGGAATACATCCAGATGTATTTCCTCCTATAAACACATGAGCCAACAAAGGCTAGTTATTTGAATGTGAAAACAATGAATTACTTCATTTTAGTGCAAGATGATGTAGCCTGTAGCCTTCCTGTTACAACAAGCATTGATGAAAAAAAAGCCTGCCAGTAGCAAGCTTAAAGAATGACATCTAGGCCAGTCTGCCTGAAACTCTTAACATCAGAGTTCAGCTGCCACGAACTATTACAAGCCATGTACAAAATGAAACAATACCTCAAGGAAAACTAAGCTGAACAGATCTTACTTGGAAGGAAAATAACTCTTGTTACTTTCTGTTAGCAACAGGGGAAGAAAGCCTTAACCTTAAAACCTGTCTCAGTGAGTACGTGAACATTAGAAATACTGCAGGAGCCACAACTCCAGTATAAAGCATTCCAAAACTGCTGTTTAGATTACAGAGCATGTGAATCTCCCCAATATGCACATTAGCCCAAAAGTCAAGGTTGTGATGAATATTAAATATAGACATTAAAAAAAAAAAAAAAAAATCCAAGAGCGTCACACTGGCATTACTAGCTATTAATTAAAACTAGGAGCCTTGAGTTCCCACGTCTGTTGCATGTTATATGTCTCACATCACCTGTAAAATATTGTCATTGCCTTTCACCTGACCGTGCATAATTAAAAGACTTGCAAAACCTACAATGATTTTCGAATGAAATTTCTCAAACCACTCTATGTAATAGTTGTATATTTACTCTCTTTTTCAAGCATCTAAAAATTTTAATAGAAGTGACAAAAAGCATCTATTACTTGATCCAGAAATTATACTTACTTGGACCATTGTTTTGTCGGAGTACATCAATTCAATTGTCCGATGTATTCTAGATATACTTTCTTGTAAATCTAAAAGAAAAAAATGAGAAAAAAAATCTGTTCCATGATGCTGTATAAATGTGCAGGAATATTATCTTTATTTTTTCTTGTTAAAGGCTCAAACAAGGGTACATTTGACATTTGATGCATCTGTTTACCTACGTATAGACCAAATGCTGAGTTTCAGATGAGAAAGCTGACAATGATTTATGATCCACTGTTGCTCATTTCCTAGAACTCAACCAATCCCACCCATGCTGGAACAACTACTTACATGGTTTTCCTCAGGGCACCATAAAGTCTACCCACTCCGCAAAGCCTTTGCTCAGAAATTCACTGAATTCTCCCTCATTGAAGGGGCCACTCTACCCTAAAGACCTCTGCAGATCACAAAGTCTGGGCCAGGCCCACTATCACGCTGACAGCTAAAATGCATTTGCAGATGGTCTTTCAGCATGGATCCCACTTCCATTTTGCTCTACTCTCCCCCAATACCTTGCATGCAGAAACCTTTGCTGAAAAAGCTGTGCTAAACTAAACTCAATGCCCTGTTTGCATCTTCAGTCAATATACCTCCAGTGTACTAAGATGTATAACTGAATTACATTCCTACATTCTAGAGATAAGTTCAGAAGTACAAAAAACAATTCAACACACACATGCACATTAAGGCTACTCCCCCCCACCTTCCCTCTAGTTTGTGGCAATACCTCTAGTGTCGTTTTCTACTTCAGTCCTCCAGCGATGTAGACAGCCTTCTAGGACAGAAAGCTCTTCCTCAGTGATGTGCCTTGGTGCTGGATGCATTGGCAGATCAGGAGGAATTCGTGATTGTGTGAATGGTTTATGTATTACTGATCTTTGTACAGGAGATGTGCTTGGAACATCTGAAGAGGAAGGCCCCTGCTGATCTATTGTGCTGCATTCATTCAAAACATGAAATACCAAAATTGAATCATCACATACACATACTAAACGCTGCACTACAAAAGCAAGCTGTTAATCTGAATACAAAAACAATTAAGGTAATTTCCTACAGAGCAATCAAAGAGAAGTACCTCAAATATCAATACAAAAATTACTACATAACTCCTGAAAACTTTGTTGTATACTACATTAGCACAATAACAACTTTGGTTACTATTATCACAGAAACAAATTGGATCGGTCAAGTCACAGTTTACTTTACTTGAAATGCTATTCAACACCTTCAGATAATGTCACACAAGTAATCACTGTGGTTTGAAATGTTTACTGCCAAACTGCAGAGGAAAAAAAAAAAAAAAAAAAGGCAGCAGCTTGTCTTATGGCCCATTGACCATAAAATCCAATAAATACAAGTTCAATGTTTAATAACTATTTCATGTTTTATATCTAGACTTTCTTTTCCTGATCACCTACCTACAGCTTATGTTAACTGAATAGCAACAATAAAATAAACTAATATTTACAGCACACTGTGAATTTAGCACTAAACTTGTTCAAAGCAAGTTTTGTAATTCAAACACTAAAGTGGCCAACTTACAAAAATTATATGAGAGTGGCAGAATATTAAAAATGAAAATCTGTTACATGTTTTTCTCCTCCTATCAACAAGATGACATACATGTAATCCAAGGCGTAACATGAATCTGCAGACCTTCCTAGCAAGGCACTGTTTATTTACTTTGGGTATGGCACCACGATACAGCCTGAGGAACCTGGAGTCTTCTGTAGTTCAGAACATTGTCAGAACATTAAGAGCTTAGCGTCACTCCTCAAACCATGTGTTCACACTTCTACAGGTTGACAAAAGTTGCAATACTTAAATTTTTACAGAATAAACTTTCTATTTCGGAATCTGAACAAAGTACAGAACTTCTGATATTGTATGTCATACAATCAATGGCAACTTAAAAGCTTTTCTTATCAGTCATCAGTAGACATATTGGCATTCTATCAGTAATGCATTTGAAATCTTTTAAAAGCTTCTTGGACTCATTTACTTCACCAAAGTACAAAATATAAATATCTTGACTGAACCAGAGCCCAGCTTCCTAAATGCAATATGTGTTCTGTTATAAATTGTTAGTATTCACCTAGTCAAGACCTATCCTAATTTGTACTCTACTTTATTAACTATTACTTACAGTTACTACCTTCAGTAATGAGAAAAAGAACTTTCTTAGACATTTATCTCCCTAATGCTTTGGCTACTCTGAATTTAAAGTCAGGCCATTAGGTTCCTGATAATCTCCATCAGAAATATAAGCGGAGCAAAGCAGAAGGAAGAGTTTAACTCTCAAGCAAAAATTAAAAGAAAGTCTACACCAGAAACCTGAAAACTCTGCAGCACATACACACTGCCCAAATTCAGATTCTTAAAACCATATAAGCCACCTGGGAACCAGTAACCTTATCAGATACTGTGTTTATTTGGAAACATAGATGTCCTTTCAAGTAAGCAAAGGACAATGACCTGCTGTTTAAAAAACTACACAAGTTTTGATGTTCAGGACCATCAAGCACTATAGTTCTTGTGTTTCATTTGAAAATGGTAGTTCTCCACCTAAAGAAGTTCTTATAAGCACATTAGAGAACACCGGATTATTAACTTTTTGTCTTAAATTATTTTCAAGTCTGTCATGATGAAAAATACTTCTAGGAATAGAGCAGAAATCCTACACTATAAGCCTTAGGAGATGCCTAGTTGTATCAATCCAATGAATGAAACATATTTCTTCCCCTCTCTCAGCTGTTGGGTTTACACTGAACAGACACTTGTGTCTCATCCTGGGAGGAGAGTTGGGAGGAAGCCCTTACCTGGGTGAGGTCTGGGCAGGCAGCGTCCCACTGGAGGGGGCACTAGCACCCAGGTCATCCACTGGAGATGTGCATACTGGTTTGCTGGAGGCAAACTCCAAGGCATACTGCAGGACATCTACCAAGGGGAATCGTTTAGGACCAGAACCATAGCTTAAATATCTGTTAACCATAAAATGTATTAATGCCATCACTCACATATGCAAAAATAAATAACTAAATAAATTAAAAAACAAACAAACAAAATGGATTTTTTTCTGGTTGACTGCAATTAAGTAAAGCAAGCCTTTCCTAGCAATTTTCATAAACTACAACTACCATGCTTAAACAGTTTCCAAAGGAAACAGTAAAAGAGATACAGCAGTGAAATTGAGAGCAAATAACTACACAAAATGCACAGTTGATTCTACATAGGCAATAACATTATTTGCATTTACACTGGGAACAATTATCTATAGTACCGTTCTAATCTCTGTTGTAAAACCGTGAGATACTCTTTGAGTCTCTTGATTTCATCCCGTTTAATTCTTGTTATTTCTCTATTTTTGTGCATATATCTGTAAAACATGAAAGTTACATCAGACTATATGATTAGAACACTGAAAACAATGTATTCATCAGCAATGCCACTTAGTGCTAAAAACAAAAAACAAAGGAAAAAAAAAATCACTCTCCAGAACTTATTTTACCTTGTTTACAAGCAATAGAACAGACCTGAGAAGTAAATTAATTATGCCCATCCCCGTGCCCCAACTTTCAGTAATGCCTTATCCCCAGTGTCAAAAGCTCTGTTCATACCATGGATGTGTCTTATAAATGTATACAAACACATATTGGAAAGCTTCTAAAGTGATGTTAGAAGAAGCCAGGTAGCAATAAACTTGCTTCATTGCTTAGGCTCTCAAATAACATTTAGTACCCAACAGAAAGCCATGCTGATAGTTCACCTCTACATATAGACATCATGCACTGATGCTGCAGATCCTTACATTCTGAGTATCTTCAAACCATGCAGTCTATCTGGAACACCATGAAATATCTGACTTTTCTCACCCTCTTTCCTGAACTGACCAATAAACACTGCAAGACTGTGACATTTTTCCGAGTATTTTGCCTGTGTATATAACTACCTAGTAATAAGTTAAAAACTGAAGTGTAAGCAGGTTTTGGCATGATGTAGCAGTATGTCTTAAGTTGTTATCTGTATATATTTTCTGAAACAGTCACTGAAACCCATGAAATTACTACTTTTTCAGATAGAATAGAAATTTACTGTGATTTAAATGAGTATGAGATACACTAGCAACTTCACCAAACTCATGACATTAAATTTAATTCATACTAAGACTTTGTATATAATATACTGTACCTGTCCAGGTATAAAATTGGAGGAAATTCTAATTTGTTGTGTATCTTCTCTGGTCTCCCCAGAGCCTGATTAAATTCAAATCTTGATAGCTCAAAAGTTAAGACAGGAGGAAGCTCAGTGAACCAGTGCTGAACAAACAAAAACAGAAAAACACACAATTAATGTCTTTCAGCAACAGAACTTCAGTAATAATGGTGCAATACTTGCACACTGACATAGCTGTGGTAGAAATTGCTTTTAGAGAGTGTAGCAGCATAAGCTTTCTGAAGTTTCTGTCTTTCAACTTCACTGAAAACAGAGATCATTTGTCACCCGTGCACATCAGAGCATTTCAACTCACCTACTGCTAACTGCATTAAAGCAGAGCAGGCAGGAAGGCCTGCTCCTTTCACATTCATCTCGCTTGTCCTAAAAGCAATCTACACTTGAACCTCTCTGCCTTGCCAATTGTTCTCTTCTATAACTCTCTAAGGCCAGTAAAAGGCTTGTTTATACTTTATGAAATGATCTTCCCTCTAGTTCCCTCAGACTTGTTTCTGACCCTTTCATTCACCTGATAACACTTGAAGTTTCTAATGACCTCCTTACACATCAGTAAGCACTCTCAGCACTGTAAAACTGATTATTTTTTTTTTTTTTTAAATCTCCTTTGTATAAAAAATGTCTCTTGAAGTTTTTTCTCTCTCATAATCACTGCTAACCTGTCTGTGGATTAATATGTTATTATCACCTTATCCCAGCTTTCTTTGGGCATTCAATGGTGCTTTGTCCTTAGTCTCTTTTTATACTTCTTATACTTCGCTTCTCAGTAAACCCAACTACAAGACACATTCAATTCAATTCGCCTGAATTAGAACTACTTTTTTATCTCCACTCCCAAAAATAAAAAATAAAAAGTAGTCTATGCATTTATAGATGTCTAATATGTTTTGGAAGTCTAAGCATCAAGCTGAGCTTCTCCTGATTACTGCAGACATGGCTGTCAGGCAATTTTGATGCCGATGTCCAATGCATTTGACTCAGGGTTCATTTCAAGCTCTCTACCAGCAAAACGTCTTGAATGTTCTTTTCTTATAATACCTCCAAGACAGGCTTTTCTTCCTTTGCTCATGGCTAAAATTCTGCTCTAGGTTCTAGACTATTTACTATTTCAAATCTTGGTGCAATATTTCCTCTCTTCTCCCTTCGCCCAGCTTTAGCAAACAGTCTTGTCACTCTAATAGCCACCCAGGCTGTTGCTGAATTTTCCTAGTTCGCTGCCCTCAGAGTACCTCCTCATCCTCCACGCAAAATGAGCTGCCTTCCATGGTCTTGCCTATGTCAGCCTTCACCAAGCACCTCCTCACTTTTAAAGGAGCCAATTATAACTTATGTTGTGCAGCTCCTTCACACAGCAGTAAATTTCAGTGCTAAAATCAGCAAACACAAATCACAATCCTTCCCTAAAACCTTTCTATTGAAAGCCCCCCAAACCACTTAACAATGACTAAACTCCCAATGTGCTGAAGTTCATCAACCATGGTGCTGACAATTGTTATCTTATTTTCCTCGTACTTCTAAGTCCAAGTGTGTGCATTGACCTCCAGCTTTTTCTTGAGTTCCTTGGGATAGGGAATGTTTCTTTTTTTCCTGTTTGAACATTAACTCACGTGCCAACACCGTATTGCATGGCTGAGGTTTTTATGCACTATTTTTATAAAAATAGCGGACAATGAACTAAATATCCCATTAAAAGGAATGGTGGGAACAAGAAAGAATCTTACTTTCAGAATAAAATGGATTTCTCAATACACAAGACTACCATACCAAGTTTTATATCTACCACCTCGGATGAATGTCACTTGAAGACTTTATTCAGCAGAGACAAGAAATTCAGCTTCCGTCAGTAATTCCAAATCTTCTAACTTTGAGGCATTAATGTTTAAGCACTACTAATAGCTGCAGCCACTACAAATTAATTATTTAAGTCCAGGGAAATATAATCAATTTACTGGGCACTGGTAGTAATAAAGTAATGTTTTCTAGATTAGGTTTTAATGTCAACTTTCTCATTTTGCCACTGCTGTCAATATGACTGTGTCACTTCATTTTCACATGCTAAGAAGCTAAACTGATTAAAACCCAGACATCTTCACGGAGCTCAAAGTTTAACACTCTAGGACAGTAAAATATGACCTCTCTGGAGATCAAATATCAGCAACAGGTCGAAACCAGTGATGTAATACCAAAAGATGATTCTCTCAATAATCTAGAAGAGATACAAGCCCCAAAATTAATGATCCCATCATGCCAGACATCAGAATATGCAGGGCAATAAACAGTGAGTCACACGACAAAAAAAAAAAAAAAAGACAAAAACAACCAAAAAAAAAAAGAAAAAAAGAAAAAAATAAACAGCATGACAGTAACATTTTTAGAGAAGCCCACAGAAGCATTCAACTCACCTCTTGACCAGATTTGGCAGAGTTTTCTGAATGGAGAGATTCAATTTCCCCTTCAATCATTGCAGCTTCGAGGCACTCATGCAGATCTTTAAAGCCATTAACCTGGAGTGGATACTGGCCAAACATTTCTGTGTTTTCAAATTTTTTACCTTCACATAAGAAATTAAACATTAAAGGTTAAATGATCATTCCTAAACCGTAAAACAAAACAAAACAAAACCACAACAACCACCAAACAAACAATCCTAGGTCACCTGGCCTAGTCTACCGAACAATACTCATTGTTTTCTCATTGAGCAACTCACTTATGCGTCTGAAAATAAGATACTTCAAAAGTTGCTTGAACATAATATTGAAAATGACTGCTTTTCTTCTTAAATAATTTTTACCTTGTTTCTGCTCTTATCTTTTATAAAAAAATAAAAACTCACAATGTTTTCTGTGTGTAAAACTGTGATGTGAAGTCCAAGTCCTCCACTTGCAAATAGCAGCTGAGTAGTACAACCCTGTACCGTATCATCGGTCAGTGGAACTGCTGGTATGAAGCAGCCCTTTATAAAAGTACATTTTGCAAAAATAAGCCACAAGAGCACATTCACGATTTATGTCCTGAAAACAATATCATTATTTGGTAACAGTGTATAAAGATGTAAGCTTAAACATGAGAAGAAATATGGGTGGTGAGTGATTTCAATTTAAAATTGTTACTGACTTTAGGATGAAACAAATTCAGTCTTCTTGCATCAGCCAGTTTCTTTTCCTTGGTTTGTCTTTTATATCTCCTTTGTTGAGATGAGAATGTGAGGGATTAAAGTATTCAAATGCAGGAGAATGAGAATATTAGCTAGTAGCAAGGAATCTGGATAACATTTTGAAGTCTAACAGCAAAGCAGCATTAGCTACAGTTTTCCAAGGCCAAGAAACAACCTGGAAACCACTTTAAAGATTACAGATGCTTCATTCAAACACATCTCAAGAATCATTCGCTCTTGGGATGGGGACTGAATAAGCAACATTAAAAATGCTTTCACAGCTGATGGCCTGCTGGAAATAGACAATAACGCAATTCTGCAAATTATGTGCAGATAACAAAGGGAAGCTCGTTCTACACTCTCTGACTCCTCAACACACTCTCTTACAGTGCCCTTGTGAAATGTGTTCATTTGATTTGTGTCAGTATGGAACAATGCTAGGGCCACATGATGAAATATAACCTATATAAGAAAAACAGTGATTAGTGTACATAGTTCTTGTATCATGCAAAGGAATGGTCCAGAAATTCGTGTGAATAGAGGGTTTGAACGGTGAACATTGAGACTCAGGTCTGGGAGATAAGAGAACCAAGGATTTTTTTTTAGGAAACTGCAGACTTTTGCATGGGACACTGCACAAGCCTCTGACATCCAGCAAAGAGATCACCGAATAAGGAGAAAGGGGGAGTTGAAGGACGACTGAAGGACAAAGCCTGGGAGGAAGACTAAGAGCCTTTAGCACGAGTGACCCCCCAGAGGGACCACCAGAGACTAATATGCATGCGTCCGGGAGAGGGTTCAGATTCTGGGAACTAATTATAATAACCCTGCCTTTTCTAGGAGTAGTGATGAATATGTATTAGTCTAGGAGCATAAAAACCAGCCACCTGATGTAACAGGTGTGCGTCCTGGTAGAGCAGAGACTCCCGGTGCACCCAGCGCTGTTTGCTTGCCTCTGTTCATTTAATAAATTGCAAACTTTAATTGGAATCCTATTTGGAACTCAATCATTTATCACATCCTTAATCAGGCTTCCAATGGTTCCTTGTTTTCAAGGAACAATACTTTTAAGAAGCTGAGTTATCCGTACCAGAAACTGTACAGAAGAAAATACCATAACTGAAACTTACAATTTTATTAAGTGAAGCAGAGTGTCAGAGACTAGCTGTAGGAAATGCAGTCATTTGAATTCTGTACACCTTTAGCAAGTGGCACATTTAGCAGGGCAAAAATGCCCTGATAATCAGTTCTTGTAACCATTTTTACTCAGCATCTCCCATTAACTTCTATGCGTCAGGACATACACTCAACTCCTGAAAGGTATCAAAACAGTCTTCCTGGATTGTTGAAATTCACTACATTCACATTCAGTCTCATATTCTCAGGACAAACCTTTTGACACACACTGTAGGTATATTCTCCAAGTGTATTTCTGCAGACAGCTAAAACCATATAACTGTATCATTCACCTGGGTACTTAGATAAGCAGTCAACAGGCACCAGCACACAAGTCCAAGCAAATTCAGGTGCATACCTTCAAGTACACCAACTGCTAAGAATCGTCCATAAAACAGCTCCACCATTGGGTTCTTTGGTTTCTCTCCATCCCTGAAAACAGAGTGTGTTAGCACAAGATCCCACAAAGCCACAAATCTTTTTACAAAAATAAGAGTAGAATATTTTGAATTCATTATGGAGATGCCGCCTATTTTACTTAGTTACAGTTCATTATGTTTTGTTCTTTCCACTAATGGTAATAACAATTCACGTATTTGCAATGGTAAGTACAATCTGACAATTAAGTTTCAGAAGTGCTTCATTTCAGGAAAATTTATGTAAATCAAATTCATTTTGTGAGTGTTTAAATTGTACATAGCCCTTGTAAAAAAACTATTTCTTCCAACACTCTAGAAACAATTATACATTCAAAAGACAGTTTACAGATGTTCACTTACACAAACTATGAACATTATCTTCTGAAAAGGGAAACAGGAGCAAGGTTTTGAAGAATTTATAAGATTGAAAAGTAAAACCGCATTCAAGTGAGAAAAAAGCTAACATTGCTGACAATATATATCTATACTGTTCAGGTATTTTGGACTTCATTCGTCAAGATTTCTAACACAAAAGAAAATGGTGAAAAAGAAAATTAATGGAAAATTGAAAGTATCAGCATATATGGAAAATTATATTTTAACTGAAACAAGCTACAGAGTTGGATCTTTTTCAGCCATACAGTTAAAAGTGGATTTTTGGTTGGTTTGCCTTTTCCTTATTGAAATGTTTGATTTAGAGAGTAGTGAAACAATCTTACCTCTCTTCTTCAGCTTTAATTTGGAAGGCATCTTCTAACCAATCTAATAATTTGTGTGTAAATTCACTAACGTCTTGCTGTTGGAAAACATTAAATGGTCAGTAAACATTTATATATACTACAGAGTACAGAAGTACTTTACACGATCAGCATCGAAGCACATCTTCTTACAAGAACTCCAAAGTCACACTATGCTTAAGACTATGGTTGTTTTTTTATGGGTAGCTTTCAGAGCACATTAATGCTCTCATGTTCCTCAGTCTTTAAAGAGTCCTGTGATTCTTATTACTTGGGCTCAGCTTTCATACCATGGCAGTTCAAAGGCATCTCATGAATCCCATTGTTCAAACCCTTTGGTATCTAACAAGTGGTGACTAATATTACTTTCACCAAGCACTAAATTCAGCATGTTGTTGCAACTAAATACCTTAACCATATAACCTCATGAGCGAAAAATAAATCTTCTGAAGAAACAAAGTGTTTCTCAGAAAAGCAAAATACACCTGCTGTGATTTAGGCACGATCTTTGAATATGAATATTAGGGCCCACCAAACCAATACGTAGACAAATAGTATACTTGGCTTATAAAGGCCTGGATGTAATACTTTGAGATCAGAAGAATTACACTCTTTCAAAAATCACAGACTTAGAATTTGAACTAAGCCCTAAAAGCAAAAAAGTTGGACTACTAAGAAGGTTTCAAAAATGGTGTTTGCTACTTTTCTTTGAGATTTCTAAAATAATAAGAAAGTGTACTGAATCTGCTAGTCATGATGCCAAAGATTATTTATTAAATTCATTTTTTATTTTTATTTAAATAAAGGTTACTGGAGATCACAATATCAGAAAAAAGCTCAAAAAGACTTACAATTAGAATTCTCTTTTCAGCACCTGTGGACATTTTGGATTTTTGATTGTTCGTTTTAAGTATTCCCTATTGCTAGATGACCATATGAGAGCATGCATAATTCTGAATCAAATTACACAGAAATTACCTGTTGTGAATCATTTGATTTAAAAGCATCTTTAAGGATCTCAACCGCTCTAGATGGGTCGACATATTTTCTCTTTGAACCAACTAGAAGTGCAAACAGGTATCTCAATTCACGCATGAAAGGCAGATTCCTATGTTCCTGTATTTGAAGAAGAATTAAAAACATCTAACAAAGCAGTAACAAAAACAGTTTAAAAAAGTGTTACGGAATGAGCTAAGCATATATTCTGCTAATTGTCATTCACATACTTAAGCTTACTTGCATTACTACCAAGGTTGTGTTGCCTGGCTTATACTTTTCAATTTTATCACAGAACCACAGACTGGTTGAGGCTGGTGGCCACCCTGTCCAGTCCCCTGCTCAAGCAGAGACATCCAGAGACAGCTGCCCAGGACCACGCCTGGCAGCTTCAAAGAAGCTCTCCAGGAAGGGAGACTCCACAACCTCTCTGAGCAGCCTGTGCCAGTGCCTGGTCAGCTGCACAGTGAAGTGCTTCCTGATGTTCAAAGGGAAACTTCCACTGCCTCTTGTCCTGATTACAGACAACATCCTATTTACAAAATAATGTTCTCTGAAAATAAAACTACACTTCAAATACTGAAACCTCCATGAAACCACAACTAGATATGGCTGTTTGGCTCAAAATAAGACTGAATAGACATGTTCTGTCTTGAGCACAGCTACTACTACTACTGAGCACAGCTACTACTAAATATTACACACCTAGCACCACAAGCCAATTTCTCCATGCTCATTTCTCTGAGGAGTGTGACCCCAATTTTGTATGTCTTACCATGAATCTTATTTGGGAGCCACTAAACAAATTTCAGCTGATATATATAGCTTACAACCATCTTGGAGAATGAAAGGGGAAAAAGAAAAGAGATACCTTTTCCCTACGGGATAATCTATTGAATTTCAGTTTTATATAGAAAAATATTTTTCCATATGATCATTGCATCTCATTATCAGGTATGACTTATCCTTACACTTATCACACAAGTCCGATATAGCAAAAGCAAAGTTCATTGGATAAACAATGGAGTAAAGCTATTTACAATTGTGTGTGCATCTGATACACTGAGCAGAAGAAAAAAAATGAAGTTGGGTGAATTATTAAAAATACAACACAAGAATAATGAGATGAGATAAGAAATAGCATGCAAGCTTCATTTGATGTAAGAAAGTTGAAAGCATGCAGGTTCCTCAAAGAACACTACATACAGCCCTACCAGTTAGTACATGCAGATTTTACAAAGCCTCAAGTAAAACACTGCAACCATATGCATTGATTTTTTTGACTTAGCATCCCTCTACAAATCTAGCAGAATTACTTGTGAGCCTATGCACTGCCTAGTATGTTTCAAGTTTTTTTGTTAACTGAAGACTCTGAATTTGTAAGGTGTAAACAGATTGTTATTTCTCTTAACAGAAATAAGAGAAATAGCCTGCTCTCCTGACAACTTAAATAAATATTATCTATGGAGAATATGTAGTTCTTTTTTCTGGTTTCCAGAAGAGGAACAAAAGAAATACCTTCTGCCCGTATAATGAAAAACAAGTAAATTGAAACACAATCAATCACGCCGTAGATTAATCCACAATTTTACTGCTGTGGAGACTGGATATCATTCCTACCCCTGAGCAGATAGTTGACGAACACTTGTGAAATCAAAACCCATGTAATATCCACTTGTATGTAGAACAAAGTATCATTCAAACACAGCACAGATGTCAGATGCTGGCCAAACTGGAATTACTTGGTGACAAACGTGCTCATCAAATAGCAGACCTGTTCAGTCATTCAAATGTGAATACAGTGCACATAAAGCTTCTAGTACATACAGTCTTTTATTTCAGCTTTAAAAACCATGCATAGTGTGGAATTGGAACGTGTTCCGCTTATTACCTAAAAACTATTTCTAGTCCTGTAAATCCCCAAAATGTTTTACTTGCTCTTCTAGTCCACCTTGCAAAACACTGACCGATTATAACCAATGTTCACAGAAAAGGCTGAAGACTTCATCAAATGCCTCCCTAATTCAGCAATAAATCTTCAGAATTAAAGAATAAATTCGATTTTCCATTTACATCTTTAGATCAATTTCTAACAAGAAAACAGAGAAGCAAATTCTGAAGTGATTTGTTCTTACTATTTTCATAAAGCGATCTACTGAAGATGAACAGAAGTTTTAGATACATTTTATCAACATGCCTCAGAACTAGCAATCATCTGTTCATATGCATAATATAGACGATAGACCACAGAATAATCTAGATATCATCTCTCTTTTATTAAATTTGTATTACAGAAGCAATAAGCTGTCTTGCATTACCCACCCAGTCTTACACTACTCATTTTGCTGAGTTTCAGAAATAATTGTAGTTTTGGGTTATCAGCTGGCTACTGATTTCAAAATGATTACTCAGAACAAATGCTTCTCTAAAGCCAAAAAAAAAGATTCTCTAAAGTTAATAAAATCTTTTTTTTTTTTTCTTTTTTCTTTTGGAAAGTTCTCTTTAATGCATTTGACATCATCCTTGAACATGTAGGCATTACGTCAACAAACAGCAGTTCTTACTAAACAAAGCCTAAAATCTTCAAGTGGATGTGAGCCAGTCCCTAAGACATACACAGTTCTACAAAGGACTTGCATTTTAGAACAAAAAGAACTGCTGAAGGAACTACAGCACAGCACAAGGCTCTCAATATTCAAGTGCACTCTACATGCAACGAGAAAAAAGTTAAAATCAATTTTAAAACAAAAGCTGTATGGAAAGTTTATCATCTAAAATGTTCTCTATTTTATCACTCATCTTGCCTGCATAAGCAACTTCTTAATGCTCTGATGTTGGGACAATCTATGATTAAGAAATGCTTCTAAAGCAATCTAGATGTTTAATGCATAGCAAGCATTCATTATTCTCCATCAGTGTGCCAGGACACTGGCATAACAATGATGTTGAAACACAGGGAAGGACGTGCTAACCTGTAATACAGTAACCCCTTTCGTGTGACAATAAAAAATTTCTTGAAGATCCAGTCTACACCAAATATTCAGGTGGCCTCACTGTGTACAGCAAAGACGACCTGTTCGTGTGGCAGCAGGAGCTAAGAGAGCTGGGAGGGCACATGGGCTGCAGTGACTACAGCCAACCGTATTTTGTTCCACAGGAAGAAGCTGAGTAACACACAAACCGAGGAAAAGGAATTTCAAATGAGAAGAAAAACTGATTTGAGATTTTAAAGCTGTGCCAAAGTTTGAAAAACAAAGTCCAGTTAACTGAGGCAAATGTGTATTTTTTTGTGCTGGTGCCAGTGGTTTTTTGTTGTTGTTGTTGTTTGCTTAAGTAAAAAAATTATACCAATGACTTCTGGATGAAAAATTTTACATGTCAAATTATTACCAGTATTTAGATTGAATATATTGATAGGAAAGGATGGAAACACCCCCACTATGCAATACTGCCTGAAGTGCAGGCTTTAGTTCTGTACCAAGACACTGTCACAATCTTAGCATTAAAGCCCACTTTCCATCAACCAGAAACCAAACAAGATGACAGGATTTAATCCATGGCCTTGAAAATCCGAGATTATTAAAATTTGTTTTATTAACAAGTTATGTCAGTAGCATCCAGCATTTAATATTAGGTGAAAAAAAAAAAAAGGCAAAAACAAAACCAAAAACCACACACACAGATCACTACCAGCACCAAACAAAACAAAACAAAACAAAACAAAAAAACAAGTCAAGATATTTTTTAAAAAAACAAATAAGAAGACAGAAGTACATTTTCCAGGGCATTTTTTTTAAAAAGTAGGAAGACAGAAGTACATTTTCCAGGGCATTTTTTTCCAGGACATTTTTTTTCTTGTCAACTGGAGGTTTATATTACAACTTTAAATCAATTTGACTCTACTTCTCTTCACCATATAATGAAATATAAGCACCATATTTGGGAACATGCATGTTTATTTCTACTGGTAGTTTATGTTTCAACTAATGAAGAGTTCTCTTTTCTGAAAGTCTCCCCACAACATATTTCAACATTAATGCAATACTTTTAGAGCTGCAGATAAGAGATATTAGTGCATAAATTATTTACAATTCCATTCTGGTATTTAGACGTAGGAGAGGATACAAACTACTGCCAGAGATTCTTACTAGCAGGCTTGCAGGTTCCTACACAACTCCCTATCATTTGCCCAGTGTCTCACAATTTTACACAGCCTTAATATCGTTTGTCACGGTCAAAATTTCTAAGAAATAGCACTTTGGAATTGCTGAAGTAGCATATGGCTTCTAACATCAATGCTCTGGTAAGACATTTTTCAAAGACAACAGTTTGGCATTATCTATTTCATATCGCCTGTTTGATGCCAACTGCCTTTTAAGCCCTCAAAAATGTCGGTAAAGAAATCTGAGTACTGGAGTATATTATTAAAACAACCAATAATGAAACGCAGGGCAGAAAGTCAATCTAAAAAAATAATTAAAATATATATTTCAGGAAAACTCTTTGGTAGAGCGTAGCATGACTTTATTCTGACCTTACTGAAATACACCATCTTGCCACACTCTTGCGGTGTGTTCCCAATGCTATCAATGCTGCATTTGCACAGTATCTATTGCAAACAATTTTTCCTAAAGAAACAAGTGACACCTTGTTCTTCAGTGGGGGGAATGAGAATGCAGGTGGAAGGAGGGCTTATACAATTCTGACTGAACATGCAACTTCCCTTTTACGGTGCATACCTACAGGTTTAGAAAATGGACACAAAATTTTTATATTTGGGTTTTGGTTGTTTTTTGAATTGCAACTTCATTTTTGCTAGTGAACATTCCAGTCAAGCCTGAACTGCCAACAAATAAAAACAGGCTGGTAACACACTCCATTTGTAAAATCTGAAAGGAATGGGCAAAAGACGATGGTCTAATTTCTGGATATGCAGAAATTCATTGCTCTGTTTTGCTAAAAATCAGGAAATTAAGTGTTTTCACACTTCATACAGCTACTTGCTCTTTCCATTTCTTTATTTTATAGCACGGAATTCAGTGTACTCCCATGCATTTTTCCTCAGAGAGCATCTATTGAAGGAAGAAAACTTGGCCTGTTTTGTCCATCAGTCCATGTTCATTCTTCCACATTAGCCTGAGGTTACAAGAAACCTGAGCCAACTCCTCTGTTCCCCAACCCCATATGAATACCAGAATGAGCGTGAGAAAATTTATGCTTACAATTTATGCTTTACTTTGCTACATGGCCAGAACAGACCAGCCAATAATCAAAAGCTTAACCTCAGATCTTGAGTTGCAAATAATAAACATCCCTAAAAAACAACGAAGGGGCCTGGTCAACACTAACAACACTGCCAAAAAAACCTGTGCAGGTCAAACACATGCAGAGTAACCAGAAAGTATGCCCACAGCTGCACAGTGTGAGGGATGCAGAATAAAACATGGTTCTTCATATAAACTACTTCCACATTAAAAATGCTCACCCACTAGTATCAGTGCTGCCACAGCTATTGCACAAGGTTCAGAGTAGCCCTTCCACTGCATCTGGTCTATGCAGCTGTTTGCTGAGCAAAGTTTAAAGGGCAGGATGTTAAGAGAGGTACTCTACTATGAAGCCAAAGTGTTTTATGTAACAAGAAGCTCAGAGTGATGTTAATTGGCACCTATAACATCTGTGCTAATTTGAACTAGAGAGCAGTGCAAAAATCAATTACAATAGAGAAATGCCATTATTAACCACTAGGGGAAGTCAGCTTCTAATTTTACCTTTTGATTTCGGGGCAAGTCTTGAGCATTTGCAGGAGGATTGAAATTCAAAACTAGTCTTCGAAACTCCAGCAGGTTAAATAATGACTGAAAAGAAACAAATAAAGTGTTTAAGCACTTCTGCAAACCCTAAAAAAATATTCCAAAGTGTGCCAATAAATTAAATGTTACACAGATAGCTTCTAAAATGAAACTTTAGCATTATATATTGTTTTACTTAACTTTGCTAAATATATTTTCAACATTCCAAAATTATTTTATTGAAAAAGTAAAATTAAAAATCTTTATACTTAAATGAAAAAATAAGTTTCCATGATAGGTAGAATAAATTACTTTTTACAACACATTTTATTAACTGTATAGCTGTTAGTTTTCAAATCAAAATAAAAGCTTCTTTGACTATGTAAAATTTGTCTTGTAGCCCCTCTATCATCCACCTCCTCAATGCAAAGTGGTTATTTCTTTGTACATGCAACTTAAATCCACTTGCAATTATCTGTACTTATTCCATTCTGTCCATTCCTCCCATTCCTCCAGGATTTGAATACTGCACGTTAGAGTAAGGAAACTGGGTTACACAACTTAGCAAATAAGGAACTGCTGTTATTCTTATTGTACATACAACAGGACAAGAAAACAGGTGTTCACAGGCACACCTACAAAGAACACCATAGTGTAACACAGAGCCTGGAGCCAAGAGAGTACAAGAAAAAGACAACAAATGATTGCAAAAATAGAAGTCCAAAGCAGTGGCTGAGAACTGAAGTCCAAAGCACTGATGTAACCACGTTGTTGCTTTTCTATACAGGCATGAACTGCTTCGGTTAAAGTTGAAGATGAAGTGCTTCTTAAAGGTAATTTAGGCTTAATTCTATCACTTCATTACCACAGATCAGCATCTGGATGAAGAAAGGGTTTAATATATTTTAAACACGCTCAGAGAAGCACAGGAGAGGTTTACCCTCTAATTCATCCCATTTGGTTTTACAGTCTGTAACTTTTTTTTTTTTTCCCTGATCACATATTAGCTATTTATTTTTGAAAGGCAGAGCTTGCCTACCCTGGCAGTAGACTTGATCCCGCAATCTGTCCTACACTGGTAAAGACTTAAGTCACAGACCACAATGGATTTAACAGGATTTCAACTCCATAACATCAAGAAAGTGAAACTCAAATTGTGAAGGGGCAGTGGGTGTATTCTAAGAATTTTAAACACTTGGATGGGGGAAAAAAAAAAAAAAAAAAAAAAAAGATGTGTTTGTGAGAATTTGCTCTCCTCATGAAAGAACCTTTTCTGAGTTTGATCTCTTCCCGTACACTGGAGTGTACACCATCTACAGCAAAATCAGGCAGCTACCAAAGTTGTCTTTCCTAACATTTTTAGATTTAAGACAAAAACACCAACGAGAAAAGTCCTTTCTCATGTTGCAAAATCAATATAATCAAGTAGGCAAGCTTTTTTTCCTCCCTGTTTTGATGGTCGGAATACAGGTTCCTCTTTTATCCTTCCTTGCAGAGAAGAAAGATTAAAACACCGAGTCCTTTGTTTACTTACTCAAACCATAGAAAATGTTAATATTTAATTCAAGTGTCATTCTAGAAGTTCATACTAATTGAAGTTATGTCTCATGATGTAACAACATTCCACTGATGGGCTCTTCATCAAGCGAAACATAGCAATGTCTTACATACAAAATAAACCAGCTGTTGAAATATAATGTCCAAAGACTGACTTCTCTCCATGACTAATCCAAGTGCTATCAAAGTGCCAAGCAGCTGAGCTGGCCAATTTCATAACACACACATCCAAATTTAGTACAGAAAATTGTACTAAACTTTATGATTTTGCCTGGCATTTGAGTAAGTATTAGCTCTTTATTTCCCACCTTATTTCAGATTTTATTATTTTAAAATTATTTTCTCTTATTTTTTTTTGTTAAATCTGTTTGAATCCTTTTAAGGACCTGTACAGGTATTCCAACTCATTATTAAAATGGAAATAACATCCCATTTTAGCAACTGCAGTCAGAACATTTGCTTGACTAAGCAAAGGCTGACCATCTCAAAGATCCCCAGCTTATCAGAAGAATCTCTGATTCTCAGTAAACTTTTAAAGATTACAGGCAGCAGCCTTGCTAGGACTTGGCCCTCTTCTCTCAACTGCACTGGCTGGAGCTCAGTGGGTCCCATGGACAATTTGATATGGGCCCAGTTGCCTCCAGTAACCGCTGACTCAATCTTCACCCCCAGCTCAGAGCCAGACCCAGGTCCTTCTTTGGCTTTTTATTACCAGTATAGCAACAAAAGCTCTTCTTATTACCATACGCATCCTTTGCGAGCATTAACCCCAGGTGAGTTTTCACTTTCCTAACACCATCCTTTCATGCCTGGCCAGTGTTTCCAAACTCCTCCTCAGCAGTCTCTGTGGAAGCCTCTGCTTCCACTTCCTGAACAATGCTTGTCCTCTCAGCTCATTAAGCTGACAGAAAATGATTAATTTTTACTATTTTATTTCCCTACTAGCTTAACACCTGCTTACCAGGCGGACAGATTAGCACCACTGCTAGGAAAGGGAACCACAGTAGTAATAAGTGATATCAATTCAAATTACCATGAAAATGAACAGATTTTCAGAATGCCTTTCTGCTACTACTTCAGTTAGGGATGGAACGAGAGAGTAACAGAAAATGAGAATAAACAAGCAAACCAAAAAAAACAGTGTCAGTTTAGGGAGTTCAAACTAACAATGCTGAACGACAATAGACTTTTTGAGGCTTTCCCCTAGTACAGGTGGTAATGTAGATATTTTCTGTCGTGCTAGAGAGAACTATTTAGAGGTGTAGCTTCAAGAATGTAAGATAACAAAAATGTTCAATTTTCTGAGTAATGTCTACCCTAGTTAGATAGACAGACATCAAATAGTTTCAGAATATTAGTAGCCTTGGTTTCACTTAACTATCTATCTGTCTTAGTTTCACTTAACTATCACTGTCTATCCCTTTTCCCCTCTTAATATCCAGGATTATCAAAACAAGGGCCTTGGCAGAATTTAGATTGGCTGAATAAAGAAATAATTCTTAATATTCAAGTACTGTGATGTTGCATTAGTACTGCAAGAATGTAAATTAGTCATCACATTAAATCCATAAAAGCTTAGCATGCAACACAGATCATTACCAGCTGCCAACAGTCCCAAAATAGTAAAGATACTGCCATCAACCATACTTGGAGAGTAGGAAACAGTACTTTTACATCTAGATGAAAGATAACCTATCAAGCTGTTGCATATAGCTTTGGACAGGCACTCTTTGATGGATTCTTGAAGATCTGTAAGCACAGGGCACTAAAAACAGATGTTTCAGCAACAGATGTAAAAAGAAATTGCCTAGCAATGTCATATGTTTCCACTGTCCAGGTCAAATAACCAAATATTTTTGAGCAATAGCTGGTGAATTTTTAATATTGATTACCTTTCTAAAGTATACATGAAAAACGCAATCTTGTAATACAACAAACACAGCCATCTCTCTATTCAATTTGCAAAGATTAAACTCAGAAGGAAGGAAGGGCTTTCAGATTATTCTATGAAGTTTGTATTAAAGCAATTCAGGCTACTAATTCTAAACCAGGCTGTAAGTTACCAAAAACATTTCTCATTTCACTGAAAATCACGATGATGTTTAAGTAGAACGAATACATTTGACCAATGTTGTAATGGCTGTAGAAAAATGAAACTCTTCCTAAGGTGATAAGCAAGAAAAATCTTGGTCATTAAACCTTAGCCAACAAAATAGGACGTACCTACAGGCAGACAGCTGGAACACTGGCTTTTATGAAAAGTGGTCAGCACTGAGATTTCTCTTAACACAACCACAAGAAAAGCTGTGCAATTTCCATTCTTGGGGCGTGCTACTTTCACCAAAGTGAACTGAATTAAAAATGAATAAGAATGCCACCAATAGTGTATGTGTGCATAACAATAGCAATGTGTCTGCAGCAAATACTAGCAAGAAAATTTGTCTCAATTAGTGCCAAGGCATGAGATTTAACAGGAGAAAATTATAAACTTGAATTTTGGCAAAGAAAATTTAGCAAGGATTTAATTTGGTTAGAAACCAAAATTGAAAGGTATCTTGTCAGTACAGCTTAAAAAGCAATTATTAGGCGGGGGGGAGAGAAGCATGCATTCCTACAGAGCTCTTAAATGAATCCCTTCAGGTATTGACATTTAGCCAAAACATGATCTTGTGCAAATCAAAAGCTTATATATGCATTAACACCCCAAAACAGCCATTTACCAAGATGACATTTAGCCACCGTGAGCCCTTTGTGCATTTTCAATGTGTTATTTATTCAGAGTTTAATGCCACAAAGTGTAGACCATATCTACTTTCACTTTGTATAGCAAGCATAGAGCAACCTTAAAGAATTAATACATTATTATTGTCCTGAAAATAAAGAGCATAAATAGAACTCTGCCTATGTCATTTAAATATATTGTTCAGAAGAGTTTGCCTCTGCCAACATGACAGATTAGATTTACGTTCTTACTTCACTTTATAAGCAACTCTTGTGTTTTACTGTACACGGAGCTACTGTTAGTGGGGCAGACTGGCCATTATTAAGGTTAATTTTTCATTCATGCCAATAATATAAATCCAAGAAAAAGCAGAATGCTATATGCTAACCTACACATATTATCATATGTTCTTGTCAGTGGCATTTCTAACTTAAAATATTTTAACTAGTAAATATAAAGTGCTAAGGGTTCCAAAAAGTACTCCTACTGCACTTATGATTATTGGTGTCTTAACACTTTCGCAAACTGCGGATTGAATATTAGTGTCTAGCAGAGCTCAATATTGCAAGAACACATGCAATTTCACCAGCAAATAACTTCACTTCTCTCCAAATTTCAAGTCTTTTGGACTTTATACCACTAACTAGGGAGAACTGCTTCTCTCTAGTCTCTAAGGCCTTCCCCACCTTTTCTATTCAATGACGTACTTTACGTTTTGGTTCATATTCTTGAACCTACTCTTTTGACTACACAAGTCCACGAAGCAGCTTGTTTGTTACCACTGCACCAACTGTTCTACTTATGCACTATGCTGTTTTCCATCCAGCACCTCCCTGTAACTTACTCTAGGGCTGCTTCCTGCTCCACTTACTTGTGTCTTATTCACAGTAAGTGGTAAATCCTGTTCATCAGAACAGAGACTAATGGCAGGCATTAAATGTGCTCATCAGACCTATATTTTAGCCAATGCATACATCACACAGCAGTAAAACACAGACAAGAATCCTTCCTATAACGCTTAAGCTAAAATGAAACTGAGTGCTATACTTACTTGCTTTTGCATATAAAATTAAACACATTTTATTACAGTGTATAAAATAATTACTGATAAAAAATATAGAAAATTTTAAATACATTTTCCTCCTCAGTACATAATAGCCCTTTGTATTGCCTTACACCATTTAGAGAAAAAGACCATGATAAAATGAAGAAGATATCCAGAGCATAATTCTGATACTGCTTTTTTCCATTCACTGAGAACTTGGCACAATCAAAAGCTTTCCTAAAAATCCTCACATTCTTTAGAAACCTGCACATAGTGACAAAGAACAGAAAAGAAGAAAGGAGCTTTAAAAGCTAGGACTTTAGCAAGTTCCTGTTCCTATACTTGTGAAATTATAGGTATGAGGGTTTTTTCTCTCTCCTTCTTGGAAGCAAAAATCCTACAGACAGATATGACACTATCTCATGGTTGAATTTGTGCAGAACAACTCCACATGCACAGTGGAGTCCAGAAAACATTTAGTATTTTCAAAGTCACAGAGAGATTCAATCACAGATCTTAAAAGCTTTGGAAAGCATTTCAAAAAGCACATTCTTATTCATCAACAATCAACAAATCAGCATTCCAAACTGCTGAAAACCCAAGTATAAAATGCAGTTTTAAGCTATTGTGGTTTGTTTTTTCTAGAAGGCTTAGGTGTAACATGGAAAAAGATGGAGAACAGCTTTCATACTGTTTGATCTAGAAAGTCAAACTAACTTAAGAACTCCAGCAGACTTGGGTTAAGTCGACATTTTAAGTAAACAGCAGCTCACCATGGTATTACCAGCCTGTATTTAGAGAACGTTTACTCATTTATAGCAACAAACTCAGAACATCACTGTAATTCAGAAGACAGATAAGCGTGATGTGAGATGCTTCCAGAAGAAGTCATCTTATATTCGTGTCTTGGCACATATTAAAAAATGCCATTCAACCACTCCTCTGTTACTTGCTTAAAGGAAGAAAAAATTATGTTAAGACACAAAATAACAGCCAAGATTTCCTTATATGGTTACAGTTCTCAAGTTCTTGACTAAATGCACAAGTAAACAACACACCTAAGCAATTTCATAGCTTTATAGCCTTCTGAACCTAGAAATTGCACATAAGATCACAACTCAAAGCATTTATTCTGTATCTTTTATTTTAATTAAATGAACAATCATGTTATTAATCAAAGTTAAAGCCACCATCCATTAAATCTCCCCAACCCACCCCAAAAGAAATTTCACATTATATACCACTAAATATAAAGTAAGTTTGAAAAATCACAATGTACCAGAGGAACTTGGAGACAACAGAGAAGAAAGGAAGAAAAAAAAAAAAGAAGGAAAAGGAATATCCCAACAGAAAAGATCACAGCACATCGGAACTTGGAAGTGACAGGTAGATCTTTACTCAACAGAGTAACAGAGGAAGTAATGGAAGGAGGGAAAGAGAACCTAGATTTCAAACACCCTTATTCCCCTGCCTATGAAATCCTACGGAACAGTTTATATCACATTCCCCATCCACCCCCAGCTCAGACTGTTCCACAGAAAAAATAGGGGAAAGAAAATATTCTGTCAATGACTCTTAACATAATAAGTCAAACAGAGATTGACACCCGAAGTTCAACACCAAGCCTTCCATTTACATGCCCAGGGAAACAAGAGAATCATGTACAATGTACATATATGCAACTCTTTTACATAATAATAGGCGTTTTGCTATTAACATACTGGCCACATCATCCATCACAGTCCCTTTCATTCAACTTGACAAACAGGAAAAACAAAACAATTCAGAAATTAGCTTCTTGCAGAAAACTGCTTCAAAGATGGAAGAACAATAGCTGAGCCAACAACTGGGAGGAAAACATTTGCTTGATTCTCACCAGTCAAGCTGGCTTTCTAGAACTAAAAGCTTCAGATCAATTGAGATCCTAGCCCCAAATATATTGAAATAAGGAAAGACAAGATTTCTTCTAAGCACAAGATGAGTAGAATACCAGAAATTGTATTAGGGACCCTGAAATTAAAAGTTCAAGAGCAGCCACAGGGAAATTTAAGACTAGCTTGTTAATTCTTTGTTCTGAAAGCTACTCATTTTCAGGGAGGAAAAAAAATAATAATAAAAAAAGGTCTTTCTTCCTTCCATCAGAACTTGTCTTAGTTCGCTGACTGGATGGCATTCACTGAATGGCCAGCTACTCGTGCTCCCTCCCTTGACACCTTTTTCAAGGGGTAAACATCGCTTGCACACGACTAAAATCCTACTTTCCTACTTCAATCTCTGCAAGATAATGTTGCACAATGTTTAAAAGTAGAAGACCTTGGAGACAACATGCACAAGTAACAAGCCTACAGACAATACCAAGAGGCTCAGTAGTGCACGTGCCCTGTGAGTTATACGCATTCTACATCTTAAGTCCTGCAAACAATTAATTCATGCTCAGCATGACAAAGAAGAGACACTTCACAGGCTTAATAAATGCATTATTAATAAACCTTTTTCAGACTCCAGGTTCAGATTATAAACTCTTCAAACTAAATGTGAGGTTACCTTTTTACAAAGGAACCACTGAAGTCTAAGAGAAAAAAGAAGTAGTATATTCATGTTTTGTTTCTTTAAAGACCTTGATATCTTAGGATCTGTTTCAAGTTCAGATATATGCAGTTACAATAATGAGAATTAAAGCAAACAAACAATTCTAGAAATCAACTAAAACCTTAAGATTTAGAGATCCCTCTATAAAAGTTATCCAAGCAATAGCAAAAGCACATATGGGTGAACTCCTTTCAAAAAATTGGGTTTATTGAAAGCTCAAAAGGATGGGAAAACTGTTAAGGGACTTGATAAGTTTCTTGGCAGATAAGGAGGAAGTGAACATGCTTTAACACCGTTTTGTTTTGACATTTTTCCTTGGGGACTCCCTTCTAAACTCAAGCTATTATTAAGTCAGAAGTCTTCGACAGCAGGACAGGTTTTGAAAGTTACATTATGGAAAAATATCATTGTTAATTCTAGCGATACTGACTGTAACTGCTGAAAACAAATCTTTGTTCTGGAGCTATCTGAAGAAAGATTTCCCCCTTCCCCAACAAAAGGGGATGACTTCCATGTGTGTATGCACAAATGCTCTAATGCGCAAATAGAGATTAAAGGGTAATATTCATATTTCTAGACATGTTTGAATCATGTTAGTGGTTGCTGTCACTCACTGCAAATGTATTTTAAGGAATTTCATGCTCTTAATGTAAGTACAACAACCATTGATGACGGCATTTGACTAAGTCAGCTAATTGGTAGCTATAAAAAACAATATACATTGCACAAGGAAACTGTCAAAATGTCAAAAGGATACTTTTTAAACAAGCACGCCTTAAATAGAAATATTTTTTTCCTTTCTCTGCAATTTAGTTTTTAGATTATATTACACAATATATCATTGTGACTGACATTAGTTAACATTTAGATATTGTTGACCTATGTGATGTGTCAAATTTCAAAAGACTCCTAAAGAAAGCTTGAAAATACTTCTACATAGTCAATGCAACCCAAGGAGTCAATCTGCCCTGTGGATAAATAAATATGGTATTAGCTAATGCTCTAAATTAACGTGCATTAAATTTCCTGGGGTGGTTGTTTGAAACATAAGTCTTTCTGGCTGGCAGACAATATTAATAACCTAAATTTTCAACCAACTGAAGTTATAAATCTTTCAATGGTTTACTTGAATTACATTCTATAGACCTAAATACAGAAGGTTAACTATCTTTTAGGGTCAAAACATTGTAATTCCAAATGCCACATATTTTCACATAATATGGGTGATGACCATAAGAACTAGCTAGTCCTCTTTATAATCCTCTTTCAAAGTATAAAGTTGCATGCTGGGTATAAATAACATGAGATCATAGGTCTAGCATTTTTACATTCCCTAGCCCCTGTCCTTATCTCTATGATTAATGAAGTAAAATTCAAATTCCCTTGAAAACATTTATTAAAGAATTTGCAGTCCTTATGAATTAAATATATATATATATTTTACAGAAATAAAAATACACCTAAAATCAGTAGTCCTGACATTTGGAACTGTTATGGAATGTAAAAATCTGATTACACAACAGAGAAAGTAAAATGCCAAGTCATATTAGCTCTACAAAGAGCTTTATGGAGATAAAATGCTCTTCTATACTGGCACCAAGAAAACGTTTCTGCTATTGGAAAAAGAGCTACGCATGTGATGGAACAGGGGAAGGAAGAGAGGAACAAGGAAAACTTCAAAAGATCTCAGAAAAAAAAAAAAAAAATCAAACTTATTCAAACATGATAGTTTAGTACATGCTTAGAGGCCCAAGAAGACGAAACACCTCCGTTAGGTAGCAGGGGAGGTGTTATGGAGAAAAAATACCGAAGTGTTTCCATTCCATTGTCTGAAGTATTACCTGCACCTAAGTAAATCCTACCATAAAAAAAAAAAAAAGTACAACAGCAATCCAATTTATATAACCTACTGGGATTTCAGAATGATTTCTGAAGAAGTAATAACAATAATAAACCTTAACAATGCAGCCATGAGGTAAGATTGAAGTTCCAGGCACAGATAAAGGGGTAAGTAAAAAGAGAAAGAGGGTAGGAGTAAGTAGTCTGGTCCAATCTGAAGGTAGGTTACTGCAAATTCACTTAGTCCATGCTGTAGTCTATGCTGGTGAGCATATTCTGAAAGAATCTAGAAAAGGGATCAAGTATCAAGATGACCAAGCTTGCTCAGTACAGAGACATGCAATGTGGTAAAAACAAGAGCTGGCAATGATGAACTGACAGAAGGATCATGTAGCACTGAGTGATTATATAGTAAGATAGTAAATTTCAACACGGGTAAATGTACAGTGAGGTACGTGGTGAAAAACAATCCTAAAATTCATAGAAAATGATGGGCTGCAACCTGTAATTATTAAAGTGACTGAATTTTTGCCAGATAGTTCCATGAAAACATCTAGTCAATGCAAATAGCCAGAAATAGAATAAAATAATTAAGAATGGATGACAATGTAACAGAAAACATGACCATAGGATCCTAGGGTAATTCAGTTCAGATGGGACTGATGGATGTCTAACCTCCTGCTCTAAGCAGGGTCACCTGTGAGATGAGCCCAGCTGCTCAGTGCCTTATCCAGGAAGCTCCTGAAAGCCTCTGAGGTTCAGCAGAGCCTGCACAGCCTCTCTGGGCAGCCTCCTCCACTGCCTGCCTGTCCTTATGGGCAGAGTGTTCCTTAAATCTAGACCGAATCTCTCTTACCTATACTTAAACCCATTCTCTATCACAGAACCATAGAATGGTTTAGGTTGGCAGGGACCTTAAAGCCCATCCAGTCCCAACCCCCCTGCCATGGACAGGGACACCTCTCACTAGACCAGGTTGCTCAAAGCTCCATCCAGCCTGGCCTTGAACACCTGCAGGGATAGGGCATCCACAGCTTCTCTGGGCAACCTGTTCCAGTGCCTCACCACCCTGATAGCAAACAATTTGTCCCAAATATCTAATCTAAATCTACCATTTTTAGTTTGAAACAATTATCCCTTGTCCTATCACTATAGTCCCTGATAGAAATCCTCCCCATCTTTCTTATAGCCCCCCTTTATGTACTGAAAGGCTGCAATGAGGTCTCACCCAGAGCCTTTTCTTCTCCAGGCTAACCTTCCCCAACCCCCAGCCCTCTCAGCCTTTCTTCATGGGAAGAGAGGCTCTCCAGCACTCCCATCATTTCTGTGGCCCTTCTCTGTACTTGTTCCGACAGGTCCATGTCTCACTTGTGCTCGGGGCCCGAGAACTGAACGCAGCGCTCCAGGTGGGATCTCACTACGGCAGTGTAGAGAGAGTTCATCTCCTTCAACCTGCTGGTCACACTTCTTTTGATGCAGCCCGGGATACAATTTCTGGGCTATGAGAGCACATTGCTGGCATATGTCAAGTATTTCATCCACCAGTAACCCAAGTCCTTCTCTACAGGACTGCTCTCAATTCATTCATCACCAAGACTATACTGATGTGTGGGATTGACCCAAACCAGGTGCAGGACCTTGCACTTGGCCTTGTTGAATTTCATGAGGTCTTCCTAACATGCATCGTTGTGCAAAGCCTGGCTCCAACTTATTGGTAGTCAGCTGAGTCCAACCATCCCATAGCTCTGCAGGTTGACACTTTAGCCTTTCTCCAGTTATCAGAAGCCTCTCTGATTCTCAGTAAACATTTAAAGATGACAGACAGCAGCCTTGCTAGGACATGGACCTCTTCTCTCAGCTCCACTGGATGGAGCTCAGTGGGTCTCATGGACTTAATATGGGTCCAGTTGCCTCCAGTAACCACTGACCCAATCCTCACCCACAGCTCAGAGCTCTCCCACAGGGGAGGCACAGGGGTCTGGGAGACCTCGTTTCTGAAGACTGAGGCAGAGCAGGCACTAAGTACCTCAACCTCATATGAACGTGCTACCACAAAATCACCTGCTCTGTTCAGAGCCAGACCCAGGTTCTTCTTCTTTGGCTTTTTATTACCAGCATAGGAACAAGCTCTTCTTATTACCACAGGCATCCTCTGCAAGCATTAACCCCACGTGAGTTTTCACTGTCCTAACACCATCCTTTCATGCCTGGGCAAATCTTCCAAATTCCTCCTGAGCAGTCCACCTCTACTTACAGATCTTCCTTGCCTTTAAAGAAGGCTTTCTTCACATCCTGATCCAGGTCAAGTGGTCTGTAACAGACTAAACAGTGTCATCTTTATGAGCCTCTCCTCTGATCCTGACCAACAAACTCTCACCTTAACAAATTAATCACCCCACATGAGCACTGCATACATTTGAACTGCTTTTTCATAAGGGAGGTAATGTCCTGCCTCATTATCCCTGCTTTTCTTTCCTGAAAAGCCTTTATCTGTCCATTGCACCACTCCATAAACTCATTGCTCACCCACACCTTAGGAGCTTTTCTGGTTCTTCAACTAAAAAGCTACTAGAGCTAGAAAAGATCTGGAGGATGACAAGAAGGCTCACCAGAGGTTAGATATATAAGGTTCTATATAAGCAGCTACTCAGAAGTCAGCTTGGAAAAGAGACACCACCAACTTGTAGAAAGAGAAACGTGACAGAAGTCTACAGAAATGTAACAACAATCTCCTTTTAACTGTCTTGTCAACTAGTTGACATGAAAGCTACCAGAAAAAGCTAGTGGGAGTCAGATTCAAAAACAAAACTGAAGTGATTTTTCATGCAACAGGAAGCAGAACTATGGAACCCCTACACAAAGGACCCTGTGAACAGAAGAAGATGGCAAGGTTCAAGGAAGATGAGTGCATCAAGGAGAAGTCTAGTGGGGATTACCAACTGAAGCTGCAAACAATCAAGAAACACCACCTCAAGACAAAAGTAGTTGAAAGCTTAGGAGTGTTTTTTTAACAGAGCAGTATTGTGTATACTTACTCTGTATTTCTCTGCAAGAATCCATTTTTGGAAATTGTTAGGCAGAACATTGATCTACATGGACTTTGCCAAAGTATAACACCAATCATTATGAAAGTAACAATTTTTTTTTTTTAATCTGAAGTGCTTCAGCCTGACAGTAATTTGCTGCAAATGGGTATTAAATATTTAATCCCTCTGAAAATTGCAGACTATGAAAAGTTACAATATACTGAATTTGCTTCTTGTAAATAAATTTTAAAATATATTTTTAAAAAACCTACCGTATTCCAGATTTAGCCACAGTTACCTGTGGGTTTGGATGATTTTGAAGGTAACTACGGAAACACATACAGATTTAACAATCACAACTAACAATTTTTTAAGAGATGGAATTCATAATTATACAATGAATGATTGATAGTAGAATATTAGATCCCACCAGACAAGTTGCAGTATCTGTACTCATCTTCCTACTAACTCTAAAAAAAAAAGAAAAGTGGTTTCTAATTAAATGAAATAGGAATTCTACATATAGGTAGAGCTGATCAATTATTACAAGTCAGCAAGCAGCTGTATATACACAAAAACACACTAAGAGCACACATACTGGCTGTAATAAGTAACATAGTCTAAAACAGGTGCAACTTTATCCGTATCTTTCACCTTCACCTTCCTATCACCTTTACTTTCCTGCGTCTCAAGGTTTATTCGCTATCAGTTATTTCTTCTTTTGCCCTACTCAGCTACATACCTCCACATAGCTACTCTAGTGAGCACTCCATGACTGAGGATGTCTCATTTCCTTTACCTACATAGTCAGCCACTGCCTTCCAGTCATTCGCACGTTCTTTTAATACAAAAAGTCTATTTCTCATCCCTAATCCAATTTTCACACGTTTCTATGAATCCACAATCATCACTGATGTCAGCATGAGCTGCAGGCATGCAGGATCATCAGAGACTCAACTGCTTGTCTTGAACAAGAAAAAGACATCATTTTGAAACTTCACTGAGTTCTGCTATATTACTTTAGAATCTTCAGATATATACTTGAACAAGTTAAGATTTGCAGTAAATAAAGTAACACTCAAACATGTCTCATTCAATGCCCTAAACTTCCAAGGAAAACAGACATCTTACCCACTTAGGATAACCTACCTCGCATTAAATAAAATGAACATTCACAGCTAATGAAAGATGGTGCTTACCTGAATGACAGCACTGAACCAGCACGTGTTTCCAACATTCTTTAATCCTACTGGACAGTTGTCTTGCCGTTTTCGATCATAAGGGTTTGGAGAGTCACTCCATACCTCTGGATGCGTCCTCTTTAAACTTGCTTTATTTTCTGCAATACTGGCTTCCAGAACTCTTTGGGAATAGAAGGGGGAAGAAGTAAGCCAAAGAAAAAAAAAAAAAAAAAAGACATAGTAAAACACTTTCAGTTATTAAATCAGACATTTGAATTGCATCATTTGATAACTTATTGCTGCTGAACTCAGTTTTAAAGTGGATTTACATGCAGTAATATATCTTCAAAAACAAGACACAATTTTACAGTTAGTTATATTACAGTAATTCTGTTACCTTATGGAAAAGAGTATCAGTGAGTGAGTGAACCTCCTGTAAGAGCTATAAATATGATAACCATATCTATAAGTCATTAAGAACTAGATTCAAATATGATGGAAAATAAGAACTTTTAGACAGCACTGTTAGCGTAGCACAATAAAAGCAACAAATGCTTTTATTGGTACATAAAACGCAAAGTCACCAATGTTTATTTTACTGATACAAAACAAAATCTGTCTAGGAAAATTTCAAAAATGGGCAAGCTTTTTTAATTTCCTTTTTTTTTGCATCTTATAACATGGTACTAATTGTGTTACACAGCAAGTAATTACTTTATGAGCCACAGAAAGATATCTCCCCACAATTTTTAGAACGTCATCCAACAAGTTAATTGTATGCATCAACGACCTTACTCTTTGCAGGAAACTTTTCCTACATTATCTTTGCCAAACACCTGTATCTCACATGACAGTATGATCTGGTAAGTGTTATGCTCCCAAGCCCAAGCTTCACTTAATATGGCATTTTTATGTCAGCACATATCCTTAGCCTGGTGACAAAGCACACCTTAAAGGTAATTTGTGGTAGCTACATAGTCTAAATAGAAAAGCAGAGATGGATACAGCCAGGTAATAAAGCAGTGTCTCTAACTAATAAACTAAGTTGCCTGGCATGTGCACAACTGCTACTACCCCCAACCATCTAGTCCAACTATTATACAAAAGATTGAGCTGCTGTTGAACTTCTGTAGAGTTCACCAAGCACAGCATTTCAGGAGCTGCATGACAAGCATCTAAATGGTTGGTCTGTGCAGCTTGAAAGGTTGCCCCCTTTGTTTCTGGGCTCACTAAACATCAAAGAAGAGCAGGTTTATGCTGGTCTGTAAATGGGGTTCCTAAAGGATAAAATTTGAACACCTTATTCAAAATAAATATTCAAAAAAAAACTCACAAAGTAGCAGGGAAAAAAGCACAACAATGTATTCACCAGTTTCCTCTTCCTTTTTTTTTTTTTTTTGTCTGTTTTTTTTTTTGTTTTGAGCTATGCTCTTGTCAAATTAGCAAGGGGCATGTTATAAGACTTCCTAAAATACGAAGCTTTATGTGAACAGTACATCAAATGATGTGGAGAACATACTAATTTGTTATTTGTTATTGAAAAAAAGAAACATTCTGAATTTAAGAGCCCATTTGGTATAATCATAAACTTTGTATCAAAAAAAACTTGGCAGAATTTCAAACTCGGCATTTCCTTGGGTCTAGTCCATTTATGATATTTAGTTTTTGACAGATAAATCCCAAAATATAAAGAATCACTTAGATTCTTTTCCCTTCTCCCTGACACAATCCTTCAAAAGTGTTAGAAGTACAGTGCATCTCTGCATTGAGAATAAAACTGATTCGATGAGGACACTAAAACAATTCAAAACAAATGTTATGCTGACTTTACATTATTTCTCTTTCAGGAAGATTTATCTAAACTCATTTAAACTAAACAGAAGGGATCTTTAAAACTGACTCAAAGACAGACAGACTGAAATGAATTTAGAATAATTTTGGAACAGGACTACAGTACCCACTCCATACTACTTTCATTTCATGGAAACAATCAAACTTTTTTCTTTTTTTTTTTTTTTTCCCAACCTCAATAATATTTCAAGATATTTCAAGATTCAAGTTCAGAAAATATATAGTCTCAAATCAAAACTGTTTACAGACCTCAAGAGAAAGGTCATTTATCAATTTAATTGCATAGTAAATTTTTTATTATATTTGTTTTTGTGTTTTATTTCTTTTTTTAAGCAATTGAGACATTTTCTCTTTTCTAGCTCCACCTCAGATCAGTTTTCACATCTGTATTGATTGATTTATTTGATTCTCAGAACTTAATGTTGTAAGTAAAAATAAGGAAGAAATCACGATTTGTCCTCAGAGAGAACATGCACACTCTATATGCCAAATTCATTTTCAGCCACAATGATAGTTAGTTGTGATGCAAAATGAACGTGAGCACATTAAACTAGAACCTAGTGATCAGCTGAAAAGCTATATAAATGTATTTTCCAGTATACCAAGAATGCCTCTTTTGTTATAACATTCACTACAACCCAAACAATGAAGTCCTGATTTGTGATACTACCTTGACAAAGTATCTTGCCCATCCATGCATTGGTCTTGAACAAAATGAATATCTTTTCAGAAAGTTAGTACAAGAATTCAGCAATCCTGAATAAGCAGCTGAAATACCCTCTTCGTGACCATCAGAGCCCACAGCAGCTGTCACTAGCAGCAAAACCATCAGCTATGTGTACCTCATGGCATATCCCTAGCCTCATGGGGCCAAAGGCTTCCCCACCTCCAAGTTTTGGAATCTTGTTCAGAGGGTAACTTTTAAATGAGGGTTATTTAATGCCAGGCTTGGCAATGGGACTTGAAAGCAGTGTTTTATTTCTTGCAACAGCAAGCTGGGCATAGCTAAGCAGCTTTCCAGAGCTGCTTGCATGGGGCTAACCAGAAAAAGAAAAAAAGAAAAAAAACAGGGCAAAACGAGTCTGAAGCACACAAGTGCAGCCAAACTGTTTTGAGGAAGCCCACTAAACATGCTGAAGAAAAGCCCACTTTGGCAGGCTACTCAGCAAAAAGAACAAGAAGAGGTCTTTGTACTGTGACTGCCTTATAGCTGGACAGCCTGGGGTAACACCATCCCTACACCCCAGTTTCACCTTTTATCCACACAGACAATGCTTAACAACAGTGCAGAGTCCCCAACAGGTTAAATGACCATGTAAAAATAAATAAATAAAATGCCCAGGGATTGTGCACTTCCTTATGCACTTATACTATGGGCTTTCATTTTAACATGGCCACTACTCTAGGTACAATGTTCCTGTGAGCTCGTTTCTCCCTTCAGTCATTGTGCTAGCTTCCCCAGTCAAGCCCTATCTGGCCAGCCTCGTTCTCATTCAATCCATGAAAAAATATACAGATCAGAGAAGATTTTTCATATTAGTAAATGTACTTAACATACAAATTTCCCTTTGAGATTTAAAGAGGGAACAATAAGAAGTTTTCAACATGCCACTTACAAGATGCTCAGTTTGGACAGTTGGATGTTTCAGCTACACTCCTCTTAATACCTACATAGTAATCAGATCTGTCCCCATTAAGCAGCACAAGGCAATTACATTCAGGAAGACAAAGTCTACATGCATTACAACATTAATTACCCAAATCAAGAAATTCCATTAATGCTTCCTTGGAAACCTTAACAAAATCAGTGCAAGTTAGATTCCAAACTAGTATGAATACCTTCGGAAAAAATTACCTCTACACCAAAGATTATTTAAATATGCACAAGTCCTGCATTATTAAAAATGCAAGATTCCATCCTGAATGTATTTATATCTGAGTTCCTATTTGATTTCTGCTTCTTATTTAACTTAGAAAAACAACAGTAAATGGGTGCAGCTTTACCTGTTTACAACCACACTGCTCTACTTGTTTTCAGAAGTCCTCTGCAGATACTGTGATTCCTATTGGAATGCCAACATTCTTCTACAGGGTGTTAGCTACAAAATATTTTTTTTAATAGTTTGAAGTCCTGCCCTTCAAGAAACTGATTGAGTGGCTCAGAGCAAGAATTCTGCATTTCCTGTATTTGTACAACTCAGACAATTTGCCATCAACTCAGGGCGTATCTTAGTATGTAACTAAGTTCATCTAATACCTCAACACTGCCAAAATCCCAGGATTCCTCCATTCAAAAATGAAGTCCCGTCCTTTTTCTTGTGCCATGACATGCTTTGGATCTGTTCCTGAATATTCTTGTATGGCTTTGGAGCTTGACTGGTGCAACAAATGCTCCAAAGAATACTATAGCAAGCACAGAAGATGTGTTACAGAGGGTATGCCATATCCCCCTTGGTAGCAACAAGCTCTTAAATTGGCCCATGCTGTTGTGTTTAATTTTTCCATCAAATATACCTAACAATTTCATTAAAACAAAATACCAATATTCTTATCTGCATATTACTAAACAGTGTTACATGCTCTTGTACATGTTACATATGGAAAAAAGTGGCATACTACTTCACTGTCTTCTGCAACCAGAAAAAGTTACATCATAATTTATAACAAATATTTAGTTATGAGCTAACCAGGTAAGATTAAAGAGAGTTTTTCAGTCTGAGAAGTGAAAAACAAAGGCTACAAGACAAACCTAGAGCTTCAGGGCTCACAAGAAGCAAGTGCAGCAGAAGCAGTCAAAAACCTGGGGAGCAAAAAAAAAAAAGGAGGGGGGAGGGGATTCTTTCCTATCCAGACATAGGCCCATGTTTTTGAGTGGCTCCCTAAAGCACAGCTCTGTAATTATGACGACTCTGTCCTTCAAAAAGGAACACACAAGAGCTGAACTTCTGAACCAAAACTGGAGAGAACTTTTACAATAATCTTGAATACACACATATCCTGAGGTCTCAGGGGAAATAAATAAAGAAATAAATAAACAAAAATCATACAATTATTAATAAGCATCTAAATCTCTCTCACACCCCACCTTTCTTTCCTAAAATATATTATGCTGAACTCAAATAACTACGTGTCTTTTTTCCCCCACAAAGACTGGGGGGGTACAGGTGAGGGGGCACATTTTGTTGGAATGTTGATTCTCACAACTAGTACATTTGGTTTTCAAAAGGAAAAAGAAAGTTACCGTGGATAAAGCAACACTGGCCATATTCTTAGAATTGGACTTAAATGGATAAGCCATTACATCTGCCAAATACAGTGCACTGAGGAAAAGAATTATTTTGCTGAATCTATCCCATCTAAAGTATATATATTTTATGTATTTATTTTTTACAAGCAGGCAGTACTTCACCTTCCAATCCAAGGATCAAACCATTGCCCTTCTTCCCCAGAACAAGGCCAGCAACAGATGAAAAAAGCAAAATGCTCCCACACAGGTCTACATCCAGGCTTCTTTCAAGTCTCAAATATTTACACTTATATTCATATTTGCATATAAATATACACTATAGAAAGGTATTGTAAAATCTGATCAAGGTTAACTTACAGACTCTTATCACCCCCAAGCTGTGGAAGTTAAGTTCATAAAATTTTAAACCAAGAAGTTAGCTTCAAGCAATGTTTATAAGTCCTACTTGTTAAATAGGTTAATAACATACTTAATCAGCTAAAATATAGCAGCTGCTCTTAGTACACTCAAGTCATAGCATCACCACCCCCTCCCCCAGTCTCAGCCTTATCAAAGAGGTAATAAAATGTTAATGTAAAATGAGCAGTGTAAAAAAAAAACAGGATAATTAGTTTTTTTTTTCTTTCATTGCTTTTCACTTGATTCAAAAGCGAAACTTTTAGTTTTAGGTCCTATTTAAATATGACCATATATCCACTATCTCTTTTCACTTCCTCAATATTTAAACAAATACATCAACATGAAACATACTATTAACTCCTAGCCCACACACAATAGACTATTTTCCAGTGTAGAATATACAATATATTAAAGCAACATCCTGAAGCCAGGCATATAAGTAGCACAAGTGAAAACAAACAAATTATTCTTTGTTAAATTACAAAGTAATAAAATGCAATACAGGCCAATCTCCAACTCTTTAATTTCTGCTTTATATAAGTTGTTTGTTTACCTGCTAATGGCTTGTTCCTCATCTGTTATTCCAGTCTCCCTGAATGCCCTGTTTGATTCCTCCAAACTCAAGGCAATTGCCCTCTGAAGATCATCTTTATCATCTCCAGTGAGATCAATCACATCTGAAAAGCAAAACTATCTTTCTCAAAATTAAAAGTGAAACAGAAGGAAAGGCAAGTCTTACTGTAGAGGAGACAGAACCCCCAAGGACTTCTAAGCTGCATTCAAGTCCATCCCTCTTGTGGCTTGCTCTTCCAACAACTAACTGTGCTAACTGCTCCCTTCTGTCTCGAAGCCAAATAAAACCTCAGCAGCTTGCTCTTGTTTAGATATGACAGCCAACAGTCTTCCTTGCTCCCCATGATCTCAAGTATCACAAAGCTATGGGATAGGTTTAAACATCTGTTGTTTCTGAAAGCCCTTTCAAAGAAATGCACCTAAGTGTATTACTTCAACTACCACTGCTTCCAGGGTATGTGAGGAGAAAACAGCCTTCTCTTAAATACGGTACCTGAACTGAGCAGTTATTTTTTCCTTCTTGTGGAAGAATGTGTTGAGCTTTCCCAAAATACAGGCAGAAGCCCCAAATTCAACAAGTGTTTCTGTACATGGGAACTTTTACACAGTTTCATTACATGTGGGAGAGTTCCTTTCTCAACATAATTCCTTTTCCATTCTGTGTATTCATTGTCTGAACATACTTAAATTAAATTTCTGTCTATTGAAAGTATACCCTCTCAACAAGAAAATTAAGGAAGTAAATAGTGAAGTCAAAATAAGAATTCATACTTGGAAAAGTAGGGAATGCTGAATGGGATACTAACCAGGTAACAAAATGAAAACAACGCTATTCTTACTTCCTCTCCAGTCCTGATTATCTGAAGAATCAGATCCTAACATCCTCTACGCACCTCCCTGTTTCCTGAGTGTAGCAACTGCTTGCTCTCCCCCTCCTGAATAGAAAAGGACCGCAATCATCCACTGCACACCAGCAAACCAGGCATTCCCCAGGTGGGCTCTGACCCACTTCCCGGAGCAGTCAGGGCCAACAGGAAAGCCTGTCGGCTGTATGAAGCCTTCAGAAAAAACCAAGGTCATTGGTCATCGTGATTTCAAGGGCCAAAAATCTCAATTTGCAAGTCAGCCAGACAGAAAGAGAAGGAAGGTGCAAAAGTGATTTTCGAGCGCAACAGCAGACAGACACACACACGTACAGAGCTGGTTTCCTTCTGTCTCCTCAAAGGCCAAAGTTTACCCAAAGAGCTACGGAAGGGATTACTCTCCAGCCTGAGGTTCGAATGTTAGAAGTTAAAAGGCTCCAGGAGGAAAAGAAACAAATTCAAACTTGACTTCTCACAAAAAGAGATGAACTCATTCCCAAAGAGCTTCTCTGTTTAGATTCCAACTTTTCTCCTGGATGGGCTAACCCGCTGTAGAGACAGTTTACGCTGTTTCTGTGTGGTTACTTGTCTCTGATGCTTCTCACAATGAATTTGTGATACAAAAATCATTGCCGTAACTATGTGTTAACAGAAAATGGAATGGCTTGTCCTCACAGAAAGCTGAAACTAAAGAGAAGATGAAAAAGGAACTTTTCCATTAACACCAGCATCTTCAAAAATTAGTTTTCAACTAAGGCCTTTCTTCCCCAAGTGCGCTTCTAATGGAAGCACTCTTACCTGCAAAACGAACTCTGAAATCTGTCATGATCTGAAAGTATGAGAAGACACTATGACCACAAAAGAAGCACTTCATCATTTAATTATTATGTTTTTTACAGTCAGCTCAGATATTCAAGTGTGTCAAAAGGATACTTCAGCCCTAGATGCCTGAATTTCTCCTTCAAAAGTCGTACAGTAATTACAAGAACTGTCAGCAGAGGTCACACCCACAGGACTTTTGATATACAAGCTGTCATGTTGAGAACAATGTAATTCAGGCTAAAATAATACCTCAACCTGGGTCACAAACAAGCATGGCTTTGTTCTACAACCTGGGAACAGGAGCAAGGGTATAAAGGTCACAGCAGTGATAGTATCCTGTTGCTACGCATACTGCCTGTTATGCTCTAAAATGCATTGCTTATGTCGTATTTTCTATCTACTCGCAGGTAGTCCTGCACAAGCACCTCATATCCACTGGGCAGAACCTGTTTTTCTGAAAGTAGCGATAGTGGTCTCAACTGAACAGGAAACAATCCTCTATCCACTAGCCATACATGCTGCCGGTCAAGTATGAAATTACTCTGACCAACTATTTACAGAGGGGAAGATTCCTTTAGCTAGTCTCTTTTAAGGGTAGAGTGATGAAACTCTCATAAAATGATAAAGAAGGAAGTTAGATGGGGAGTATTTGCCAGAAAACAATTCATAGCTGAAAATCACATGTTGAACTAAAGCTCCCACTGTTACACAAACCAACACAGAGTATCAAGGTCAAATCCAACTCACACTTTTATTAAATCATTCAGTTTCTTTGCATCTCTCCAGACCCTTAATCTTTATTAATCTATGGCAGATCTACGTTCAGAACTTTATTACCAGTGATTACATCATTTTAGTATTAAAACCCAAAAGCCTTGACTTCCACTTTCTTTCAGAAAGCAAGTTAACAGAATAGTTTCTTTTGTCATTAAGGGATTAGAGTAGACATTATAACATTTTCTTTAGAAATGTTGTTTTTGCATACATGTTGTTCCTGATTTGCACCAAAAAAAAAAAAAGGACAATATGGTGAAGACCTGCTGTCAGATACTACTACTACCATGTGTGATCAGGGCAATTAACGTATATCACACAGGTTTTACCTACAATAACTTATGTCAGAAAAAAAAACTTTGAAATATCTGTTGATCACTGGTAAACTGTTTCATGTAAGATCTTTGTCTGTAGCAAATGTAAAATAAATTGTTTTGAGGATCTATGGTAATGTATTTTAGTTTGCTTGTTGTACTTGGAGCATGTCTCAGATGTTCTTCAGCATTTCTGCTGATAGAGTAACTCACTCAGCTGCCACAGATCAGGTATGGCTTGAATCCTAAGTGTAAAGAGATCTCAGCAGAAGTCCTAATAGAAGGGGAACAGTTTGAGACTAAACACTTCTTTTAATATAAATAAGAAACATTCCAAAAAACAGCTTACATATCTGCATAGTTTGCATCCGTATCAGCTGCTTATAGATTATATAAATGTAGTTATAACAACTGATACTCATGCAAGTTTGTTGTTACTTTAATAGCCTTATGTCTTGTAAATTCTTATGCAGGGATTTTTTTTTAGTGAAAAGATGTCCAATTTTCAGCAGTTAACTTATGTTACTTACATTTTGACTTCTCATAGTTATTAATAAATTCAATCTTAGCATGTATTTTTAAATACTTATTTCAAGCGTGTAGTGTTAATGCAAACCAATGGCAGTATCTATTCTATAAGAACTAGTAGTGGAATTAATTTGTGTGCTGTTCTATCTGGCTAACTGATTTCTGCGTTCAAGGAGTAAGCTTGAAAAAAAGCTGACTTCTATCCAAAGTATTTATCAGACATACACGCCATTTTGCTGTGATAGAGCTGAAGGTATACCCTTATTTTATAAAGGTATAAAGAAAAATGCCAAATTTATAGTCACCTGGCTTTTAACCTGACTTTGCTATATGGCTCTCATTTAGGCCAAAGAACACGTTAGTTCACAGTGGCTTACACTTATAAAAGTAGTACACTCTTCACGCTCTTCAAAAATGTAAACATGTTCTTAACTAAGCCATGACTACAAAGCAAGTGAAAAAAAGTTTTCTTCTGAAAACAATCTTTATGAAAGGAAAAATTGTCCATCCAAACAGTATGACTTAGTGCATTCATGATGTTTATTCAAACAAAATTAGTTTGCAGAATTAATAAGCTGTTTTACTAACAGAGGTATGTATTATTATATAAAAACGTTGTGAAACAAAAACACTTCTCGTATATAAGATCCAGAGTTTGATATAAATCTGTAATTATCTTACAAGCAACTTTTAGTTGTATGTTGAAATTTGTGACAAATATACTAATATACATAGTAAATACACATATATATACACATTCATATTTCTTCTTTCTTTTCTTTTATACTTTCTTATCAGTCTGTTTACTTAGGAATTACTTTGGTAATTGCCTCAGTCAAAATAATTATTGTCTTGTCAACTAGTTACTTGTATCAGGAGGAGGCAGAGAGTAAAATCTTCAAACTTAGGTAGGCTGGGAAACTCAGCATGAAAGACAGATCTGGAGTAGTAATTAAACACAGGGACAAGCAATAAACAACCACTGTGATGCAACTGCTGGCACACAGAGGGAAAAATGAAGGGGCAGGCCTGCTGACAGGTGCCAAGTATGGAAATCCAGAAGCAAGACTCCAATTTCAAAACATCAGTATTATAAGAATAAAAAAAAATAAAAGTTGAGATTACATTATTTGTATTTGTGACAAGCAGACCTAAGCAAGATGCTGTTTTCTATGGTCTATTCTGCAATGTTAAACATCGTGATGGACTCAGGTTCGTACGTGAAGATTTAAGGAATTTATTTGGCTGTATATGCCAACTTCAGTTCAAACTGGATGGGGAAAGAACACAAAACATACCAGCAGGTGCTTAGCCAACCCAAACAGTTCTGATGAAACCTGCCCATTAACAAAATAGCTAACAAATACGAGGCACCAGCATCTCACAGGAAATTCCTAATCTCAGGTGCTCCTTCCATGCACACTATCTGAGTAAGGGCGACAGCACATTGAAGTGATGATTCTCACACTGGCAAGGATTGGAAGCAGGGATGTAGCCATAGAGCAAAGGAACAAGTGAATCAGTAAGATGAAAGGAGGGCCTCAAGGTACAAGAATCCTGACATTTTGAAGAAGAGACCCTGCCATATTAAGCTGGAGACACTCCCAGAAATCTGGATAGGAGATGACACAAATAATCCCTGAAATGGCTACAGGCTACAGGCTACAGAATGGGGCTGACCAGGACTCATGCCAAGAAGGACCTAAGAGCTACAGAAGATCCACATTCAACTCGCAATTCACATCATCACAGTGTTGAAGAAAATACGAAGTGTTGCACTGAGGTATAGCAACAGAATAGGATACAGGTGCTTAGATAGATTAGGTTTGTTTGTGGATTGCTTAAAAAAAATAATAAAACACCTTAGCTGCAGTTTTGGTTCTTCTTTTCAGTACTGCATATCAAGAAAAAGACAGAACAATTTTAGAGGATCCAAACTGAGAGGAAAAAAATGACACTAGGTATAGAAAATGCGGCCAAAGACTTAGAAATAATTTAAGCTCTTTATTCTTGAACTCAGAAAACTCTGAGGGAACATCATGATACACCATCTTCAGATATGCAACATTTCGTCTCAGAAAAAAGGAACGAACTGTACTGATCTCCAAATGGGATATCTCAAAGAGAAAAGGGCTTAACCTGAAGCAAAAGGAATTTAAATAAGACATTAAGAGTCAAAAATTAAGATCAGTGAAACACTAAAACAAGCTGCTCTATAAACTTTTCAGTGTCTTTGGAACAGAAGAATTGTTAAAAAATAGGTTACATAAACATCAGTTTAGGTGCAGCTAGGAATGCCTTGTTGGAAGGGGTTGGTTGAACGACTTTTTGAAACCTCTGCAAAGGATGTAAACTCTAGGAACATGATGATATGAAAGTCAGATCCCCAGAAGAAATGAATTATACAACTTTCTAGATGGTGCCTGTGTGTGTGGCATTCTAGAGCTACACTGTACTTATGTATGTCCTTATAAAAGGACTTCAGGTCTTTTGTCTTGGCTGTGGAATGCACAATTCCGAAGACTAATAATTCAGTTTTTGGGACAAAGAATTCTTGAATTTTCAAAATAAGGGTGGGAGAGAATTTGTCTCGACAGCTATTTTATTCAAAGACAATACTTTTTCTAAAACACGTCTTCTCTTTATTCTGCTGCTTCCTTTAACCCTGGGTTCTGCAAGTTTCTCAAATAATGAGACGGCAAAGGGATAGATGCTTGGAAATGCAATAGTTCTGCTATGCAAACATAGATAAAAATAAACTGAACTATTGCAAATTAAAAATAAAAAGAAACGTAAAGATATCAAGAAACTGAAAATATTGTAAAATACTACTATACTACTTTTGCTTTGCTTTAAATACAGTGCCTATGATTTATGCAATTAAGCAGAACATTAAAATTATCTGAGATTAAAAAGTGTTCACTTGCACATTGCAACCCTAATATTTAAGCACTTTCAGCTAACAGATTACATCTTAAGAAAGGGTAGTACCACCTTTGCAAAGGGATCAAATAGAGCATGCATCACTTGATGTGAAAATGCTATACTTGCAGGTGCTTGCACATACTGTTTTGAACAGGCAAAAAGGTAAGTATCATGAGTAACACTGACTGTGCAAGACAAAATCTTTATGCAGGCTCTAGTATACTTTTTGCCAATGCCACATTTGCTAATAACAAGATATGGGCTTCTCTATACCTTCTAACATATTGAATGCTATTTACATGTTCAAACAGTTGAACAACCACCGTCATAATTGGTAGAGCCAATGCATCATGATCCAGACTGATTGTTACGGTATGATTTCCTGTCATATACACTTTTATTTCACCCCTTAACTAAGTAACCTTTTCAAAGAAATGTCATCAGTCAAGCCCACAGAATACATTAACTATACCTAGCATACATTCAAACACCTTGATAAGTGGCTGATAGTTTGTTTGTCGTCCCCCACGTGTTTTTTTTTTTTGTTTGTTTGTTTTTTTTCTGGGGGGGGGAAGGGTTGGGGGTGGAGGGGGAGCATAAAAGACAGTTCTATTATTTATCTGTTCCTGTATCATCCTCAGTTTGAATGACCTAACTTGATAGGACTGCAAACACAGGTGACTCATAACTTCCTAAGCTCCAAATGCACACACGCAGTTAAGCAGTAAGGAACAGCAAGGGCAAGTTATAATTATTTTCATGCAATTATACCTATGTGTGATAGGAAAAGAGGGTCAAATCTGAAAGGCAAGATACTGTCAGCAACTGCACATGGATGCTGAGAAGTGGTAATAGCATTGTTTTGAGAAGGAAGAGATGAAGACTGAAGCTGTCGTTACTGAATATTCTCCCAGCTATACCCATCCTTCCACTCTCTTCTCCCAAATCATCCACTGTCTTTCATGATACTCCCTAATGTGATAGAACTTACCAACAAACGGTCATGAAACTTGCCCACCTTAAATGTATTGCATTTTTGAAATTCATAATGAAAATAATTGTGGACAAGCAAATCACAATGAGAGAACTGCAGGTTTCTGCAAGAAGCTTTTACTAGAACTCTGCCTTACAGATGGAGGAGAGGTCTCTGTGATCAGATTGGTTTAGATTTTTGCTGTGCTGTAGATGTTTAGTTCTTGCCCTGGGGTCCTTCCAACATGAGGAAGAGTTGGCCAAGATGCCTTTATCTCCTAACTGGTTTTCAGTCTAACTAAAACACCAAAAGTTGGCAAAGGGCTCTCATCTTTGTTGCCAATGAGGAGCTGAGTAGACATTAAAGTTGTCAAGAACATCTGTCTAATGTTTCAACAACAGTTGGCACTTCTTGACGACTGACTTAGAGTGCTATATAATTATAAAGAATTTAGGTCTGCCTTCAGCTCTCTAGAAGAGAGAAGATGCTGAAATCCAGCTGAAGAATTGTTCCAACTCAAGAATTTTTCTTTTCAGTCTGACCATCAGTCACAGTTAATGTTGACTCTGCAGGCTTAACTCTTCCCTCTCACCTTGTATCTTCAATAAGGTTGCATAGCACATTAAGTGATGCCAAAACTACACTTCTATTAATGGGATTAATATAATAAATCTAATTAAACACAGACTGAAAGAGAATCCAGCTTACTATTCCACTGCCACAGTAGATCTTCATTACTGGATAACAACAGCAGGCGTAAGTTTGTAGAAAGTAGTCTCCACTTATTCAATGCCAATTGCTTGTCACAAAACTAAGTAGTGGGTTTTTGTGTCTGTTTTCTTTCTAAAAGTGGAGAGTTAATACAACCCTCAACCAATAATAGTGCACGATCTATTTTATACAGGATGCTCATAATGCAGATATTAAAAACACAGTTTTCAGATCTGAGATGTTAAGTATAAACTGATCCCCAATTAAAAAAAAAATACAAATAAAAAAATAAAGCTGTTTATTTTGAGGTGTCAAAGACAAAAGAATAACTGTATGATTGACAGTGAGTTCTACATAAACTTCTTTAGAATATTGCCACCATTGCCAACCCAATATTAGTGAAATAAAAGAAAAAATCCTGCTGTGCCTGAAGCTAAGTAATTCTACTAACTTCATAAAAGCTACATAGATATACACCACACATAGCCAAATGATTATATATTTTATATAATATATATTTTAACTAAAAAGACTGTATGACTAGGTTTAGAATCTTGGAAAGGAAATACAGAATCAAGCAACTCAAATTTTTAAAATCCATCTGCAAAACTTCCTTTGATTTTTTTCCCTTTATTTATTTATTGTATTTATTTCAATCTGCAATATTTATTTCAACCTGCAAGACTCAGAGAAATATAGGTTTGTGGGACCTCCCATATCAACTAGGTAAAATTGTTTAAAATTAAGTACTTTAATATTAATTTCACATATTGAATACCTACTCTTTCACTACAAAATGCTAACCTCTCACCTGCCCCTCTGGCAAAGTCCCCTCTTTTAGGGAGAAGCTACTCTTAAGTATATTAAGAAACACGTTCATAGACTCTTCACAAAATTTTTTTTTGACTGTCAGGCTATCCAGCTATTGCCTTTAGTTATGTACTGCAAAACCCACAAATCCTATAACAGAGAGGGGAAGGGAGAAGGAAAAAAAAAAAAAAAAAAAAAGACTGAAAACCTAGTTATTCACCCTCACCCTCTGATCAGTACATCAGTACTGTAAGTACATTTAAAGGTAATACTTAAAATATAGCTCAAATTCAAAAAAAGAAAAAAAGTTGAAATAAGTAAAGAAAGATAGTAATACTCTAAAAAGTGTTAAGTAAGAATTATCAGTCAAGATTAACAGCCATCTTACAAGCAAGTTTTTAGTTTCCTTGCCTTTAAACTAATCTTACGAAATGAAAAAATACCTACTCGTGTCTGCCTGGCTGCCCACACTGATGTATCTGTCATTTCCAGGAAGTGCTGTCTGATAGTAAGTTGCCTCCTCTTGCTGGGGCACCTTGGCATTCTTCGCAGTGAGGAAAGCCACAGCCAACTCCAAATTACCATTGCTGTCCTTTAGCCATCAAACAAACAAACGAAAACACAAGAAGTGAGAGTTCCCTTACCCCCCCTTTTTTTTTCCTTTCTTGTCAACAATAAAGAACAACATTTCAAGCAACTTATTAGATCAATGACATATCATATTTTTCAGGTGAAATACTGGTAAGAAAAGAAAATTTCCAAGCTTGTACGTTCTACAAATTTCACTATTTCTAAATGAAATAAAACAGCTTATAAAAATTTTCTTCAATAGAACACCACCTATAACAGAAAAACAAAAAGATACTGTAGCATAGGTCAACCCATTAACTTCCATAATGACCACACTCTCACAGACTTCAACAGCAGTTAGCCATATTCCTCCAAAAATCTGCCATTTCAATTTTAAGACCAGAAATATTGACTTCTTGAAGGGCAGCTGTGTGCATGACTTAAGCTCAATCAAAAGCAATAAATATTTACATGGTTTAAATTGACTAAATGCTCATTTTCTATTTTTAAATACCTAAGAGGTCCGCTTGTTGGATACAGTGGATTTTTATTTATATCCATTTAGGGAAAGAGATCACAGAGAAATTTGCTGGTCTTTGCTTGCACTCTCTTGGGCTGTGAAATAATTTATGATGGTTGCAGAAGCAGAGAAACAATGCCAGATTAGCAAAGAGTGACAAGCTCAGATGCTCTTTGTTCTGTACGCTGAGCAGGACCTGTCCATGCTAGAAAACTTTGCTACACCTTGATGAGAAAACAATTAAAGAGCTTAAGTCATCAGGTGTCAACCAGCTGTACTAGCATCAAAGTACATCAAACACTTGAGCCAAAGGTTACCTTCCAGGCAAGTCATACCATTCCTGTCTTTTCATGTTTGATCACCAGATTAATTTTTATCTCAGTATCTAAACAGATCAGGCTTGTTTCTGAAGTGAACAAGCCATCATTAATAGTTGTTTTCCCCTAAAATACATCTAAAAATAATCCAAGCTAGGAGAGAAGTGAAGAAAGGATGCGGTTCTATGGCTTTCACAACTAGTTAATGACAAGAGGTACGCATTCAGCTACAAGTTGGACACTTCCCAATATCCATCTTACCTTCAGTGCCTGTTGTAGTACCTGGATGTCATTGATACCAGTGATCTCCCTCAGCTGATTCAAAAACGTCTGCTGGTGCTAAAAACAGGAACAGATGAAAATAAGGTAAGAGCCAAATTATAGCAAAACCACTGCTACTGACAAGCATGCTTCTCGACAAACATCTCCGTATAGGCTCTATGTACCACTAAAGGGGGAGAGACTGTATTATTCAAGTTTGGTTTAGTTCCTGCAACTTGAGCACTTTTAATTCTCAGATTTGATGGGGTTTGTTTGTTTTTACAAAAGAATGATGAGCGAGTTTATACAACATCAGTATAAAGAGCCTACATAAAGCCACAATTAGCCCTCCTAAACAAATGAAATTCTAACTTGGTCTTCAGTGGCAGTAGGGGAAATAATTTACTCAACTACCATCAAAAACAATTCATTCAACTCCCAATTACTCTCAACCCCAGCATTTCCTTAACATACACAGTTCCCAGCCATTCAAACCTCAAAACTCAGAAAGTCATCTTCACTTAATACCTCTGTCTTTTAGAAAAAATACTATAAAATATTGCTTTTTAAGAAAAAGACTAAAGCAAAACATTATGAATCTATCTTAGCCAGGTAGCTGGTCTACCTTCCAAGACCAGCTGAAACCAACTCTCACAAACTGAAAATCAGTCAGTGTCCATGGCTGAGCTTCAAGTAATGCTTGTAGTTAGAAAGAGCAAGAGGTTAAGCATCTCTTCAACATTCACTTCATGTGAATTTTGAGCTTTTGTTTTGCTCTGTTTTTAAACAAAACTGTTCCCACCCCTGTTTACAGCCAACAGCTGACTCCCTCCACTCATGTTCAGATATCACATCACGGAAGCAAAAATAGGCACTAGGCTGGGATAATCCTTGAACTTCACTTAACCATTAAAAGCATCCTAACAATTAAAACCATGAAAACACAGAGGATTGACCATTGTTCCAAACTAAACAATTCCATTCTTCCTTTGGAAGACAGGAAAAGGAGAAAAGCTTGCTGGTATTTGCAAGTGGTTTTTCTTTTTCTGTTGTTTGCCCACCACATCCTGAACTCCAAACAGTAATTTCATCTATAAAAGAAAAGAGTTTGTAAAATACAGGGTTTTGTTTGCTCAACAAAAAGCATGTTTCCTATCAGTGACAAATAAAAGTTCTCATGTTGCTCTCCAAATTCCATTAAAAAATAACAATTATTGTCTTGCGACGACTTCTAAAATACTTTTCTTTAAACTGAGTTATTTGGAACCAAATATTCAAATAGCCTTATTCTCTCCTTATCACAGCTTTGTATAGAGGAGGAAATTAAGAATTGCATGAATGCTAAATTCCCCAGTGTGAAATTAACCTGGCAGGCACTACTTCATGCCCTAATAAGTTGAAATAGAAGGCGTATAGTTCAGGATGTTTATGAATTACATACACAATCCTCCCTTCATTTATGATCCTAAGGGACGCTGCTAACAATCCAATTTGCTTTTCTTCTTTTCCTTTTTAAAAGCCCTGCTACTGGCACGAGGAAAGTGAAGGGATGCAGGCAAACAAAATCCCGCTCTACCCGTCCCCCCGTTTGTTTACGCCACGCATTTCACAGCAGTGTACAAAGGCAGGACTTGTCTCCCCTGTAAAGTTGCTTTCCTGCCCCTGGGTCTGGCAAGAAACATTTAAAAAATATATATATATTTGGGAAAAGTAATTACAACAGCATTAAAACTGGCAGGAGCAATTCAAGGGCAGAACTGATTTCTTTTTCTATTAGCTACCAACGTGACAGTTACTAAAATGGAAAATATTTGCAAAATAAATTACAATGTTGAGTTATTACAAATTTCTGTATCTTCCATGATATATACAAGAGTTGGAAAGGCTGTGAAAGAGGGCTGGAGGATATTCATTGCTCACAGAGACTGGGAAAAGGCAGAAGAGACAGTTTACCAACAAACGATCTCACAGCAGTTCAAAATATTGGCTGCTAATTTATGAGCACAGCCGTGCCATGTAATCCTAGACTTCTGTAGCTGATATCCAGATTTCAGTATTCTGGTGCAAAGCTGTGGTTTGAACCCCCCTTCCCAAGGACAGGCAATTCACAGATCAGACTTAGGCCCAGAGATGCTCCTTCCTCATCAAGAGATGATTTCAATACCCAAATATATATATATAAGGCCAAAAGCTTAGGCACTCAGCTCACGAATTTCTGACTGGTATCTGAGTAAACAACATGGAGAATCCATAAACATCCTAGTTATAAATGACAGATATTGAGAGGAAAATTAACAGCTACCCTGATTACCTTACAGGAAGCTAAACTGCTCTGGGGCCACAGACACCTGATTTAGACATTTGTGGCTTTCAGGGTAAGTGCGGACAAGCTGCCATTCAGTTCTAATCGAGTTGTTTCAAATCACACAGAAGTTTAAGAATAACAGTACATATCACTTCCTGGAAGAGGAGGAAAAAATATAAATGAAACTGAAAAAAAAAGCATGTATAATTTAAATTGTTTGCATTCATCAGTCTTTTATGTTGATACTTGAAACGGAAACTAACAGGTCTTTGGAAACAGCTCAAGCTGTGTAAGGCAGCGGAACGCTCCTTCACACTGCACCAGGCCGGTGGCCTTCTCTGCCACGCGTTCACTGTTCTCTCCTCTCAAACCCGACGTAATAGCATCAGGCTCGCGGTGCACAGATCTCTCCTGCAACCGCATCTTTAACTTCACCATTACTCTCATTTACTGTTGAACTGATGATTCATTATCACCCGTGGAACTATATTAATACAGGTAATTCTGCTCCTTTTCATTACTCAGGGCAGTACAGACAATTTCTATCTATGAATAACGATCCGACCCTTTCCTCATTCATCAGAGAATGAGATTAAATTTTCCTTTTGCTTTTCTTTTCACATAAGAAGCTTTAGAAACACAATTGTATCCATATTCAGAGATCTGATATTACACTTTAATTTACTGCATCTATAGTAGACTGCCAAAGACACCCAATGGGTGAAGCTTTTTTGTTCCAAATTACATTCCTTTTGAACATACTATTACAGCACATAGGATGATTTAAATATATATATATTACTACTCCCCATGTCTGAAGTTTGGAGATCAATTTCTCTTGCAACTGCTAAATGCTTCAGCCTCTCTGTTACCTCAGGCGTTACTTATCAGAATACTGAGGCCAGAGCTCCACACAAAACACAGCCCCCCTCCTTGCTCCTGTTAAAGCTCTTTCTGATTGCATCTGCACTACAGGCTTCACTCTTCATGGAGTTTGGGCTAGTTTGAGTGACTGCAGCATATAAACTCTAAAATGTCCAAGAATACTATGAATGATCGTCATTCACTGAAAGGCTTACTAAAACAACCCAAAACCTCAGAGGTCATGCTACAGCTTAAAAATAAGAGTGGCAGCAGCATACAAGCATTTGCAGGTGTCTGAAGCATCTACATTAATATATGTTAATGCAATCAGGTCAGTGGAGGAGATTCAATATACAACTAACAGCCTTAACATAAATCAGTTGCTTCCTTTTTTCAGCAAAGCTCTTTCCTGATTCCTGCTTCCGTGTTCTCTCCAACTCTGCATTAGTAGAGGCTCAAATTGTGGACCAGAACTCACTGCACTTCAACTCGATTTAATAACCAACCCCTCTCTTCAAACACGGATCCAACCAATTACTCCAGCACAGCCAGGCACAGCCACTGGTGCTAAGAAATCCACTTCCATTCTTTCAGCTCTTATTTGCCTACACCCACTGCTGTTGGCTGTCCTCTCCCCCAGAGTTTCAAATTTACATGACAGTAAATCTTTTGACATTGTTTATCTATAGCACAGATGCTGCAGTTTAGTTAGGAAGAACTCCACATATACCCACAGCGTACACATACCGCTGCGTGCCTACACAAGACAAACACACTCAAGCAGCTTCAACTGCTTTTGGCCAAGGGCTCTGAGAAGGCTCCAAGACATGGCCTGTGCCACCAGGTGCAAGTGCCACCAGGTAACCCAAGTCCTTGGCTGGGCAATGGCCAACAAAGGTCTACTGATGGTACTACAGCTGCCCCGAGCTGCAGCTGCCCACAGCCCCATCCCAGCACGTAACGCAGCATCCAGTTCCCCAGGGCTTTCTTGCACGAGCTGTTCCCAGCCTTCCCCCTTCCTCTACCTCTCCGAGGTACGTGGTATGTATCCCGGAGCTTTCAGCTCTTGGAAGATCTTAGCTAACAGGAAATGCTCCCATTTTCCTGGACAAATGCCAAATTCGTATATTAGGAATGCATGCCCTTATTTCCAATTCTTTCCTTTTTCAGCCATCCCTCCCTTCCTCTCAGGAAATGCCCAATTAAGATTATCTGCTTTATAACCTCACACAATAGAGCATTCAATAGCTGTGCCAGTGCTAGTGGAGCAGAAAAGGATCTACGCTATTATCTGCTTAGGAAGATACCGTGCCCAAATTAGTTCCACAAAGCACTGTAAACTCTGATAACTTTTCAATTCATTTTTGGATAATGAAAATCTCATAAATTGACTAATTCTGAATTATACTGCAGTTAAATTTGAGAAAAAAAAACAGATTTTCATCTGTTTATTTCCTCATTTCTTAAACTTCTAAGGAAGTACATGTAGGCTTTGACTTTATTTGTGACAACATCCAAATATTTGTATTTGCAACACAAGCACTTTAAAATTTAGAAAATAAAACAACCCTCACCAGTTTCCAAGTACAGGAGAAGTCATCTGTCTAGTAATAAATGCGATGGTCCAACCATTACTAGGAGAAAACAGTGCCTCCCAACAGAAAACAGTGCCTCCCAACATAGGCCACTGATAGAAAAATACATAACAAAAACAAACTACATGAATCCTTTCCTTCTCAAGGGATGAATATTTTACTAGGGAGAAAACAAACAAACAAACAAAAAAAAACATAACTCACATGGACAAATGCCGAGAACAGCATCTCGACTCATTTCCCTCCACACAAAACCTGCTTACTTTACTTTCCGAAGCAATGCTGATCTGAAAGAACTATTTGCTGGAGGAAAGCCCAAGTGAGATTGCAGAAGCTATTTTATATTATAGACTGTTTTGATGTGACCTGAGCTGAAGAGGACCTGCTAACGGTGCGGATCGCAGACAAGTAGCTAAGCAGCTAGTTTCATCATGTGACGTCGCTGTAATGAGAAGAATACTGAGAGATGAGAGGAATGCAATTCTCTGCATACAGGCTTTAAGTTTCTGCCAAAAACAATACAAAATAGAAAACTTGAGAAAGTACGAGCATACCAAAGGTCCTCAATTACTAACCAGGACCAGTTAAAAGGCCTACAAGCATTGCTGAGCATTATGACTTCCAGCAACACATATACATAAAGCATCATCTAAATAAGCTACTGGTGAAGCTCACCCAGGCAAACAAAAGCTAGCTCCTTCAATGAAGAGACAAAGTTTCAACACTGTCCAGAATGCATGTCTGTGCTCCTACCATTACTGTCCTTAGGATTTTCTCTGTGTGTGTATACACAGAACAGACACATGAATATATAAACTTGAAAGTGTGTGTACATATCCACATACATTTAAAAATGTGGTATTTTTTTAGTGTGAAGACCAAGTTAAATCACTGCACTGGTACTGACCATTGTGATTCTTCCAGCACCTTGCTAAAGCACGGTGGAATTAGGTTCCCTTGCCTGGTATCTACTAACTGGGCTTCCTTTTGTTCAGTCACGAACAGAGAAACCTCTTGGATAGCATTGTATCCACTATAAAAGTAGGTAAGAATACCATTTTATTTTTATACACACGCAAATGCAAATTTCACCCCAAGCTTTGGCTTGGAAAAAAGTCACCTGCAGAGAGACAAGGATGTGCAGAGAGACTGCAAATTTTCAGCCTGTGACAGTACCGTGAAGGCAGCCCAAACTGCCAATGACAGCAGCAGCTTGTGCGAAGCGGGCAGCTACCCACCAGGTGCCGGACTGCAAGTAAACTTACTTTGAGGAAGCAGAAGGACACCAACCACAGCCTGGATCAAACAAAAAGTTTAATGGGGGAAGACGCTTGAGCGCATCACTAATGTGCATACAGTCCTCCCTGAAAAATTAGAGGCAGGATCCCTTTTAATCATAGTGTTACATAGCCTATATTCATCATAAGACTACACTCGGAATACTCACCACATTTCCATGGTTTCCATGAACAGTACCAAAGCTGCACTACTTCAACTGAACACGCTTTAACAAGTGGCTTTGCAATGAATTTCAGGATTTGACATTAAGGATTCCACACAACACAGAGTACGCATTCATGTAAATGCTCACTGTTCTGAACGTCACGTATTGGCCAACAAAAATCTCATTTACTGTTTTCTTCATATAACATTTACATTTATTTTAGTTCAAGCTATCTAATATTTAAACTGTTTAAATGAGATTTTGAAGAGCTGCTTGAGGAGTTTAGTTTCTATTTACTGACATTAAGTGTAGGGCAAACCTGGCTCAGACACTTACACCCATTTATAAAATAACAAAAGTTAAATGCGAGTCAAATCATCACCTGCATTCAGAAAGCAACAGGAACACATTTCCTCAAACTTGTGTAGTGGATTTTGTATTGTTTCCTCGCAGAAGTACTGAAGTTCAGCTCTAGATTCCAACTCAACTGCCCTACTGTTTTACTACCTGGCTTACAACTAAACATACTAAGTTTACATTACCAACAGATTTTTCCCCAGTAAAAAAAAAAAAAAAAAATCAGTGTCCAGTGTCTGAAGGCACTAGGTATAGTCATTATAAAGATAAAGCACGAGTAAGGACTAGAAAGGCAGCAAAGCCATTTAAACCAGCTTACAGCAATATGATAATAAATGGTGTGATCTACCACAACAAAAATGTGCATGACTCTCGAGCCAGTTCAATTTCCATCAAAGCACGAGGGATTAAAAGCAATCCTTCAAATGAAAAAAAGAAAAGTAACAAACAGAAAAAAATGTAACGGAAGTTCTTTCTTAAAATTAGTCTGTGTACTGGTTTATAACGTTGCTTGAATGAAGCATGCAAAGAATTACTTAGTTCCACATTTCTGATTCTCAGTGGTAACTATTCATAAACCAGCTTCAGTGACAGGCTTATAATCAAGAACAGACAGCAGTCTTAGTATTACACTGAAATCATGGAAGGTGTCAGAAACATAAAATCATTGAGAGTTTTGAGGTCTGAGTGTTTTAAACCACCATCACCATTTTTCACATCCCTCTCAGCACCCGAGGAAGAATTTCCCAACAAAACACTGTCAAGCTACAGCTTTATTTCTTATCACTCTGCTGTTATCATAGTAATATCAACTCTAAGAATGAACTAATGTACACAAATGAAATATTTACACTCTCTTAACTAGGTATAAATTAAATTTCAAGTTGCAGTCAATCAAATCGCCCTGTGAAAGTTTGCCTCCTCACAGAAATTGCTTTTGATTCTTACACACTCCAGTAACTATGACAATTAGCAAAAATCTTTCTATTTCTATTAAAATCTCATGGATTATAAGTACCACCAGTGGTGGGTCTTTCAAACATGTTATCTGCAAACTATGTGCAAAATTCAGAAAGATTCCTCTGGGAATCCAGCCGCAGGCAATGCAATGCCACATCCCGACAGCATGTCTGAACTTCAGTTCATGTCCCCATCCCACGTCAACGTGTTCAAACCCCAGCATCAAGAGAGCTTCCAACAGTATCTACAAGCCACAGCTAATAAAAACCAATGGGCTCAATGACAGGCGACATTATGCAGACAGAAAGGAGGAGGAAGATAGCGGATGACAGACATACAGCCAACTCTTCATATAGATATTAGTTGCAACTGTTATTATTACAATGACTCCTGGCCACTTTCTGTCGTAAAAGGTTCTTTTTATTTTTTTTTTCTTCCATTTATAGACATTTACCATCATGCCTAAAAGTGAACTTTTATAGTGTCTGCCCATACAATGTCACTAAAATACAGGTTTTCTCCTCACAGAAAAAGTTATTGCCCAGGATATTTTACTGTACCAACTATTACATGTGTCCATTTGAATGCACAAAGAATTCATGAAACCTTGTCTTTCTGAGGTCTAAAACAGTGCTGCAGAGATTCACACTTTCAGCTTCCAGCTCAGATGTTTTCTTTGCATCCCAACCATGGTCTGACCCCCATGCCAAACATAAGCTATTCTGGCTCACGTTAATTATTTTTTTCCTAGACAACTATCACGATTTCTCACACTGTTCTGCACAATAAGGAAGAGTTCCCAGTCAAAAACCATCAGGCTAGTCTTTTCTTCTCACTCTGCCGTTCTGGTAATGACAACAGCTACTCTAGGAATAAACAAACAAACTCTGGAAGCTGCAAGCATGCTTAAACCAGCGGGATCCTGGTCTCTGCACTACCTGCAAACAGCAAGGTCTAAAGGCGCTGTCAGACCACAAGCTGCTTCCGAACAGGCAGCTGTGCTTCCCAGGCTGTGGTTCCCTGCAGCGTCAGCCCACACGGATACGGCCAGGTGCTGTCCTCTCCTCCCTCTTGGCCAGCAACACTTGCCCAAAACTGCGGCAGGAGGACAGCCCAGCCTCTTGCTACGCTGGCAGAAAGCTGCTCTTTGTTTTTAATTAATTTCCTGCTGACTTAGTGAGAGCCAGAGCAGGCGTGAGGGAGAGGACAAGATCAAGGCTCTGCCTATTTAGGCTGGATTAAACTGTTGTGGAACAACAGCCTTATGAGATTGAGTTGTTTCTCTGCTTTTGTTTTAATCCTATTTTTAATTGAGTTGGGGGGGGGGGGGGAGGCGGGGGGAAGCCTCTTGTAATGTTTGTTGTATTTTGGCACTGCTGCAGAAAACTTACTCCAACAAAAGAGGAATATAAAATTAGCACAGCAACAGAGAGCTTGCAGTGATCAAACACTCCTGATGTAGCTCTACAGGGTAAAACTGCACAGCAGGTGGATACACACACCGAGACCTGCTCCTGCACATACTGAAGCTGCATGCTGCCCTCCGCTCCGTGGCTTAGGTCTTCCAGTCCAGAAAGATCGCTTTGACTACAGCTGTTAAACACCAAAGAGTCCACCTCACCGCTTTCAGAATAGGACAGCATGAAAATCCTGAATAGAAGTTAAACTGCACTGCTTTAAGACCGGTCTTTATTACAAATACTCCACGGTATCTGACAGCAGCTGCTCCCCGCCTCTCCCCCCGGGGCTGCGGGCGCTGCCATGAGGTGCACCTGCAACATGGCTGCTCCTGCTGCGGCCTGGTCGGCTCCCTCCCCGCAGCGTCTCGGCGAGGTTGCATTAGCAAATGGAAACCCATCAGAAAATAGATGAACCATTGTTTGCAGCATTCAGTTGAGCGATTTCATAGCTTATCCTGTTCGTACTAATCATTTTTTAAGTCCTGAAGAGACGTACCTTGTTAGCTTGAGGGGGAAAAAGAACGAGACTACTGATAACATGAAGTCACCCAAAACCTGGGGCACTACCTGAGAGCTGGCCTGCAAAGCTATGGCCTGCCAACAGCCCCTCCTTCTCTTGCAGAAGAGCCTTTCTGAAATCAGGCAACAGCAAGCCCCAGCAGACACTATGCCCTGACATGCAAGGTGACAAGTGCCCGGCCCAGGAAGGTCAGCGAGCAGCTTCCACCTGCGTTAGGGAATAGCAACCTGGGCAGCTGCAGATGACACTGGAACTAAAGCAGAGACTATAGGATTTAAAGATGTGTTGAGATTTGTAGCGTGGATCAGCATATAATTTTACTACTTCACAATCCAAAAAATAGTAAGTTTAGCAGTGTTCTCCACAGATGACAGTTGACATTTTCTGGGCCAGTTTATTTCAAGGAGAAAGAAAAAATAAAATCTAAAAGGACTTTATTTTTTTAAATGAACTTTGAATTATGTCATATTGAAACACACATTTGCCTCAGCCCCCAGGGAGAAAGCTGTACAAGGTCTCATGAAACTTCTGATGGCTGTGGTTTCTACCTGCCATTTGTTGCAATCCAGTCCTGTGTCTCGGTGGTGTTATAGCAGTACCACCAGGGGTGACTCTCCGCCACCCATCATCACCACATACACAGTCAAACCTTGTAGGTTGACTTGAGCTAAAGGAGTATGAAAGAGTACTCTAGAGTTGACTGTTTTGAAAAATAACGTGGAAAACTAAAATAGTACATTGCCTTCTTATCAAGATCATTATGTCAACACATTCCCCATCAAAAAAATAGAGATATCAATAGCAAAATTTTCAATGATTTTCCATTCAAGGGTGTTTTGTTAAAGGTTAAATTAATCGGGAGTGATGCCCAATTTGTCATTATAATTCTGGTTGCGTTCAGGGTACTGAATTATCACGATTACGGATACACAAATAACGTAACACACCCTCAGTCTAATTGCATTCCATGAACTGTCATGGCCACACTTAAAGAGTTTGGTTGCATTCAATGAGAACTACCATGGCTAGATTAACGAGTAGTGCAATTCATTAAACCAACAGATACACAGGTTCTTTGGAATGCCGGTGATAGATTGACTGTCTGCAAAGCACGTGCAAATACCAAGAGTATGAGTAGCACTGCCTGGCTACAAACACATTAAAAGGTATAAAGCGACTCTATTGAGAAGTTTCACGGGGAGGCACTTGGCATAACCAAGTGTTCGGATCTTACCCAAAGGTGTCCCAATGGGGGAAAGAGAGGCTCAGCCCGTCAACTGGTCCCAGAAGTCAGAATGTTATCTTCCCTTACACAGTGGTATCTTACCTAACATCTTCTCTCCCTTAAACTAATTTATATTATTTCTTATCTTTCAGATAGACCTTGTGTGACTCTAGTAATACATATCTTTGTTATGATTGGTGTAAAATTTTCTTGCTTTGATTTTAAAGGTATAGACTAGAAAAAATTAAAGCGCAAACTCACTGAGACGTGTTTACACCTTGGAGGTGGGTAGCTTTCAGGACGGAGGTGTGTTTTGGTATTATAATGATACTATAATGAGCAAAGTTCACCAAAAGGACAGTATTTTGTCAAAAACATGACAGGCTGTTGGTCCCAGGGTAGCAAAGATGCAGCTTATCAGTTCTGATGTACCTTCAAGTTCCCATCCTATCACAGAGCCTGGCTGTGCTGTCTCCACTCCACGCTCTGTAACAGCTCCTCTTAAAGTCAGCACACTAAGTTCCCCTGGTGTGGTCAATATCTAAGGTTAGATGCCTAGGGAAGGTCTATGGAATACAGCTACACTCTACCCTGGAAGCTTCTTCAATGCTGTACCTTTTCTTTAAAACATCAATATAAGTTTAATTTCTAAGTCACCTCTGACAATTATTCCACAAAAGGTCACAAAGCAAAAGAGACTTCAGCTTTTTTGCTGGTTACAGAAGGCAACTGCAAAATCCTTCCCTGGTCTCAAGTAATGCAGCAGTACATTGCATACACACCCCCACCAGCACTAGAAAGTAGGTGGCACAGTCACCAGTCTTTAAATCAGACCTAGAAAAAGCTCCAAGGCAACACGCCAAGGTAACAGGAGCTGGAACTGGTGACGAGCAGGAAAATCTGTCCATCTTTAGCATCGATAAGCCCAGAGGTTATCCAGTAGGCCAACAGACTGGTACCCAATGCTGCAGCCCTGTCAGCCTCAGGTGAGGGGTGATTTTGGTTCAACCACGGTTGTCACAAGAGATGTTCTGTGCCTTTTGCTGAGTCCCATAAAGCACATGAAAGAATGGAGGGAAATTTTAAAACTTCCCAGTAAAATGATGACTTTTTTTTCTTTACCTTCCAAACAAATAAAGGAATATAGAGGTAAAGAGAAGGCTTAATTCCAATATCATGTTTAAAAGAAAAAAATAAAATAAAAGGCAATAAACAAATAAACATAGGTGCCTGAATCAAACAAGCTTGCAGATGACTACCACCAAATAATGAAAAGGCTCTAACATAAGAAGAGAAAACGCTAGTGGGAAAGTTTCTAAATGAAAAGAGCATGACCCTATAACATTGGAGGAATTACATGAGAAAAACAAAATTTGAAGAAAAGAAGCTGACAAATGAGAAAGCAGATAATTCCAAGAAGGGAAAATAGAACTCCACAAGCCATTCAAAAGCTAACTTTAAAAAAAAAAAAAAAAAAAAAAAAAGCTTAAAAGCTTAAAAGCTTCACTCATATATTTTATCATAATTCTGTACAAAACGAAAAAAAGCAAAAGTTGAAGTCAGCAAAATAAAGAAATGCTTTCTCAGTCATATCACAGGGTTTCTAGGATACAACAAAACACAAGCTACTCAGTTGTTTAAGGCCACTTATACCTATGCACTTTGGAAAGTGTTTTGTTGTGTTTTTTTCACTTTTTTTTTTGTTCTATTTTTTAATACGAAGTTCACTGCCAAGAACTTTGTTCCCATATGAAATTTCTCTTTCATTAATAAAATGAAACTGAACACAAAAGGAAAACAGAGTAGAAGTCTATTCTCACCATCTCCTCTTCTTCAGCAAGGAACACCACGTGCCTGTGCATACCCATCCTTTTCCAGCATACATCTGGATATACATGAGTACTACGTTCAGCTTCCAAACAGCACTTTTTATCCTGGCTTACCACAGCAAAAACACAGTAAAATTCACCTTCATGATTCAACTTTATGAACTCATAAAAGCAGTTTTATTGAAATTTGGACAAACTCATTTTTGGTTTGAGTATAAGAACAGAGGTCTTCATGACAGATACCTCGTTTTTCTTGAACTCGGATAGCTGTGAGAACGGCTACCACAGAAATCATGTGTGAATTCAAGCCTATCATTTATTATTCACCAAAAGTAATAAATGGCTTTAAGCATAGCTAACAGTTCACAATCCAAAACTTTCAAGTCTCAGACGCTAATGACAAGTCAACATCCTGTTTAAATCAAAGGGAACCCTATGGATTATGGGGTACAACACGAGTGAAATTATGACAAATTAATTGGTAGGAAGAAGCCACAGAGACATATAATACCACTATACAACGTGTTAATTTCCACAAATTCTGCCTAGACTGAGGCAAGACATAGGGGTCAGTTAAATAGCTATGGATCAAGCCTTTAAAACTCTACTGTCTCTCTGAAAAGCTGCTATTAAATATATTATTTTGTCTACGTGTGCTTACTGTAAGACTTAAAAGAAAAAATGTGTGAATATACGCATATGCTTTCACCTGATGGCTAAGAAAACTTTACTCAAGGATGTTATAAGCATAATTTGCATTTGCTTGGAAACTGAACTTTGATAAACTTGACTGTTGCTAATTTGTTGATAAGAAATGGGTTAAAACAAATGTTGTGCAGGATGTAAGTTTTTCGGCAAGAATCTACCAGTTAAGATAATTCAGAAACCTACTGTAAACAAAAGCATTAAGTCAAAGCAGTGCACCTCGGGGAGGGGGGGGGGGGGAAGGGATCCTTATAAAATACTTGAGAAAAGTTTTCTTAGCCATCAGGTGAAAGCAT